>NW_028270176.1:16815472-17135472 GCF_037043375.1 Chiloscyllium plagiosum
GTTGCAACATGGCGTTCAAATCCTTCTTTAAGGTAACATTGATGCGTGGAAGAAAATAGAGAACAGACACTCAAGAAAGCGTGAAAACGAAAGCACACACACATTAACAATAATTTTATTCTGACGGAGGAGTCTTATCTAAATGTGCAATAAAGTAAAACTACCAACTTTTAAAATTTCATTTCAATCAGAAAAGCAAAGCATTGACCACATTGGTTACTTGTGGGCGATGATCAAAAATTTACAATTAACATATACTTGAAAGTGGACATTCTTAACGAGCTGCAGAGATAACAAGGCGCCTGGAAAGAGTTGCTAATACAGAGGGCATCTCGCTGACAGCCAAAATTAAATGTTCATGTGCCGTGTATTCTCTGAATGGATGGGATGTTGTTAAGGTCTGGAAAAATCGTCTAAATCCCCAACAATGAGAAAAGAATAGCACAGCTTATAAACTGAAAATTCCGTTCATCATGCTGGATGGAAAAGTAAGCTTCAAGGCAAGGGTGTAATTGATATGTGGAGCTTGTTCAAGGAGCAACTATTGAGTGTACTTGATAAGTATGTGTCCGTCAGGCAGGGAGGAAAGGGTCGTGTGAGGGAGCCGTGGTTTAATAAGGAATTGGAATCCCTTGTTAAATGGAAGAGGGCGGCCTATGTAAAGATGAGGCGTGAAGGTTCAATTGGGGCGATTGAGAGATATAAGGTAGCCAGGAAGGACCTGAAGAGAGAGCTAAGAGCAGCAAGGAGGGGACATGAAAGGTCCTTAGTTGGTAGGATTAGGGAAAACTCTAAGGCTTTCTATAGGTATGTCAGGAATAAAAGAATGACTAGGGTAGGAATAGGTCCAGTCAAGGATAGTAGTGGGAAGTTGCGTGTGGAGGCTGAAGAGATTGGGGAGACACTGAATGAATACTTTTCGTCAGTATTCAATCAGGAACAGGACATCGTTGTCAATGTGAGTACTGAGTCACAATTAAGTAGAATGGATGGCTTTGAGGTATGTAGAGAAGAGGTGTTGGAAATTCTGGAAAGGGTGAAAATAGATAGGTCCCCTAGGCCTGATGGCATTTATCCTAGGATTCTCTGGGAAGCAAGGGAGGAGATTGCAGAGCTATTGGCCTTGATTTTTATGTCCTCGTTGTCTATAGGAGTAGTGCCAGAAGATTGGAGGCTAGCAAATGTGGTTCCCTTGTTCAAGAAGGGGAGTAGGGATAACCCTGGTAACTATAGGCCGGTGAGTCTCACTTCTGTTGTGGGCAAAATCTTAGAGAGAATTGTAAGGGATAGGATTTATGAACATCTGGATAGGAATAATGTGATCAAGGATAGTCAGCATGGTTTTGTGAAGGGCAGGTCATGCCTCACAAACCTTGTTGAATTCTTTGAGAAGGTGACTAAGGGGGTGGACGAGGGGAAAGCAGTAGATGTGGTTTATATGGATTTTAGTAAGGCGTTTGATAAGGTTCCCCATGGTAGACTACTGCCAAAAATACGGAGGTATGGCATTGAGGGTGAGTTGGAGGTTTGGATTAGGAATTGGCTGGCTGGAAGAAGACAGAGGGTAGTAGTTGATGGCAAAGGTTCATCTTGGAGTGCTGTCACTAGCGGTGTTCCGCAAGGATCTGTTTTGGGACCATTGCTGTTTGTCATTTTTATAAATGACCTGGAGGAGGGGCTAGAAGGTTGGGTGAGCAAGTTTGCGCTTGATACGAAAGTCGGAGGAGTTGTAGACAGTGAGGAAGGATGTGGCAGGTTACAGCGGGATATAGATAAGCTGCAGAACTGGGCAGAAAGGTGGCAAATGGAGTTCAATGTAGCTAAGTGTGAGGTGATTCACTTTGGTAAAAGTAATAAAAAGATGGGGTACTGGGCTAACGGTCGGATACTTGGTAGTGTGGATGAGCAGAGGGATCTTGGTGTCCATGTACACAAATCTTTGAAAGTTGCCATCCAGGTAAATAGTGCGGTGAAGAAGGCATATGGCGTACTGGCTTTTATTGGTAGAGGAATTGAGTTCCGGAGTACTGAGGTCATGTTGCAGTTGTATAAGACTCTGGTGCGGCCGCATCTGGAGTATTGTGTGCAGTTTTGGTCGCCATACTATAGGAAGGATGTGGAGGCACTGGAACGGGTGCAGAGGAAGTTTACCAGGATGTTGCCTGGTATGGCAGAAAGATAGTATGAGGAAAGGCTGAGGCACTTGGGGTTGTTTTCATTGGAGAAAAGAAGGTTTAGGGGTGACTTGATAGAGGTGTATAAGATGATTAGGGGTTTAGATAGGGTCGACAGTGAGAATCTTTTTCCACGTATGGAGTCAGCTATTACAAGGGGGCATAGCTTTAAATTAAGGGGGGGTAGGTATAGGACAGATGTTAGGGGTAGGTTCTTTACTCAGCGAGTCGTGAGTTCATGGAATGCCCTGCCAGTAGCAGTGGTGGACTCTCCCTCATTATGGGCATTTAAGCGGGCATTGGATAGGCATATGGAGGATAGTGGGCTAGTGAAGATTAGGTGGGCTTGGATCGGCGCAACATCGAGGGCCGAAGGGCCTGTACTGCGCTGTATTCTTCTATGTTCTATGTTCTATGTTCTATGAAAACCTTTTTTTTTGCACAAATCTCCAGTTTTAACGGGAATTGCTTTCCCTGACTTCCTTTCCAAAACCAAAACAAGTCATACCTTTCAAAGTTTATGTTCATATTTATTTATTGCCCCTGTCCATTCAGTCAACACATTCCAGCCGACAGAAATCTTCTGATGGTATTTTAGTTGTCTCGCCTTTCCATTTGATTTTTGTTTTTACAACTCCGTTGCATTTAATATATTTAAGTATAAATCCTTCTTCAATGAAAACAATGTTATGATATCAGTCTATACAAAGTGATGCTGTTTAAAACTATTTTCACTTTTTTTTCAAATATTAATTTAGCTGCCAAGCAAACAATGATTTATTTGTATTCTCTAAAATGACTGAACCCATAATTCTAATTTTTGAACAGAAACTTCTGGAGATAATTTTGCAATCCCATACCCCACGAGAAATTATGCATACTGACAGCTTGAAAATCAATTATCTTTGTCCAGGCTTTAATATATTGTCAGGGTTGAAGAGTTTGAGCTATAGGGAGAGGACGAATAGCTTGGGGCTGTTTTCCCTGTAGTGTTGGTGACTGAGAGGTGACCTTACACAGGCTAATAAAAGCATGAGAGGCATGAATAGGGTAAATGGACAATGTGTTTTCCTTGGGTTGTGGGAGTCAGGAACTAGAGGCCATACGATTAAGTTGACAGGGGAAAGATTTTATAAGCAACTAACTTTTTCACGCAAAGTGTAATGCACTTGTGGAATGAGCTGCCAGTGAAAGTGGTGAAGGCTGGTGCAATTACAACATTGAAAACGCATCTGGATGACTGCTTGAATAAGAAGGGCTTAGAGGGATACAGGCCAAGTACTCTCAAATGAAATGAAATTAATTTAGGATATCTGGTCTCACGGACGATTTGGACCGAAGGGCATGTTTCCGTGCTGCACATCTCTTAGACTCTGTGACAGCAGACATTGAGAGCAACGTGATGGCATTAGGATGCCTGGAAAAAAATATTCAAGACAATTGTTCTATTGATTACTCCTAACAAACTCGGGGGCAATTATAGCACATGAAATCTTAAAATAGTAAAGAGACTGTAAGTAGGCTTCGAAATATTTAAGGACCATAGAAATTAAAGTTTGAGAAAATGTTCCCATTAGTTGAAGGGTCGAGAATAAGCGGTTACTTTTCTTAAACGAGATCTAATATAAGAAGGAATTCTCATATGAGGAATAATTTATCACACTATGAGTTTTTGCGTATAGATAGAAATGTGTGCAAGCAAGTTGATGATAAGTTCAATCGAGATATTGTGGACCGAAGTGATGGACTATTAATGGAGTAGAAATTTCAACGGTTACACGGAAAATGAAAAAGTTTGTTTGTGAACAAGTCTTCTAGAGCAGTAGCACAGTCCCAAAGTTTCAATTTATTTATTGTGCTGCCACTTAATAAATTGATATTGTTGAGGAAGTACAAAGAGAACGACTTCCCTTTATCAGTTAGCCACCTGTTTCCTGTTATAAACTAAAGTTCCATTAAAAAACCCACAAATAATGTGGATGTCATGATAGAGCTTTCCGTAAAAAAAAGGAACATGCAGTGAAAAATGTATGTGAGGAAGTTGTTACCCATGGTGACTTCTTTTTTATTACTGAAAAGTGAATGCTGTAGCACTGTACCTGTATTCTCACCAAAATCTGCCAGATTCAGGAGAATTTCTCCATAAGTTATTTTACTTTCAGGTTTTCAAAAGTCGCTGTTTTTGTTTTAACTTTCCCTCACATTATTGTTCTCACAGATACCATGGAGTTTAACAGGATAAAAAGGTCTTGATGAAAGTTCTCATCATTACCCATTTCCTTCACAAATCTGTTCGTTTATGGTGATCCCAAACCGAATAAATTCAACATCTTCAGCAAAAGTCTTTTCCCTGTTGCAAGGTTAAGTATATCCTATACTTTTGCACTGACGTTCGTCTGTTGAATGTATCCAAGGTTCTGTGAAGATATTGATTATATTTTCCTGGTCCCCAAAGTAAGTTGTGCCCCAACCCGTGTTTCATTCAACGCAAAATGTGCAACTTATTTTCTCTTTACTCTTTTCAACATCTCAGCCAGTGCATCTGGTTCTGCTGTTACACAATGCACTATATATTGGCACCATTATCAATTACTGACTGAAAACTGAAGCAGTATTTGCAAAGGTATGTCACGTTATTTGAGATCAACAGAACAATTGTTCTCCAATATCCGAAAATGTACTCAGAACATCAAATTCCTTTTCACAAATCGTAGCAATATGAATTCCGAATGCCGGTTTGCATTTCTTCTTTTTAGTCCCTTTGTTTCTGTATTGGTGTTAAGTAACATTTTGCCGAAATTGATAATGTATATATTGCTGTCATGAGCAACGGTTTGGAGAAAGTTAGGGCTGCAGGTGCTGGGGAGTCAGAGTCGAGACGTGTGGCGCTGCAAAAGGTATAGCATGCCAGGCAGCATCTGAGGAGTAGGAGATACGAAGTTTCGGGCACAAACACTTCATCAAGACCCCGATGAAGAGCTAATGCTCAAAACGTTGACTCTCCTCCTCTAATGCTGCCTGAGCTGCTGCGAGCTACTGTTCCAACGACATAGTGACCTGTGCGGATTGTCTTTTACAGCTAGATATCTGTGACATTGGTTGGAGGCAGGCGGGACAGATATTTGATTTTCATTGAGATAATAGTGACTTTGCTGTGAATCACTTCTTTTGCAAGTAAATACATCTTGTAGGACAAAGGCAACATCACCCCACTGAGGGATTGAAACATTCCATTTCGTAATGATTACAAGTCAATAGCCAATAAAATGCCTTTCATTTTATGTCACGAAGTAGATAAATCAATATAGCATGCTTGTTGCAAATCTGGGAATCTCAGGCATCTCAGAAGTTAAGATTCCTGAAATCACTGCAGTTGATATTCGAATTAGGCTTCACATCTGTAAGTGCACATACATTTTCTCCCTTGACAGATGCACATGGCATCACAGACATTCAACCCCAGGAACATTATGGAGTTTTCGTTTTCTTTTGCTAATCGCCAGTCACGATCATTTGAAATGCCTTTGATATTTCCTATCAGGTGGATGTTCGAGCAATCTTTTGATGACTATGATATAGCTTAAACTCTGTCCACTAAAAATAAGCAGTATCAAACACAGAAGTGTCAATTAGTTTGTGATCCAACTAGGCAAAGTAGAGAGTAGAAAGTTAATTTTATGTGGCAATTGCCAAAACAACTCAAAGGTACCACTGACGAAACTGCTCTATCTAAGATATACTTTGTGAGTTATTTTTCTGTTCTTCTTCATTTTATGAATCATGGCCACAGAAAAATCAACAGCTATTAACTAACCACAAATTTTACTGAATTATTTAAACAGGATGAATTTCAGTCTGCATTTCAGCGTGGTTGTTTCTACCAAATGCTCGAAATGTGAAGTATTACAACATGGGAGGTAACAGTCACTAATTTCCCTTTTGCCATGACGGCAACATATTGTGTGATCATTAAAAAGATAACATTGACACTTCGAGATAATCACAGTCATCACAATCATAACTGGATGTAAATATGCTTAAAGACGAATAATCCTTCCTGACGCAGCTGAAATGCGTTTGCAGACATATAGAGGAGAAAGCTTTTACTTAAATGCAAATGAAGAGAGCTTTATGTATGATGACATTTACGGTTGGACATGTTGAGTCCCTATTAGATAATATGAAATGATTGAACATTTGAAGTGTGATGACCTACAGGGCCATAGAAAAAGCAGGGAGTGGGACTGACCTTTACATTCAGCTAAAATCAAAAGGGGATGGCCAGAATGGTCTCATTTGATGTTGAAAATTGTCCATTATTTTCAAGAAAATCGAGGGATTATGAACGAATGATGCTCAGTCTACACTTTAACGTGTTCTGTACATATTTATGACATCATTTTATTACATTTAGGAATTACAAACTACCAAGCACGCATTGTTGATAGTACTGAATCACAGAAACATCAACAGTAATCAATGTGATGTGAGGATAAGACAGGCCTGCAATATTTATTTCACACGACCATGTAATCATTAATTAATTTTCATACGTCACCCATAAACGTATTGACTGCAAATGAACATTGATAATTTTGTTCGGGCTGCACATGGTAAAGCAATATAAAATTATTGAAAATGTTTCAGAGTTGAAACAGAAGACTGAGGAAGATTTCTTACTTGGAACAAAAACTTCCATAGTCTGCTGTTCAAAGTTAAATTAAGAGCTTGAATAATTAGTTGCCTTCATAGGAGAATATTCAACATAACAAGAATAAAATAACACACAAATGTTCTCGTAAAATATTTGCAATGGGTCATGTGGAACAGAAACAGGAAAAAGTGAAAGCATGTAAACAGTTAGATAACGGACAGCCTTCAAGAATGCTGACAGGATCATTCATACCAAGCTCATCGGATAGAAACAAAGGTTCTGACTATTCACTTATCTTGCGTGCACATGATGTTAACATCGACAGATAATTCTACCAAAATAAACATGAAGTGGTAAGTATGCAGGTTTTAGGGAATTCAAATGCATTCTTGTGGATATTCGATTTCAGGCGATAAGAAGAGTGGCTGTTTTATCAGCAGTAGAATGTTGTAAAAATAGTGCAGGAGCTAAGTCTGCAATGTGATTCAATAATGTTTGTAGGAAGGCCCAAATAAAGTGCAGAGGTTTGTGTGCACATCCCAGATCATTGCAGAAGCAAATCTTCCATCAATGGACTCCAATTATATTTCTCCTTTCTACAGTAAAGCTGCCAGCATTATCAATGTCTCCGACGACCCCGGTGCTGCTCTCATACAATCTCTTCCATCATGTTGATGGAACACCCACACCAACATCTTCAAGAAAAGCTTCTTTCCTGCCGACATTAGACTGACGAATAAACTCTCTAACTTCACATAAAGTTGACTTAGTTCGTGTTAATCTTGCTTCACACATCTCCTGTGTGGTGTAACCTGCATTCCTCACTTTGTCAAAGCATCCTATGATCAGCATGTCCTTGCTTACTATGATCTGCCTGTATTGCTCGAAAACAAAGCTTTCCACTGTATATACGTTCATGGGTTCCTGGTGAACATAGTGAAATCGTGGGATGATCAAAAACTGCAATTAGTCTGATCATGCAGCAATATGATTAACCTGATTGGATTCACATGTAATCAATTATGATGGTATTATGGCTTTCAGAGGTGAATTGTGTCCTTATTTTTATTTTGAAGAGAAATTTTGAGCCATAGGTGAGGAATTGTCTCCTCCAAGCAAATACCGCAAATAGCCTGTGAGGCTTTTTATTATTTTTTAAAAGTTGAAACAGTAGACGCCACTTTAATGGAAGGATCAGGCCCCCACAGAACTGTGTTCTACTTTAGCTTCCATCAGTTCTGATGTTCGATGCCCTCTATCTCTGAGCTCCCCGACCTCAGGGAAAAGGCTTTGTCTATTTATCCTATCCATTCTCCTCATGATTTTGTAAACCACCAAAAGGTCACCCCTCGATCTCTGTCGCTCCAGGGAAATCAGCCCCAGTCTATTCAGCCTCTCATGAAGGATCAGATGCTTACAGGTTGAAGTCAGAAGGGCATGAGAGAGAGTTTCCACACAGATCATTGTTGAACTCCAAGCCAGTTCTGGACTGAACTAAACTGCTCAGGTAGAGAGCAAGGCGAAAGTGAGTACAGCAGATGCTGGAGTTGAGAGTCACGAGTGTGGTGCTGGAAAAGCACAGCAATCAAGCAGCATCCGAGGAGCAGGAAAATCAATGTTTTGGGTAAAAGCTGATGAAGGACTTTTGCACGCAACTTCGATTTTCCTGTTCCTCGGAAGCTGACTGACCTGCTATGCTTTTCCAGCAACACACTAGCGAGACAGCTGACCATTCCCCTTTCTTTATACAGGTCAATTCTAAAACATGACCACTTTGGCGAGGAGAAGCACCTGTTTACATATAAACAAAAAGACCTCTCAATACCCTTTAATCTCTGTACCAAACCAGACTGATCAGAGCCCGGCCTGGTTTGTTACTCCTCTGAAAAAAATCAAGGACAGAGTATCCTTGAGCCTAGGAACAGCTTTATAAAAGAAAAGGGTGTTGCTTTGTGACAAAAGACACAACCTGTCTCTTGGAATACACTGATAATCGGCACCTGTTGAGTTTCTTGGAGCCAATGGAATGTAAGTGCAATGAATAAAGACAGGACACAATGTAACCAGGAAGAGAATTACACGGATGCAAAAAAAAACAAATTGTGTTTCTGCATATTGTGCAATTTTCAAAATTTCGGCTGGTCTGTAGGATGCAGGGTAGATAGAGTGCCAAATAGGAGGGTTTACAGTGACTGTGAGAGATTAAAGTGCACTGGCTAGTGTGTAGGGTGACAGATGTATACGGGATACGGTGCAACATACATTTAGTACCAGAACCCAATTTGGCAATTGGTCCAGGAAATACAGTCGGTGTAGGGGGATGAGGTTGGCAATTCCATCACTCGTCATTATTAGTGGGAGCATTGGTCCTGGGGAGGACGTAGCTAAATGTGGGCAAGGGGCAAATGTGACCAATCTGGTGGTGTGGTCTGTTACCAGGTTTTTGTCCAGAGATGAGGGATGGAAGAAGTTTGAGTCCGTCTTTTTGGCAGAATTGATAGGGTTCACTGGACTTGTTGGTGTTGTCTGAAATGAAAATATAAGTGAGGACTCCAATAAGGTCGAAGTGCCAGTTCGCACATAAGGGTATGTGAGGCCTAAGCATTTGAAGAGTGGTGTCAATTTCTGCAACGTCTTGGGGAGGCTGTTTTGAGCGATGAATAGAGGTGCAGTCGTGTCCCGTGACAGAATGGCAATCACATACTTTTGACTGCAAATACCAGAATTGGAGGGTCAATGGATTGCACAGTGTTGTGGATTGCAAGTGTGCCAGGGGCACAGTGTTGAGTTTGGTCACTTGGATTTAAATTTCACCTGTATGTGCAATGGGGTGTACATATAGTAAGTTGCTGGTTTCTGTTGAATACATATTCAGGGTTTACACAAGGGCTGTCATGGTTTTAAATTTAAACCAGACCCATTTCCCTCGAACCAATGCACCTAACACTACGGGCAATTTAGCACTGTGGGAGGAAACCGGGCCACCCGGAGGAAACCCATGCAGACACGGGGCGAATGTGCAAACTCCACACAGATAATCATCCGAGGCCAGAATCGAACCTGGGACCCTGCTGATGTGAGGCTACAGTGCTAACCACTGAGCCACCGTGCCGGAATTGCGATGTTACGCTAATTTACTTGGAGTGTGCTCCACTAAGAAACCTGCACTGGAGCCGATCACAATTCCTATTTAATCACTGATTTAGTGTCCTTTGCATAATCTGATCCTGTGTTTGTGCTTTGCTCAGAACAACCTTTCTTCCCCACATTCCTCTCACCAACAAACGTTGCTCCTCTCTCGAAATAAGATTCAGTGAAAACTTATTTTCATTTCTAACATATTGCAGTGTTTATATTCTATGAAATTGAGTAGCCATTTCGTTTTATTTTCCCCCTTTCTGGTAAAGGAATTAAACAGTTTCGAACACTATGCATTTTTCATGTATGTGCCAACTGTAGCACCTCCATCCGCCATGACCAGGGCCTCCAAGCTCTCCGCGTTTTCCTCTCCAGACGTCCCCAACAGTAAAACTCAGAATTGCAAAGGACCCACTCTGTACGACATCCTCAGGAGAATTTATACTCTCAACAAACAGTATTTCAATTCCAGCTCAAACATCAAAAACTGTAAGTACAACAAACTTTTATCTACCCAGCTCCATAACCAGCGCTCCTCAAACATTCCAGAAGATTCCCCTGGCCTCACAATCTACTCAGACGCCATTAGCCATGCGGCTGATGCAGCTGCCACCCCCACACTGATTGATGATGTCACTTCCGCCCCCATCATGGCCACTCCCACAACCACTTCCACCCCTCACAATTCCTCATGCATCACACGTGACATCACTTACGCCCCTCACAACATCGCTGATGCCACATGCTCAGTGACTTCTGCCACCCCTACTGCCGTGGTCACCACCACTTCCGGCCCCACCAGCGCCACTCACCTGCATTCTGCTGACATGCCCCCCCACAGACCCCACTGTCACTATCCCCACCCCTGAGAACCCCGAGGGGAACACTACCCCTTCTCATGACTCCACCTCCATTCCCCCCACCATCACACCCACTCCAGTTACAGGTTGCGCCCCCACTCCCAGCTCTACACCCACACCAGATCCCAGCTCCCAGCCCTGCCGAGTTTTCACCATCCCCCAAACCTCCCCCACACATAGGACGAACGATCAGTCCTCAGCAAAGGACTCACCTTCATCCCCCTCCGTCTATTCAACAATGAATTTAATACACACCGTGACGTCGAACAATTCTTCTGTTGCCTCCGCCTCCGAGCTTACCTTCACAATCAGGATTCCCACCCACCTTCTGAGGGCCCCTTTGCACACCTCCAACACACTGCATCCACTTGGACACCCCACGCAGGTCTATTACCTGCCCTCAACCTCTTCATTTCCAACTGCCGCCGGGACATTAACCGCCTCAACCTGTCTACACCCCTCCCCCATCCAACCTCTCACCCTCACAACGCAAAGCCCTCCAATCCCTCTGCCCCAATCCCAACCTCACCAAGCCAGCGGATAAAGGGGGTGCAGTGGTAGTCTGGCGCACTGACCTCTATACCACTGAAGCCAAACGCCAACTTGAGGACACCTCTTCCTACTGCCCCCTCGACCATGACCCCACCCCCCATCACCAAACCATCATCACCCAGACCAGACAGAACCTCATCACCTCAGGAGATCTCCGACCCACAGCTTCCAACCTCATAGTCTGGGAACCCCGCACAGCCCGGTTCTACCTCCTTCCCAAGATCCACAAGCCTGACCATCCTGGCCAACCCATTGTCTCAGCATGCTCCTGCCCCACTGAACTCATCTCTACCTACCTCGACACTGTCCTATCCCCCCTTGTCCAGGAACTCCCCACATATGTTCGAGACGCCACCCACGCCCTCCACCTCCTCCAAGACTTCCGTTTCCCCGGCCCCCAACGCCTCATCCCTTCACCATGGATATCCAATCCCTCTACACCTCCATCCGCCATGACCAAGGCCTCCAAGCCTTCCGTTTCTTCCTCTCCAGACGTCCCCAACAGTACCCTTACATCAAAACTCTCATTCGTTTGGCCGAACTGGTCCTCACCCTTAACAATTTCTCCTTTAAATCCTCCCACTTCCTTCAGCCCAAAGGGGTAGCCATGGGCACACGTATGGGCCCCAGCTATGCCTGTCTCTTTGTTGGCTACGTGGAGCAGTTGATCTTCCATAATTACACCGGCACCACTCCCCACCTCTTCCTCCGCTACATTGATGACTGCATTGGCGCCACCTCCTGCTCCCGCGAGGAGGTTGAGCAATTCATCAACTTCACCAAAACATTCCACCCTGACCTTAAATTTACCTGGACCATTTCTGACACCTCCCTTCCCTTCCTGGACCTCTCCATCTCCATTAATGACGACCGACTTGACACTGACTTTTTTTTACAAACCCACCGACTCCCACAGCTACCTGGATTACACCTCTTCCCACCCTACATCTTACAAAAGTGTAATCCCGTATTTCCAATTCCTCCGCCTCCGGCGTATCTGCTCCCAAGAGGACCAGTTCAACCACAGAACACACCAGATGGCCTCCTTCTTTAGAGACTGCAATTTCCCTTCCAACTTGGATAAAGATGCCCTCCAACGTATCTCGTCCACATCCCGCACCTCCGCCCTCAGACCCCACCCCTCCAACTGTACAAAGGACAGAACGCCCTTGGTGCTCACCTTCCATCCTACCAACCTTCGCATAAACCAATCATCCGACGACATTTCCGCCACCTCCAAACAGAACCCACCACCAGGAATATATTTCCCTCCCTACCCCTTTCCGCCTTCTGCAAAGACCGTTCCCTCCGTAACTACCTGGTCAGGTCCACGCCCCCCCTACAACCCACCCTCCCATTCTGGCACTTTCCCCTGCCACCGCAGGAACTGTAAAACCTGCGCCCACACCTCCTCCCTCACCTCTATCCAAGGCACTAAAGGAGCCTTCCACATCCATCAAAGTTTTACCTGCACATCCACTAATATCATTTATTGTATCCGTTGCTCCCGATGGGGTCTCCTCTACATTGGGGAGACTGGGCGCCTCCTAGCAGAGCACTTTAGGGAACATCTCCGGGACACCCGCACCAATCAACCACACCGTCCTGTGGCCCAACAGTTCAACTCCCCTCCCACTCTGCCGAGGACACGGAGGTCCTGAGCCTCCTTCACCGCTGCTCCCTCACCACCAGACGCCTGGAGGAAGAACGTCTCATCTTCCTCCTCGGAACACTTCAAGCCCAGGGCATCAGTGTGGACTTCAACAGTTTCCTAATTTCCCCTTCCCGCACCTCACCCTAGTTCCAAACTTCCAGCTCAGCACTGTCCCCATGACTTGTCCGGACTTGTCCTACCTGCCTATCTCCTTTTCCACCTATCCACTCCACCCTCTCCTCCATGACCTATCACTTTCATCCCCTCCCCTACTCACCCATTGTACTCTATGCCACTTTCTCCCCACTCCCACCCTCCTCTAGCTTATCTCTCCACGCTTCAGGCTCACTGCCTTTATTCCTGATGAAGGGCTTTTGCCCGAAACGTCGATTTCGAAGCTCCTTGGATGCTGCCTGAACTGCTGTGCTCTTCCAGCACCACTAATCCAGAATCTGGTTTCCAGCATCTGCAGTCATTGTTTTTACCTTGTAGCTTCATGTAGCTACAGTACCGCTGCGCTCCTTATATGTTTCAAGTCCGTTTTCTTTGTTGTAAAGGGGGACCCTGCCTTATCCTATTCAAATGTAAGCTGTGCTTTGCGACTGTATCATTATAGTTGAATTATGGCGTTTATTTCTGGACTTGCATTACATCAAACGTGCAAACTTCACCAAAGGGATTGCTTACAATCATAAAACAGAAATGGAACGATGTCTCATTGGTTCATTCAAAACTCACTTGCTGTTGGAATGTGATATTGGGTGAGCAAGTTCTATTAGATAATGTTTCCCCCAAACGATTTCCTTTCAAAGTAACCAGAAATCAACTAGTGCAT
Organism: Chiloscyllium plagiosum; assembly: GCF_037043375.1. Classification (NCBI taxonomy): domain Eukaryota; kingdom Metazoa; phylum Chordata; class Chondrichthyes; order Orectolobiformes; family Hemiscylliidae; genus Chiloscyllium; species Chiloscyllium plagiosum. The sequence goes on from NW_028270176.1 coordinate 16,829,340, forward strand.
TAATTACTGAAACACTTTTCGTTGATGACATTATGTTTGAAATGTAGTTTTACAAATTAACAGAGGTGTTAACAATTTTTTAAACTCTTCTCTGAATCTACGTTGAGTTGTAGCATAAATGCATGTGTTGGTACAGCAGCTCAAAAGCAGTAGCATATATCCAACTTCTTGCACAATAAAGATTGGATCATCATAGCCTGAATAATAATAAGTATTCGAGATTCGATAGTACAGAAAATGGACAGTGAACGTCATCCATAACATAATAAAGCTTCCAGATATTGTGAAAAGTAGCACAATTGATTTTTTGCGGTTTTGTATTTCTAAATCGTTATGCCTTGCTGGATTATTATTGTGACAGAGAGCTTGGCGGGATTTATTTGCAACAACAATACATCTTACTGTCAGTCCATTTAATAGCAGAATCAGAACGAATGGGAGGAATGGAGTTGTGACACAATTAAATGCTGAATATATAATCCACAATGTCGCACTGTAGAAATTAGACTTCGTGTGGCAGTACCAGGGCACCCCACTTATTACATAGAGTGGCTCAAATTTAAAGTACCAGGGAATATTTTGCAAATAGCATAGAAAAAATATTGTCCACACCACAATGGTTGCAATTTTCCTTGTACAGTATTTCCGTTTAAACTTCTGGAAACAGATAGTCACAAAGCGATCAAAAGTGAAAGAGACAGTCAACCAAACAGAAAAGTCCCTGGATGCATAAGTTAAGGCAATTTTGAGACTGCATATTGGAGTCAATGACATAAAGCTACTTGAGAAGTAAATATTAATAATTCTATTTAGTATCACTCCAGTAATTATAACAAGTAGATCCGCCACTGCCATGCCGATAAGATAATAAGTGATGCATTTTGAGAGGCCACACTTGCCTCGTGACAGGATGACAATCCCCACAACGTTAGCTGAAAAAAAATATTGCATAAAAGTGATCATAATCAAATATTCTGTGTAAAATCTGGTACTATCTATGTGATACCTAACTAAGGTAACTAACAATAGTATGCTTCTCTTGAATCAGATCAATGTAGACCAACTACACATGAACATATACTGGAGTATTAATAGAGAGTTAAACGCTTGAAAGCCAAGTGTTGGTTATAAAACTGTGAACGTGACATTGTGTTAAAAAGACTATAAAATCCGTAAAGGACATAAAAAAGGTATTCTTAATTTTTTAATGCAGAAGAGATTTGTGGCACTTGCAGTGAAAATTGTTAACACTAACATAAATGCATTTCATGTGTATGGCAGCATTTTCTTCCAGATCTCACTTTACAAATATGATCTTGAAGTTTGGAAAGAGTTATTTCAATCATATCTCATTTAGAATCATCATTGACTGTTTTTTGTACGACTTTTGTACCCATACATGAGGAATGGAGTTTCTCCCGTGGTTGTGCATTTTGCCAAAGTTACATACCATGATTAACGTGCCACATAAAATTACTCCATTCAATGGCAGTGGGATTTAACAAACTTTGAGATGAATAGGTTTATGTGCGTCGCATATTACTTGAAAAACCACCTGATAAATATTAATGGTTTGAATGGTGTATTTCAGTAAACTTGTCGCAGCAGAAATGTACAGAAAAATTTTAAACTATTATTTACGCAACCAGGGTTTCAAACTTGAAGGAGAATGCTGATAGGCTTGACTATTTTCATTGGAAAGGACAACAATGTTGAAGAACACATACGAGTTGCAAAATTCCTGGTATGCCAGTAAAAATAGAAAGAAAGTTTCCAATTGCTTTGTAATTAAAAAATATAAACATACATAGATGTAAAACATACATCGATGTAAAGTAATTTGTAACAGTTGATTTATGTTTTTTTTCACTCAGTTGGTGATGACACAGTATAAAAGTGTCAAGATTAGAATGGAGCTGGAAAAGCACTGCAGGTCAGGCAGCATCCAAAAAGAAGGAAAGTCGACATTGGCTTTTGACCAAAACATCGATTTTCCTGCTCCTTGAATGCTGCCTGACCTGCTGTGCTTTTTCCAACACCGCTCTAATCTTGACTCGAATCTCCAGCATCTGCAGTACCCACTTCGTACTACGGTATGAAATTGTGTTAGGTTCAAAACTTCAACAGGCTAACTTGATTCTAACTACTTTCAATAAATGACATGACTTTGTCACAGTTAATAGATTTGTCAGCACTACTAAATAAGTAAAAGTTTTAGAAGTACAAATAAGCAGATGTTCGACCAATGATTTGCTGTAAAATATGAACTCATTTCTTTACATATTTAACAACTGATTGTAACGACTTACCAGGTATACCCAACGCTGCAATTATTGGATAGTAAATAGCATATAACAATCCGTTTGCTGGTTCATGCATATTATATCGGAAGCGTTGCTCCCTGTTGTATCATGAAGTAAGCGAGGGAGAGGTACAGATTGCGGCCAATATATACAAAAGCAGCAACACCGGAGGCTATGTTGCATTCAGTGGCAAAATGATGCTGACGTCATTTCTGAAAACTGAGTAAACAATACAATGTGAACACAGACAATGGCATGTTCTCATTCATTCTGATAGTATAGATGACTTAGTGAATAAATTGACAGTTATAAGATTACAGCTGCTCAAAGGAAATTTAATGCATTGGGCGCACATTTTAGGCAATTTCCGACATTACATGTGTGACAGCACCTCCAGTGACAAAAGTCTAGACATGTTACTTCTGACTATTTGCTCAACAATTCTGGTTTGCAGACATCTTCTCTCATGTCGTTTACCTCAGAGAATCACAATGCCCTGTTGGTGTGGTCAATTATTGAAACGCCTACAAATACTTGTTAAGTACTCTTGCATGGATTTTTGCTTTGTGATCTACAAATGCAATTTGATAACAATTCCTGACTTCTCAAAAACATTATTGTATCACGGAGAAGGACAGAAGATCAAACAATAAAAATGCAGTGACGCTATGCACAAAATGGTCGGGCTTACTTGTAGTTTGGAGGATTGTAACATGTTTTAAATAGCAAAGGACGAGCAAAAATAAAGGAAATTAGGAATTCAGAAAGCAGTGCATATAAGAGAATGCACATCAATTTATAAATCAGATATCAAAAGTTCTTTCTGCAAACATACCGATGCAAAAATAATTAAAGATAGTATGGTGATTCAGTGGTTAGTATCGTTGCTTCATTCTGCCAGAGACACATCTTCAATTACAGACTGCCGACTGTTTATGTGGAGTTTCCAAATTCTCACCATGTCTTATGGGTTTACTCAGGGTGCTGCAGTTTCCTCCTACAGTCTAAAGATGTGCAGGCTAGGTGAATTGGCCAGACTAAGATTGGCCATAGTGTTCAAGGATGTGTAGGTTAGGTGCATCAGTCAAGGAAAATGCAGAGTAATAGGGTTGGGGAATGGGGCTGGGTGGTTCACTCTTAAAAGTGTCGGTGTGGACATGTTGGGCTAAATGGCCTGTTTCCACACTGTATGCATTCTATGTTGAAATTAGATAATGCTAGACTGCTCTTGTGTGGATTGGTTGGCAATGGGGAAAAATGACCCACGTATTCTGCGGCATTGTTTTAATAGTTTCCACAATTCAAAGGTAGGAAAGGATCCGAAACTTATTCCATTTGGCCAAGATCACTATTCTTCATTTTACCACGATAGCTAAATGACAGCTTAAAGAAGTTTCAATGAAGTTTGATTACAATTATTGCACTAAGGGAGGAACCTGTTAGGTCATGAAGATGGTGCTGAGCTGTAAAACCTGTCTTACCTGCCAATCTTCGTTCCCCACTATCCGCACCACCCTCCTCTCTGACCTATCCCCACTCCCAACCACCTATTGTACTCTTTGCTACCTTCTACTCAGCACCACACCCTCCCATTTATCTCTCCACCCTGGAGGCTCTCTGCCTTCATTCCTGATGAAGAGCTTTTGCCGGAAATTTTCCTGCTCCTTGGATGCTGCCTGACATGCTGTGCTTTTCCAGCACCACCCTAATCCGACTCTGATTTCGAGCATCAGCAGTCCTCACTTTTGCCTTACATCCAGACTCAGTCTAATGTTGTCAGAATAGATAATTCAAGAAATATAATATAATATAATATAATATAATATAATATAATATAATAATAAAAAGAACATGCTTGGAGTATGTAGAAAAGACCTTTCTCCGTTTAGTGGGAGGATCAATGACCAGGGACCTAGCATCATCATGGTAAGGGGCAGAAAGTTCATAGGGGACTCGTGGAAATTTCTTTATACCCACTGGATATTGGCATTCTGGAAGTCATTGCCTCTAAGTGCGGTAGGGGTAGAAACAGTCATAACATTTAAGTACATTTCTATGTACACTTGTGATGCCAACACATACAGTGTCTTTAGCCAATGGCTGCAAAATTAAATTGGAATAATTGCGTGACTTTGTTTTGGTCAGCACTGAGAAATAGGACAAAGGACGTTTTTACAGAAGAAATTCCGAGAATATGCATGCAAGTGTATGATTAATTATAGATATGGGCAATGGACAAAAAGAAAAGGGTGCTTTTACATCATTAGAGTTTTAAAAGCTGTGTTACCAGTGATGCTTATAACTGAATTTATAATCTGTCATCTTCCCTCATTATTATTCCCTGACAACTGCTGTCTGATAACAATTCCTGTGCTGTGTCTTGGAACAGTTACAGCATCCAACTTGGAAAATAATGACCATACCTCCGAGAGTTGGATCTGTTCACATAATAACTGAAGGTATATTTACTTCAAAATGTCATCCAAATAATTATGCAACTATTTATTAGATAAGTATTAACTGGAAAGAATTATGCATGTAGGTTTGCTCACTGATCTGGAAGGTTCATTTCCAAACATTTCATCACCCTCCTAGGTAACATCTTCAGTGGGCCTCTGGGCGCAGCACTGCTGAGTATTCCTGCTTTCTAATATTATATGTTTGAGTTTCTTTGGGTAGGTGATGTCATTTTCTGTGGTGATGTCATTTCCTGTCATTTTTCTCAGGGGGCAGTAGATGGGGTCTAACTCGATGTGTTTGATAATAGAGTTCTGGTTGGAATGCCATGCTTCTAGGAATTATCATGTGTGGCTCTTTTTCGCTTGTCCTAGGATGAATGCATCGTCCCAGTCGAAGTGGTGTCCTTCCTTATGTGTATGTAACGATACTAGTGAGAGAGGGCCATGTCGTTTAGTGGCTATTTGATGTTCATTTATCCTGGTGGATCGTTTGCTCCCTACTTGTCCAATGTTTCAGTTCTTGCATGGTATTTTGTGAATGACATTAGTACTGCTTGTTCTCTGTATGGGGTCTTTCAAGTACATTAGCTGCTGTTTTAGTGCGTTGGTGGGTTTGTGGGCTAGGCAGAGCAGAGGAAGATCACCTATATTGTATTCAAAACCAATAGGTACCCAATGAATACAGGCCGCCGATTACTCAGCAACAAACCCAAAGAAGCAAACAAAAGATCTCCAGAAACCCTAACCACTCTCCCCTACATTCCCTAAATGACTGCCAGACTACTCAGACCCCTTAGCATCATGGTAAATTTCCAAAGAATAATGGTGAATAATTTGAAAGTGATAGTGTTCTGCTTTTTCTAACACTCTTTTCCTTTTTGACAGAAATGGACTTCAACGATGTTATTTAAGGATCTTTGGTGAATTTCCGGAGTGAATCTTATTGATTGTATACTCTGCAGCTCCTGCACACTGGCAGGAAAGGGGGTTTTCGCTTGTGAATGTTTTACCAATTAAGCAGGTTGTCTTTAACTGAGTGCTATCTAGGTCTTTTAGTCTTTTTGGAGTTGTACTCATGCAACGAATTGAGAAGTATTCCATCAAAGTGGACTGGCTTTTGGGAGTCAGGAAATATGTGAATCACCGCAGTATTCCTAGCATCTGGCATGCATTTGTGGTTCAAATTGTGTTTCTGATCGATAGCAAATTAGAGAGATTGAATCATAGTAAAACTATTAAATGTTGAAGTATGGCTGTAAACGGTGACAGACTTTAATTTATCGCAAATGCCTTTGGCATCTGATGAAGTTAAATTTGCCAACGCAGTAATCGGATTGAGTAGCTAGTAGAGTTATAAATGGCGACCTTCACATTAATACATGTTATGGACATCGTCTTCAACAAAGATCTGATACCACACCTTCAAATTACTTTGAGCTATTTAAGGTGGAACGTGCAGAAGCTCGTTTGCTTCCTCTACAGTTGTAATTAGGGCAGGATTTCCTCATTATAACCGCTTGACGCTTTCTTTTCTTCATTGCACTGGATCCAAGAATAGTTTCTCACTTCTTTGTCATGATTGTTAAGTGCTGCTTACAGTAAAGACATTTTGAAGCTTACAAATACCATCAAAGCAGCCAGAAATAGAACATAGTCTTGAGGCACACTGCTCAGAAAATGGCCCGTTGTAGTCAATAGATAAAATGCCAAGCACAACGTTTAACAGAGAATTGTGTTTAATAAAAAAAAAGCTTTAAATGAATGGCCTAGCAGGATAGGCAAGCAAACCTTTAAATAATCTTAGTTTCACGGAAAAAAAAAGGAAGGCTTCTTGTGTAACATGTTTTATTTCAAGTAGAATTCGGAAGATATTGATCTTGCTCCATTAGCTAGGGTTTTCCCAGTAAGTGCATAACCTAGTAAACTGCTTGGCTTCATCAATGACGTGGTTCTAAATATCATCATCGGTATTTACCTTCTGGCCAACTACAATTCGATTGCTACAATATGCAGTATGAAGATCATCTTATTTCATGCACCAAGAGACATTTCTACCTGTTTGAAAGTAGAATTTACATAGATAACCTCGGTGTCATTTGATGCGTGAACCTGGAAATGAAATACTGTACAAAAAAAGGGAACCTCTGTAATGCTGAAAACAGCTCTGTTCTGACTGTTTTCAAACATCCTCTGGTATTTTTAATTTGAATCTCACGGTGTAGCAGTTAGGAATGAGACAGGTGTCTCAAATACATGGTGGAGATAAAGGGCAGAATACGGAAGGCTAATGGGAGGCATGAGGGAAGGATTGCAGGCTTTGTTAAAAAAAAGTAAAATGTTTTTAAAACATGTCAAAGGCTAAAGATTCATGAAGATTAGAGTGAGGCCAATAAGGAACAAACAGGGTAAGCAATTCATTGAAATAAAGGCTGTGGCAAGTATTAATGAATACCTTGCTTTATGTAATCAGAAAATGCGAGAGTGCCATCACCCATCTCTGGGGAACATCACTTTCAACTTGCCTTCACTCCATTTACTGTACACCTACCCTGCTTCGTTGCTCACAGTAAACATTTAATCCCTGCTCTCATGAACCCATAAAAGCAAAACATTTCTAATTTGCAAATCAACCTACCTCTATTTTTTAAAATAGAGATGACAATACTTGATTGATTTTCAGAACCATCATTGCCCACAGGCATCTGAATATTTGCCAGAACTGCAAGTGTTTCATAGAACAGTGTTTTTTTTAATCAATTTATTTTCAAGACTTGTACCTTTCCCTTAAGCTTCGAAAATACTCACTCATTTCGAACTGAAACAATAATGCATAAATGCTCAACAAGTTATTTTACAGCATGAACAAGGCTGACATACAGCTGGTAACGCACAAAATTCACTGTTTTCTGTTTCCAGTAAACAAAAGAAGGGCAAATCAAATTTAAGTTGTATATGTCAGCTCAATTATGAGCAACATGTTGGAGTTGGACGTGTCGATGATTTCCAGTGACATACGCTGAGCAATAATGTACTCACACAGATGAATTTGATATCAGCCAGAGCCGATTACTTTCTGGTCTCTGTCACACTTTCAAAGAAATATGAGCACCTTAACTGTTAATCAAAACTGATAGAAATTTGCATGCAAATGACTAGTCATTACAAATCACAGAAAAAAAAGTAATTTAAAAAATGAAGACAGCTCTGGTTGTTGGGAATGATGTGGAGGTGCCAGTGTTGGACTGGGGTGAACCAGGTTAAAAATTACACAACATCAGGTTATTGTCGAACAGGTTGGTTTGGAAGTACTCGCGTTGGGAGCACTCCTCCTTCATCAGTTAGCTAAAGGGGAAGAACACAGAATTTATACCAAAGATCATAGTGCCATACAACTGATGCGATGCATTGAACACAATATATTGCTATTAAGTCTTTCATATTTTAGAATGGGTTGCAGGTTTCGATTCATTAATATGCAAACCCCAATAACTTCTTACAAATCACATTCCCGAGGTAGCTTCAAGATTCATAAAAAAGTTGACATCTCTGCTTTTGTTTCTGATTTCCTGCAATTCTTTCATTTTGTTTTATTCAGCTTTCAGCTGATGCCACAGGCAATTTCCAACCATTAAAAAAAATTCAAATATGCTTAATTGGTGATTAGCAGCTTTCCCAGTTCTTTTTTTCTCCCCCAGCACTATCACAGCATCAGTTGCCAACATTTGGCAAAAATAGAATTGACATTCAATGGAAACATTGTGGATTAAAGAGATGCGAAGAGCATGAAAATCTGGAATTTTAACACATCCAAGACAAAGCAACAAACAAAATTTGCATTTCATGAATCAACCTCCAATCACCACGAATCCACTCAGGAAATAATATGTAACATCTCTGAAAGGTCCAATGGATAATCTGCAACTAAGGCGTTCATTCCACTAGGCAATAAAATAATAAAATACGACTGCAAAAAGTGAATATTGAAAAGTTTGCAATGGCTGTGGACCTTGTCATCATTCTGGCAATAACACTGAAGAAATATGCACCAGATCATGCCGCACCACTAATGAAACTGTACTAGAATTACTGCAATTCTAGCACACATCAATATTGGAGAGAGTTTCCCAGGCATGACCTGTATATGAAACCCATGAAAGATCCAACAGTGCCAGCTGCAACCCATATCATCGGGAAATTGATGGATTTTGTCATGAACTGAATAAGCAAGCAGCATTTTATTAACAAAATTCTGGTCACTGATGTTCTGATTGGGTTCTATGACGGTCATTGAATTCCTTGGCCTACTACAGCTTTTCGTCCGTATTGGAGAAAAGAATTTTATTTTGGAGGTGAACTCAGATTTGTCCGACTGTGCCGTCAAGGACACTTACCGTCAAAGGTGAGACTCAGTGGGCTCACAGAAAGCTTACTGCAGTCTGGAATCGTAGCTGATGCAACAAGCGACTACTGTAATTGATGAAGGTATGTCATCTCAGCTCCAGTACACTTCTACTATAATTCATCAGTGCCTTATCCAAGTCTCAGACATCTTCAATAGCTTCCTCAATAATCGTCTTGAACGAGCTTGATGAAAGTAATTATTTCTGTTAACGTCGCACAATGTTTCCCCTAAGTCAGAAGTGGACAATACTTAGGTTCTGACTAACAAGTGGCAATTAGCAATTGCCTCACAAAGAACGCGATAATGGTCATCCCCAAGCACGAAGAATTGAATGCCTTTTGGTATTCAACAACAGCACACTCGCTGAATTACCCAATTCCATAATTCTGCGGATTATTGATGACTAGCCTAATAAATGCTGTGGTTTCAGGAGTTTGTTTGAGTCATGTACTAAAGTAGTAACTAATTTATATTCTGACGATACAAGGCTGTTCACCTGTTACCAGGCAAAGACCAGAGGCGTGTGGTATACTGCCTACTCGCCGAGATTTTGCAGCTGCATCGACACTCAATGAACTTGGACTGACTAAACGTAGTGGAAGAGAAATAGGGTCATGACTAAAAGTATGCATGATGCATCTTAAAATAGATGACAATGGCATAAACGATGAAGCAATGGAGGAGCAAGAAATTACTGTCCAATGTTTTCTTTTAAAAATATTCTCATTTCGAATTTTTTATATAAATCCCTGGTATTTATGCATAATTTTTAATACTATCAATATTATTATCCGTTCACAATTCTCCATTTTACTGTAAAATTAAATTATATATAATGCACTTGGAAGCTACTGACAATATCCGACAGGATAAACATGAATTCAGAAAGAGGAAATCCAACTTGACAAACCGGATGGAATAATTTAAGGATGTAACTAGTACATGGGATAAGCAGTAACCAATTAATATGATTACTTGGACTTTCAGGAAGCTGTCGATAAGACACGTGTAAAACATAACCATGCGAAATTAAAATGCATGGAATTGGAAGCTGTGTTCTTGAAGCGGATCGAGATTTGTTTGGCAAGCAGGAAATAAAGAGTTGGGCTAAATGGGCCTTTTCTCCGAATGACAGGCATAGACTACATACGGGCCACAGGGTACAGTGTTTGGCTCTCAGCTACTCACAACCTACAATTACGATTTAGATATATAAACTAAATATCACGATTCCAAGTGGGTGGGTAGTATATTGTGAAGAAGATGCAGAGCACCTTCAATGCGATTTGGGCAAGTTAGGTCAGTGGGAAAATGCATGGTAGATGGAATATAACGTGGGGAAATTGAAGACTTTCCATTTCGTTCACAATGCAGTCAGGGACATTATTAATACATTTGTAAAGGAGAAGATGAAACATGGACATCCATGTCAAGTGGGCGTTGAATGGAAGCATGAGATGCAGAAGGCGGATGAGAGGGCATATAGTAATGTTGGCCTTCATGGCAAACTGATTTGTGTGAAGAATCAGACAAACCTTTTTCATCTCTACGGGCTTTGGGAAGACAATGTCTAGAGTGTTGTGTGTAGTTTTGGTCTCTGTATGTGAGAAAGAATATGCTGACTATTGGAAACTTCAATGAACGCTGTTATGGACCAGGTCAGATTCCTTCAAAATATTTTAGGAAGTTAGACCAGATCCGAGTTTTTTCTTACTTTAAAGGGAGATAAAGAATGAATATTCTCGGTGTGATGCAACTTGGTCAAACCACTCGGCTTTAAGCAAAACAGAATTTATTTAAACACAAGAGTTGGAACACAAATAAAAGAAAGTTGAATTTAGAATAACATAACTATTGGAAAACATATCTAACTGGATACAACAACTTAACTACGCTACCGTTCCAATCCAGTAACATCCCATAAATACATTTTTTGCCAAAAGATAAATTGACCACAGGTTCCGAAAAGCAGGAGGCAATAACATCTAAAGAAATATCAGAAAGAAAGTCCATCAAGAAACAATAACTGAAGTTGCAAGCTTCCTTGATCCCAGCATCTTGTGACTGCTTCGGTTAAACCAATTTCTGGAAGAAACATGAACTGGGAAAACATTTTCTCACTGCCTGCTGTAACTAAACCTAAACTAGAAAGACCTGAACCAGGAGAACTGCCACTACACTGCCATTGTAAAACTAGTCTCTTATTAAATCCTTCGACACCTCTGCCTTTACGACCTCTCTTAATAAAAATCCCAAGGGCAAATTAACATTTTAAAAGTGATATTATCGTCACTAGTTTTACCAGAATGATATTGGGGACTGCGCATTGTAGGAAATACGAAAAGTTCGAATTCTATTACATGGCAAAGGCAGGATGGATGTAGTCGTTGGCCTGGAGTCCATAACAAGATGTCAGAGTCTACAGATAAATAGCTAACATATTAGGACAAAGCTCAGATGAAATTTAGAATTGCTTCATGAAGAAAGCGGGTGTTTGTGAAATTCCCTGCTATATGAAACTGTTCAGGCAAAAGCAGCGATTTGTTTTTCAATACAGTTGCTCAGACTAAAGTGATCAACAAATATGGGGCGATATAGGGTACAGACGTTGATCATAAGCTGCGATCACATTAAATGATGAAACAGTGTCAAAGGGACGAATACCTTATCCCCGTCCCGATATTCAATGTTTGTACATTTCTATTCTTGTCCATTTTGTTTAATAATGGTCCAAAGAGCAGCATGAGCAATCATGAGATTGTAAATCGGAGAGCCATTCGTAATATTTAGAAATACACAGGTAGGAATGAAAATGTTGAATCTTCTGCTTGAGTAGTTCCTATACTGAGGTTTTCCACATCAGTAACTCGCGAACACCTTTCATTTTCATAACAGGACTTCCAAAGTCCTAGTGTGGAGAAAGTGACAATGCATGCCAATGTTCGAATTCATCAAAATAAGCACACACAAACTTAATTCATGTTTCAATGACCTCCTTAAAAAAAATCTACAGATGAAAAGAAACAGATTGTAACAGAGAATGGTGTCCTGTTCTTCACTTTCTAAATGTAATAACTCTGCCTTTCTCAGTGTCTTGATGTTTCATCATTGCATATAATTTTGCAGCACATTAGGCTGACAAAATTCTGAAAAAAATCACGTTTATCACTGATCGCAATAGATCAGTAAGAAGACATTGTGTAAAATGTTCTCAAATTGCTCCAAATATATTAAACATTGCTTTATGTTTGGAAATTGCACTTCCCTGTTAAAACAGGTGATTGCAACTGTATTATTGAGCACTCGATCCCACTTATAATCAAAGAGGCTGTTCAGCATCTCATAAAAACTGGAAGAACTCTGGACGCTGTAAGTCAGAAACAAAAATAGAAGTTGCTGGAAAACTCAGGCGGCCTGTCAGCATCTGTGAAGAGAAATCAAAGCTAATGTTTCGGTTCTGGGGGAACATGTTCAAGCTTGCATCGATGCCAGTCTCACGCAATTAAAGATATGTCACACCTGTATTCTCTCATAGTTTCTGATTGGCAACTCTTCTGACGGTTATACCCTCCGAGAACATCAGTGCCTGAAATCGTTAGTAAAACTTTGTAATGCTGCATCTTTTTTTCAATAAGCAGTGCCTTGAATCATTATGGAAATCTCTGCTATTTTCAGGAATTTACTGTTGTGCTTACTGTTGTGTAATTCTGTTATCCTTACTATTTGAAATGAAGATGAGAGCAAAGCCATTCAGACGCATTTGAGTTATGAATGCAATAGTGAAACTAAGATATTTGCACACATGAAACACATTTGAATATCTGTACATTCACAACGCAGGTAGCATTTCCACTCTCATATCCATGTGAGTACACCAGCACAACATAAACGTCAGAACACATGCAAACTACAGCGCAAGTTTCATGGTGGTCCACCAATCACCCTTGGACATATCAGACTTCCTACTAATTAATGTTGTGGTCTTATCATCAATTATATCCTTTATTTGTTTATATAGCAACGTTCATGCACATCTCGACAGTAATTAATTGAAATTCCAAGATTTCTTCAAGGTTTTGTTGGTGTGAATTTAGCATTTATAGCAAAACAGTTTTTACACCATTTCTATTAGATATTTCTGTACTGATTAATAGTATACTGGGTGTTTCCCATATTTAGTGACAAGATCTGGAACCGTCTTCGGGCTACCAGTTCTTGGCAATGCTGTTCTCAGAGCTCTTCCGTATCTGTCATATCCCTCAATCAATATTTTATATATGTATTTACCCGATATCCCATAAGACTGGGATAGTTAAATCACTACAGATACAAATTAGTACCAATACAAAGTGACATAACTTCGTTAAGGAACAAGCAACAATAAGATTCGAACACAAGCAATAACATTCCATTTCTGCCCAATCCGCTTCATTGTTACAATACATCCCAACTTCTGTTGAAACTTTCCTTGGGTTTACAAAGCCTTTGTTCTCTTTCCCTCGAACTCCAGACAGTCAGTCAGACTTTACCTTTGCCGCGATGGTCTCTTGTTCTTTATCTCCAGAAGAGCCAAGATATTGATTCGTAGGTAAGCCCTGCTTTTGTAACATTTTGGATCGCTTTCCAGGACTTCCTATGTTTCTGCCAGTCAGGGAAATTAACTTAAAGTTTCAAAGCATTGCAAGTTTTTCGGATGTCTTGTCAAAGTTTACTTCTTTGTGTACGGAACCTGGGTAACTTTTTTTCTTGTTTCTTTGTTTAAAAAAATGCATTCCTCCTTGTTTTGATTGATACATTGTTGGGGATATGACTGTCCAAGGTAACTGTTGACGAGTTGTATTTAATGCCATTATAGAATGTTTACTCTGTTTGTACTGTGTAGAGTCTCTGTGTTTACAATTGGCAGAGCGTTACTTGACCAATCTTCTTAAAATGAGAGCTCAGATCTCTCATGTTGCATGCCAAAGCAAACAGAACAAAATTATCTCGAGTTGTCAACTGAAGCAATTTCTTGCTTCATTTAGTGGAAGGGCGAGATGGCTAAGTGAATACACCTTCAGAACCTCTCATGGCATAAAGGAGAATGAAATCAATCAATCTGCCATCGCCATGACACTCCTGATTAAACAATATTTGTTGTGAAATTAATCTCTCTGTGATCACAAGCAATCTCCATATGACGGTAAAATTTATTTCGTAAAGGAGGAAGTATCTGTGGACTTGCATGTTTAAACTGCAAACTGCGTGAAACGCTGCCCATTATTAATTTGTTGAAGCATGCCAACATTACATCGTAATTCCAGTGCTACAAATCTGTAATCGATATTGCATGAGAAATTTGATCGGAAAAAACTTGTTTGAAACCTATTATTATGGCAGGAAGATTCATGAATTTGATTGGTCTATTGTACCTGGCTCTCTTTACACGTAAGAATATGTTCTCAAAAGCAAATAATTAATTTGATATCTTTGTTACTTGTAATTCCAACATGGACAAAATGGTATCTATAACTGTGTTATTCACTAAATGCAATGGTAAGCATATTATTGGTATACGAATATTCCAACATAAAAACTGTATTGTCCTTTCTTGATTTTTGTAATTTAAAAAAATTAAACTCGTGCTTAATAGTAATGACCAAATTCAGAATTTATGTTGGCATCTGGGAAAATTACGGCAGAAAGTAAATTTGAATTATTCATACACAATGCTGGACATGTATAATATTTCGGGCGGCATACAATTTGGACAAGAGGACGAAACTAATGCTTCAGATTGACATCATTTTACAATTGGAATGATGGTAGAAGGCACAGGGTAACAGCGGAAGAATGTTGTCAGATTCGAGGCCGATGACTTGTGAAGTGCCTCAGGGATTAGTGCAGGGATTGATGTATGTTATTGACTTCAAATATTTGTGCAAGAATTTTAAAGGCATGGTTGGTAAGTTTGCAGATGATGCAAAAATAGGAGATCTTGTGGACAGTGAGGAAGGTTATCCAAAATTACAGTTGGACATTGATCAATTTGGGAAGTGGGCCGTGATTTGGCAAATAGAGTTTAATATTGATAAGTCTGATGTATTGCATTGTGGAGAATCAAATCAAGATGGGACTTCCATAGTAGGTTGTACGGCATTAAGGAGTGTAGTGGAAGAGAGGAACCTGGGATTCAGGTTCACGGTTCTCTGAAAGTTAAGTCATAGGAAGACAGAGCAATGAAGAAGGCTTTTATCACAATGGCTTTCATAAATCAGGGCATTGAGTAAAGAAGTTGAGAATTTATGTTGCAGTTGTACAGAACGTTGGTGAGGTCGCACTTGGAGTATTGTGTTCAGTTTTGGTCACCTTGCTTTTGGAAGGATGTTAATAAACTAGAGAGAGTGCAGAATAAATTTAAAAGGATTCTGTGTTGATTCGAAAAGTTTCGACAAGCAAGAACTTCTTTAGAGCATAGGAGACTGACTAGCGACCTTATAGAAGTGTTCAAGGTCAGGAAAGGCATGGATAGTTTGAATGCGTTCCATCTTTTTCCCAGTTTCGGGGAATCAAAGAAAAGAAGAGATCAGTTTAAGGTTAGGGGGAAAGAATAAAGGGGAACCTGTGGGGCAACGTTTTTACACATACAGTGATACAATCAGCTGACAGTAGAAGTGATTGAGGCAAGTACATTAACAACAGTTAAAAGGCATTTGAATATATTACATGGATAGGAATGGTTTTGAAGAATATGGGCCAAGTGCAGGGAAATGTGGTTAGCGTTGATGTACATTTTGGTCAACATGGACCCGTTTGGGTCAAAGGGTGTGTCTCTGTGCTGTAGGATTCTGTGACTTTATGCATACTAAAAAGTAAGAGCTGTTCCACATGTCATGTAAAGGAAAAGCAGTGAGAAAGGGAAAATGAAGTTAAGAAAAAAAGTGTATTTCTGCAATTGTTTGAAAAGACCATGGGATTGAACAATGAACGGTTCCACGATTTGCAAGACAAATGTGGATTCCCGTAACAGCATTGAGAACAATAAGACCCAAATGCCTTCGTTATTTTCGTCAAATTTATCTAAATTAAAAAGGGAATTATGTAAGACAAAAGATTGGGGATTCTTGAGATGCATTTCATTGCAAATGACCACAATTTCAATCGAAGTAAATGAGAGCGGCTGAAAACTTGGTTAAACAAAAAAAATGATAATACTAGACCATTAAAATATGTGCAGTTATGTTCGTTAAAATCTAACGTTTCATACAGTAGGATTAAAGAAAGATATCTTTATCAGGATATTTTCCGGCTGCCTTTGGTGACGCAGTGGTTAACGCTAGTCACATTTGTTTATACCAATTTCCGTTTTTTCATTGTTCGCGATTCTTTCAGGAAGGTGCAACGTGAAATTGCAACTTCCCTAGCTCTTGTGGTTTAGTGGAAACAGATGGCTCACTGATTACAAATACATTCACATCTTTCCATCAACGCAAACACGATTTCCCTGCACTTGGCCCATATCATTCTAAATATCTCCTACACCCATTCAAGTAATTAGCACAAAGATTGATTTTGTCTAACTTTGAGCAAATTGCTGACCATGTGAACCTGGCACTGCAGATTGGGTTCCATCTGGCAAGGATTTTACATTAAGTTCATGTGATTTGTTTTTCAAGAGATGGTGTCTCGTATTAATCAACACGTGTCGTCAGCTTTGGCCTCAGTAATTATGGGCCTCTCCGCCATCTTAGGCAAAGACAGCACATTTTAACAGTTGCTTGATTTGTTCTCCTTCTCCACACACATTATAACATTTGTACATAGTCAAGAGTTACTTATTTCACATTTTATACAAGGAAAGAGGTCGATTGGTGGTTCATGATCATCAGGTGCCAATTAGCGTTCTGACAAACGTAATCACGTGTGAGTTTACTGGAATACAAAGTAAACTTTTCCACCATCAATTTTATTTAGTACTGCTTTTTGCAAATTTAATTACATTTCATTAATTATTGGGAAATTTTAATATTTCCATTGATTTGATCTCTCTTCTTATCTCTCCTGTTATTTGTTTTGTCTATTAAATGTGCATTTTGTCTGTTGAATGAAGTAAGCAACATTAACAATTTTCTTTGAGGCTCAGAACGAACAAGTCGCATGTCCCTAATAGAACTGAAAGAATTGCATTGCTTACCCATAATAGGTAATGTTTGATATTTTGCACGTTTCTCCGCGCAATGGAACTGAGTATCAGCTGTCCCGTACAACAGGCAGCGACTCACTTGCGAGTCAATCCGAGATAAATTTCTTCGTCTGTGTGATTCGATATTTATCCTCCATTCTGATTGTTACAGAAGACGCATACTGCATTGTTTTGTATAAGCAAATTTGTTGTGTGTCTTATGTCAATTTACTTCTGGACGCAGAGCAAAAATCATTAATTACCTGTGGGTAAATCCAAGGATAATGAAACAATTGCACACTTCCTTTTGAAATGAATGCAATGGTGGGGCTAATGAATTAACTATTGTCATGCCTTTTCATTTCATTTTAACTTTCAACTGGAGGGTATGCATCATTAGCATACAATTCCTCCAAATCTGCAAATTTCATTATGTTGGAAACTTTTCATCGTCGGGGTCACCCATTCTACAATCACCTAAAATAGACCACATAATCTAATACTGTGATATAGTGGTTATTGCAGAGACTTGGATATCACAGGGGCAGGAATTATTCAAGGGTTTAGATGTTTCAAATGAAATTGGAGGGAGAGGCAAAAGAGATGGAGGAGAGGCATTGCTAATCGGATAGCTTCACCGCTGTAGAGAGGCAGGGGTCCAAGAGGATTTGTCTGCAGAGTCAATATGGGTGGAAGTCAGAAGCAGGAAAGGAGCAGTCACTTTATTTAGAGTTTTCTACAGGCACGCCCAATGGCAACAGAGGCATGGAGGAGCAGATCTTGGAACATTGCATAAGTAACAAGGTTGTTGTCATTCGTGACTTTAACTTCCTTCGCATTGATTGAAAACTACTTCGTTCAAATAGTTTGGAAGGAGCAGCGTTTCTCAGGTGTGTTCATGAAGGGTTCCTCAATCAATATGTTATTCGGCCGACTAGAGAGGAGGCCATACTTGATTTTGTGCTTGGCAACGAACGATGCCAGGTGTCAGACCTCTCGGTTGGAGAGCATTTCAGTGATAATGATCACAAATCCCTGACCTTTATTATAGTCATGGAGAGGGATAGGAGTACAGCTGATGGTATGAGAAAGTAGATAATAGGAGGAGAGGGAATTAAGATGCCGTTAGACAGGAACTGTGGCACCGAAATTGGGAACCAATGCTCTTAGGGAAATGCACAGCAGAAATGTGGAGCTTGTTTTAGAAGCATTGTGGATCGTGCTGGATAGGTTTGTCACACTGAGGAAAAGAAAGGATGTTAGGTTGAAAGAACCTTGGGTGACAGGCGATGTGGGACATCTAGTCAAGAGGAAGAAGGAAGCTTACTCAAGGTTGTGGAGGCAATAATCACACAGACCTTTAGAGGGTGACAAGGTAGTCAGGAATCAATTGAAGAATGCACTTTGGACAGCTCGAAGGGGGCGTGAAAAGATTTTAACTGACAAGAATAAGGAACAGGAGTCAGAGGAGGTAGGGGAGGTCCTTAACGAATACTTTGCTTAAATATTCACTACTGAGAGGCACATTGAAATTTCTGAGGACAGCGTGAAACAGACTCGAGTATGTTGATATTAAGAAGGAGGATGTACAGAAAATTGTGAAAAACGTGACGATATGTAAATCCATTGGACCAGCCCGGATATACCCTTGTTCACTACAGGAGCGAGGGGAGAGATTGCTACATTTTTGGAGATGATCAGTGCGTCCTCAGTGTCCATTGGAGTCGAGCCAGATGATTAGAGGGTGACAGAGGTTATTCCCTTGTTCAAGAAAAGGAATAGAGATAATCCTTAAAATTACAGGCCAGTCAGTCATATGTCTGTGCGAGGCAAAGTTTGGAGAGGTCTCTGAGACACAACATTTATAATCACCTCGAAAACCATAGTTAGATTAGAGATAGTCACCATGGCTTTGTGAGGGGCAGATCATGCCTTACAAACCTGATTGAGTTCTTTGAGGATGTTACAAAATGTGGCAAAACACGTTCATATCCAGTAGACGTGGATTTTGTGGATTTTAGCATGGCATTTGATAAGGTTCCCCATAGTAGGCTTATCCAGGAAGTAAGGCGGTATGGGATACAGGTAAATCTAGCTGTCTGGATACAGAATTGACTTTCCCACAGAATACATAGGATGGTGATAGATAGAAGGTATTCAGCCAGGAGCTTGGTGACCAGTAATGCTCTGAACGGATCGATTCTGGGACCTTGGTTCTTTTTGATTTTTATAAATGACTTGAATGAGACAGTGGAAGATGGGATAGGTTTGCCGATGACATGAAAGTTTCTGGTATTGTGGGTAGTAAGGAGGGCTGTTGTAGAATGGGACATACCAACAGAATGCAGAAATGGGCTGATAAGTGGCAGACGGAATTCAACCTCGAAAAGGTGTGAAGTGATTCGGTTTAAAAGGTCGAAATTCAATGCAGAATACCGAGTTAAAGGCAAGATTTTTGGCAGTGTGGAGGAACAGAGGGGGCTTGGGGTCCATGTCCATAGTTCCCTCAAAGTTTCCACTCAAGATGATAGGGTTGTTAGAAGGCATACGGTGTGCTGGCTTTCATTAGCAGGTGTATTAAATTCAAGAGCTGTAAGGTTATGCTGCAGCTCTGTAGAGTCCTGGTTAGACCACACTTGAATATTGTGTTCAGTTCTGGTCGCTTCATTATTGGAAAGATGTGAACGCTTTCGAGAGTGTGCAGAGTAAATTTAGCAGTGTGATGTCCGGACTGGAGGGCATGTCTGATGAAGAAAGGTTGAGGATGTTAGGGCTTTTATATTTGGAGTGAAGAAGGGGTGACTTGATAGAGTTGTGCAAGATGATGAGAGACATCGATAGAATGGGTAGCCAGAGTCTTTTTTATCCATGGTGGAAATGTCTAGGGAGCATACCTTTTAGGTAATTGGAGTAAGGTGTACGACAGATATCAGAAATAGGTTCTTTACACAGAGAATGGTGGATACATGGAATGCACTGCCACCAGTGGCAGTTGAGTCAGATTAGGACATTTAAACGATGCTTGTCCAGACACATAGAAGATGGTACCATGCAAGTTATGGAGGTTAGTCTGAGTAGATAAAAGATGGCACAACATCAAGAGCTGAAGGGCCTGTACTGTTCTATGTTTAATATAGACAGGCGACTGACTGTGTGGAGTTTGCACATTCTCCCCGTGTCTGCGTGGGTTTCCTCCGGGTGCTCCGGTTTCCTCCCACAGTCCAAAGATGTGCAGGTCAGGTGAATTGGCCATGCTAAATTGTCCGTAGTATTAGGTAAGGGGTAGATGTAGGGGTATGGGTGGGTTGTGCTTCGGCGGGGCGGTGTGGACTTGTTGGGCCGAAGGGCCTGTTTCCACACTTTAAGTAATCTAATCTAATCTAATCTAATCTTTAATCGGCACAGAGAACTGGCCAATACACCAGGATTCACTATAAATCTCTCTAAAGTAGCATTTATGGATGAATGGGATATCATTTATAAATGTGCAGCAGGGCATCATTATTTTAATCTATTGTGCTTTTTGGATAGTTTGAATGTACTTGCGCTTGCACCATTGATGTCAAGTTTAATTTCAAATCAGTGATACTCAGATTGGGAATGATAACTGTCCCACATTACATTGCATGTATTGGATTTTTTGAAAGATCCACCATACGTCAAATCATATTAATCAGCATTGATTCAAAATCTGTTGACATTAATACTGTTGATTATATCCATCTTCTCCATCTATTTCATCTTCATTTTGCGTGGTTGCTGTCAGTGCATCTCTGATTCCAGACATTGCAGAAACCTAATGAAGTCACTCTTCATCTTGTGTACGTGCTGTCAGTGCATCTATGATTCCAGACATTGTAGAAACCTACTTAAGTCACTCTTTTGTCATTCTTCTGACATTGTCATTAATAACAGTATATTCTTCCATATTCTCACTTTCGAATATATCTCTGAAATTCTCTAAAACATTTGCCCAGATGTGAGCAGCTCCACGCTATCCAAGAAATGAAAGAACATCTTTTTTGGAATTGTTCTCATAAATCTTGTCTGTGCTTTCTATAATGTATTCACATTCTTGTTATTTTTTGCTGCCAAAATTGAGCAAAGTATTGCAACTGAGGCTGATGAAAAGATCAATAAGTGTCACAACGAGGCTCTTCTTTATTTTTGGACTTTAGACTTTCATTTGCAAAGGCTAGCATTGTGTATCAAATATTATAATCAATCTTAAATACTTCTGTTACGCTTGGCAATTTATGTTCATATGACCTCTGAGCTTCATGAATATTTCGTTTCTTCATTTCTCTTTACTTGTGCCTTCTTACAAAACCAATGAGAAATCACTTATCTGCGCTAAATTCAAGAACGTATTTCAAAAAACTGCCAACATCTCTTCGAGTATAATTCTACTCTTATAACTCTACTAAATATGCTCCTGTCTGCAAAAACAATTAACATTTTACATCGTCTTTGTTCCATGATCAATCAAGTTTAAGTCATCTGAAGTACAACACTGTGAAATACCGATCCTTCTTGACTTCTGCATAAATTCCAATAGTCCAGAAAAACTGGAATCTTTCCCAACCATCTCTGTATTAGAGGGTTAACGTTTGCTGACAAGAATGTTATGTAGTACTTTATTGAACACATTTTGAAAATCCACATTATGGTCATTTGCTGCACACCAGTTTTGAAATCCAAGTTAGTATGACAAAGCATGCGTCTTCTCGTCTGGAAAGGAGGATGCTGATCGTACGTTAACGGTCTTTCCTCTACTTGCTGGACCAACGTTCTCTACAGATCTTCTTACATTCCACTGTCATGTGCTTGAAGGATGTACATGTCAACGCTTAAACTACTTGGTGACACTGATTACTTAAAAACCGACACCTGGAGTGTGATCCATAAATGAAGCTTCTGTCTCTCAGGCAGCGTTACTTCCGATTGGAAGAAAATAATATCTTTGATGCTCTGTACAAGATCAAACTCATCATTCCAGGAAATCAATTATCCTCTCGTCCAGATCAACTCGTGACCACGTTTATCAGAAACTATCAGTCTAAAGCAGGAGGATTTTTTCCAGGATGACCAATGGGCATTCCTTTATTTGTAAGAAAGGGTAAATAATCCGTGTGTCTTTGCCAATCTGGCCCATTCTTCTGTGTTCAGTGTCTTTTAAACCTTGTTTGTAAGTCATCAAACCTGATTTTAAAACATACAATCCATTTTAGAACAAGTTTCATACAATTTGTTGCAATGTCTATCTTTCCAACCCTGAAGAGTTCTCCAAATATGCACTACTTGTTGAACGAGTCAGTATCGTGAATTAACTGGAAATGTTTTTAATATTTACCAATTGCATTCAGTTACATTGGCTCCTGGTGCTCAATTCATTTTGCATCTTTTACATTCTAAATCTTTACGCTATGTTATGACTCCCTATTGACGTTTCTGACCCCATTTATTCCTTGGCAGACAACGTTATGCTCAATGAAGGTATCGTATTATATTAAATATGGTTATTATCGACTGTGTCTTTTGATGCATTTCCAATTACATCCCAAAACATCAGGAAAATATTCTGGCTCTGTTCTTTTAAGTACTCTTTTCACGACCCGACTTTGAGGAAATTGCTTTCGTTTTGCGAATTTGAGATTGTGCTTGTTTTCAATAACGTTACTATAAAGAACTGGGTCATGTCATTCTCTACTAAATTAAATGTTTAATTTAATTTTTTTTGGCCATACAGTAAGGAAATGTAATTAGTATTTTATTTGATGTTTTTTTTTTCAACTCGGCATTTCATTTGTGCCTGATTGAGATTTAATAAGTTTCTGTCACTTTACAGGTGTAGGGAGTTATATCGAAATAGCTTTTGCTTCGCTTGCATTATTGTTCCTTCTGTGTGTCCTGATAGTTTGCACGTGGATTGGATGTGAGAAGGGTAAGTTTCTAACTTACATAATTTTATTCATTAACAATACTGTGAAATATATATTTTCGAGATGTACTGTCAAAATAGATATTATATTTGTACAGCCATAAGAATAGGCAATGAATGATTGGATATCTGGAGTTAAGAATATTCAATCAGAAACGAAGTAATGTATAACTCGCTATGCTTGTTTGATTCATAACATTTGTGCTGTCATTTGATGGACTGGATGAAAGAAGGAGAGAAAGAATATGCTTTTCCAAGTTGACATACAATTAGTGGAATGTCAGAAAGATTGCTAATGGGTGCCCACGGTACTGGAAATCTAAAACAATTACTTAAGGGAAAACAGAGAACGTAAATCATCAAAAATTATAGAATGAACGCAATGGAAAGGCAAGAGATGAGTAGGACACTAAGACTCTCCAAAGAGACAAAGGCAAACAAGATCAAATGAATGGACGTGATAACGGATTGAGAATAAAATGTCGAAGTGTTTAGTTATTCACTTTGGTGGTTAGAATGGAAATGGAGAATACATTTACGTCGTGAATTTATTTTGTTTTAATTTTCAGGGCAACCTAAGTCTCTGTATACATGCCTGAACAAGGAATTAGCATGCAGATCAGGTACCAAATTACGAAGGCAAATGTGTTTTTGCATGTTTTTGTCAACGTAAAAATTGCAGAGGACTTGATAAAATTACATAGAGCTTCTCTGAGGTTGCTGTTGGAAAGTTCTGTGAACCTCTAGCTTCCGTATGTAAGGCCATGTAAGATATTAATAGTGGTTCAACAAATTTTCAAGACATTGTCTCCGAAAGAGAGAGAGATAAAAGTCTGATTAATTTAGTCACTATATTCATTCGATGTTAAAAGGGGATCACTTTGAATATATAATTTTTTGAAGGGCTTGAAAACGCAGACACAAGGAAACAGCAACAAAAATAATCACATTTGCTTTTTAGTTGGGCACACAGTGAGCAGAGATTCATTTAATAAAACGGATGTGAATATTTGAAAGTCTACATCACAGATGATTATGAAGCTCTATTGATGAATCTAATTAAGATTCAGATGACTTCTTTTTAATCCCTCAGACAATAAACAATATTAAGAGAATGTGTGAAAATCGAAGTCAGGCATAAGCATGTCAATGGCTGCAGCAGTAGCAATAAAAGTGTTGTGTATTCCAAACCATAATTCATATTTATTAATATTCTCTCCGTTGTATTTGCTCTTTGTTTTAATGCAATTTATTATTACTGATGAGTTTGAAAAAATGTATTTATACATTTATTGCTCTTATTATTACTATTAAGACTATTATTATCATCATTATTCTATTTATATTCCAATCCATAATTAGCTTCTGAGGTATCAAGTTTTATTGTTGTTAAACCTACTATGAGATTTATTTTCTAAAAGAAATAAATACGCTAATCTAAACAATAACAACAAAAGAAAAGCATCGACGTGTAGAAAGGTCATTGTGAATCCTAAACTTTGTATTCCAGGTTCCACTCATTGACTGACTCTGAAATCCGAATCTGCAGTAGAGAATTCATGTCTGAGAATCATTGTCCTCTGCAACTAGTTCATTCCTCCTAGAACAGAGTTACGCTGGGCGATGTTGTGGCTCTATAGTTAGCACTGGTACCTCACAACGACAGGAACCCAGGTTTGATACCATCCTTGGGTCGCTGTTTGTGTGGCAGTTGCACATTTTCCCATGTCTGTTTGGATTTCCTCTGGAGGGTTCTTGTTTCCCCCGACAATTCAAAGATGTATTGATGAGGTAGACTGGTCATGTGAAATTGCCCATAGTGTCTGGGGATATGCATGTTAGGTTGATTGGCCGTGTGAAATGTAAGTTTACAGAGATAAAGTAGCAGGGTGGGTCTGCGTGGGATACTCTTTCGAGGCTTAGTGTGGGTTTCAAGTGCGGAATCTCCTGATTCCACCCTCTAGGGATTCTATGATTGATGATAACTGCAAAGTAGAGCTGAAAATACATTTTCAGCTCTGATCTCCATCATCTGCAGTCCTCACGTTCTCCTAGATAACTACAATGTAGTAAAACGTAAATGGCTACTTTGAAGATGGAGGTTTTTTGCTCATATTGTGTCGAGATAGCTGACATTTGGTTGATTTTTTAAAACTTTCTGTTGAAGGAATTTATTACAGGGAATACAATCCCAAAATACTGTATGTGCCGAAATGGCACATGACAAGGAGACAAAATGCATCTCAGCCAGAGGTACACAGGGGAACCTTGATAATCCGAACGAAATAGGTGGGCACTACTTCGTTTGGATAATCGATTATTCAGTTAATCGATTAAATGCCTTTCCTCTGGGGCTCGGAGGTTTTATAGTTTGTTCCCCGTTTAGGAGGCTGCAGCAACACACAGTGCATGAGACCTCGCCCCTGTCCAACACCGCTCCACCAACCCCAAACCCCGTCCAACACCACCCATCCCCAAACTCAATCCAACACCGCCCTGTCCCCAATTCCCATCCACCAGCCCCCCCCGCCTGGGTCCGCCACCGCCCCGTCCCCAAAACCTGTCCAACCCAGTCCAACACCACCCTGTCCCCAAACCCAGGCCAAGACCGCCCCCCGCCCCTTTTGTAAACGGACCCCGCCCCCAAAACCCAACTAACACTACCCTGTCCCCAAACACCGTCCAACATCGCCCCCACCCACGTACATGCCCCTGTCCAACACCGCTCCCACCCCTAACCCATGCACACAGATATCCACCCCGCTCCTATCCGAGGCAGCTGGACTGTGCACCAACAAGACTGCTGCCGCTGCCTTTGTGGGACAAGTCTCCAATTAGCACACACACACAGCAACAGCCACGCACACAACCTTTTGCTGCAACTTTTTGACAGGTTCCACGTTAACCCTACACAGGACAATGGTGGAGAGATTATCTGGGGAAGGGCGATTTAGGGTACACCCCTCTGCAGAACTCCAGGGAAAGTGTGGGGAGAGACTGAGGGTGGGAGGTCAGTCATTTGGAGACGGTGCTTGTTTAATCACTGTAAAGAAAAGACGTGATCACTGTTGGAAACGCATCTTTGATGCAATGTTTTTACCGGGACCTCGAGCTCTTCTTCAGAAAGTTGGTATTCTGATATTCAAGGTTCCTCTGTATCAGCTAGCCAGATGTGGATTGGACAATATCATTTTGTAAATGTTCAATACTGTCTGTGTTTAACTAATAAAAGATTAATAGGACCGCAATTGCTGTAAACAATTAAATATTATGTTTCTAAAGTATGTGAAAAGCTTTCATGGCTTCGAAGACACCGTGGAAATACTCCTGGAACTGCAGGTTTTGGTAGCTCAACTACTGTGAGTGAATAAGTCCAAACAGAGAAGACAAGAGGATAGAAAGTAAGTAATCATGATGTAACAACATTTAATATTGAAACTGATTAGTAAGTAACTTCAGGAAATTCAGGTCATAACGGGAGTGAGTAGCATTGATACAATGACGAAAACTTGATTTAGAAAACGATGTCTGTAAATTCAAGCACAATATACTTTAATTGTTATGTGAATGAGAAGGAGAACTAACTACAGACCGATATGCACGCCAAAGATTTAGAAAATGTAGACTTTCAGAAGCTTGTATCTGGCTTTCTTATGAACAAGTTGACAGCTACATTAATAAGACTTATCGATGCTTCAGAATTGTGAAGTTTGAATTGTATGCACTCTGATTGTTTTGGTATTTAGTTGCCAAGTCTCTGTGTTCGTGAAATAGGCAATTGGACTAACAGATCATGTCATGATGTGAAGTCACGTGTTGCAATTACACGAATGTATGTTAAATCACTTGACTGTGATGAATTCAGCAATAGTTTCTAAACATAGAAAAAAGTTTAATTTTTTTGTGATTTCGTTCTATTTTGATATGAATATACTTCTCAGATTTTATAAGCTACAAATGTGTTTTGCATGTATTTTCTTTTTTCTGTGCATGACAAAACTTTCCAGCAACAAATTTCTAACAAGTGCTACTAAGGAAAGATACAAAGATGTAATTAAAACTTGAATATCTGATTGTATTCAGTCACATTAAGATTGAATACAATCAAACAAGTGGCGTGCTAATATTATTACATAGATTGACGCACACACATTTAGCAATAGATTGTCAAACTATATATTTATAACTTCAAATCTGTTTTCTATATGTTATCAGCTTTCAGCTGTCTGACTTCTAAGCTACCTACACAGTACTTGTACTCTCGAAAGAGCAGAAGGCACAGATCATTCCATGTTAGGTCACTGCCAAACTCTGCCTCGTCAATGCACTTTGCCTCCTACCATAATGAACATCATCTTTTTTCCACTTGGATTCCGCATTTGATCAATTGACACGAAACATGAAAGATAATAACATTCCAGTGATGGCTGAATTGTACTGTGATAACACTGCCTTTACAATGATTAAAAGGTACAAACATTGGAAACAGTTTCGTTTTAGTAATTTGCAATTAATCACTCAAATATGCCTTTTCCTTTCTATATTGTAAGTGTTTTACAGCATATTGCAAACCTTCACTC
Source organism: Chiloscyllium plagiosum (assembly GCF_037043375.1). NCBI lineage: Eukaryota > Metazoa > Chordata > Chondrichthyes > Orectolobiformes > Hemiscylliidae > Chiloscyllium > Chiloscyllium plagiosum. Next base: position 16,857,186 of record NW_028270176.1, read on the forward strand.
TTTGAATCGAAGAAAACCATGTACGATTCCATAGCTGTGCCAACTTAATTTTGTGTCACATGGCAACACCTCCAAATAAATGGTTCATAAAACAGTGAGAATAACACAAATTTCTGAATTACAAAACCAGAAAATATTGACAAAGTTTGACAGCTCAATCAGCACATCTAGTAAAGGCTAAATGGGCATTGCTGGTATTTTGAAATGGACATTCTAATTTATAATATTAAAAACAACATGAAGAATGAATTTAAAAAGTCAAAAGAAAACACTAAGTAAACTGATTTGTGAGGAACAACCAGACATATCAACAGCAACAACAGATGAAAGAGTTATTCATTCTAATTATGATATAGAACAAGGAATGATTATTTGCTCCATTTATTTTAATGGGAATACGCCCCTAAAAGGTGAGATAAAATGAGATACTTAAAAGGTTAATAAATTTAATGTAGAGAGCAAGGATTTCTTGGAAGTGGACAGAGCAACGAGATTAAAAAAGAAAGGTTTGTCAGGGGTTGTTAGAAGAATACTTTCAGCCGGGTATATTAGGATTGAATGCCAATGTTGACTGGCTTCTTGCTTGGAGTGTGTTTGCGGGAGACATATCAAAGAGGAGTGTTCAATCCTGTGAACCGTACCATAAGTGATCTTTGTGCAGGGTTCTATTACCACATATCTGGGAGAAGCCAGAACCATTTCAAACTTGGCCTTCACGTGGGGTACAGTTGCCCTCTTAATCACAGCTCGGTTCGAGGGTCAATGACACTCCGAGTTCCCCAGAGGAACACAATATGTTTACACCCTTCACGATACAATAGTTACATGCAACATTGATGTTATTTCTAGCTACATGCCCCTAATCTATAATTATTATCCAGTAAACACAGAGTCCATGATGGGCAAGTCCATGGAAAGCCCTGGGTCCTCTGATAATCTTATCATATTTACCAGATACTTCCACCACCTACCTTTGTGATCTTAGATTGCTTCTGACAGTTTATTTTTCCCTGACATTTGACAGCTGCAATGCCTTATTTGCCAATCACCAAAATATTCGATTTTGTGAAGAAATCTTTCACACTCTGTACTAATTTATTAAAGCAGATTATAAAGACTATTAATCACTACCAATTGTTGTAAAGTTCTGAAAAACAACCCGAATGTTAAGTTACTGTGGTACAGCTGAGAAATTGAGAACAACCATTCCCCATGGCAATCACCTGATGAAGGAGCGTCGCTCTGAAAGCTAGTGTGTTTCCAATTAAACCTGTTGGACTATAACCTGGTATTGTGTGATTTTAAACTTTGTACACCCCAGTCCAACACCAGCATCTCCAAATCATAACCATTCCCCCACTTCAGCTTGAGCTGAAGTCCCTTTGACTTGCAACTGCAGTTTATGACTCCTGCTATTTACAAGTTGTAAGTGGATTTTAAAATAAAATTTAATTTTCAAATGAATCGTTACTATTTCCACTCTAAACATTTCCCATTATTAATGGGAAAGTCCCTTAAACAAAACTTGTTTAGATCCCACAAACAACTAGGGGATAAGCACATATTCTGTCTGTAGTTTGTAATCTGTCTTTGTTATCCTTCTCTGGATCTTTGGATGTAAGAATTTGCTCAAAAGAACCACACCGTCACTGAAGTTTCAAATGCTTATCTCTCCCCATCGATGCATTTCTTTACATAACCTTCCTACTCCCGCCCTCCTGTGGCAGTGGTTTCATCGGAATTGAGTTTACAAAATTTGTTCATGTTTTCTTCCCTAATCATGCAGTTGGCCGGTTTATTACCTTGAAATATTTGATCGAGTAATGCAACTAACCTTTTCACACTGATTTATTATTTGGGTTTATAATTCTACAATTACCCAAAGAGTTCCAAATACTATAGAATCAGGTCTTTCCTCTTTTCCTTCTACTTTTTACCGGGACTGACCAAACCATGCCTTGCAAAAATGCCCCTCATTAGAATGCTTATACACTTAGAACTGCCAGTTGACACAAGCCTCATTAGTTTCCATAGTTATTCTTGTTACAGAGAATCTCATCATAACCAACATAGCTATATGTAGGCTACCAGTCTGTGAACATCAAAATGTTCGGTTCGAGAGGAATGCGGCATAGGGTCACCTTCCCCGATGGCTCCGGACTCACCTATGCCCACTGGCACCACCGCAGACATCAGATCAGTCTTCCTGGCGTCAACACAATTAAAGCAACTCTCTCAATGCGCACTGGGCAGACTATCTGGTGGAAGTATTCACCGATATGTTCAAACACTCCCTCCAACAACTCAACATCCCCACCTGCTTCAAGAAGACCATCATCATCCCTATACCTAAGAAGCACATTCAACATACCTTCATGACTACCGGTCAGAGGCTCTGACCTCCATAATCGTGAAGTGCTTTGAGAGGCTGGTCATGGTCCAAATACACTTTAGTCTCTCAGCTTGCCTCGATTCCCGACAAATTTTCTACCAAAATAGCGGATCCACAGCAAACGCTCTCACTCTGCACTCATCTCTGGAACATCTAGACGGCAAAAATAATTATGTTAGACTGTTGCTCATCGACTACAGCGCTGCCATCAATACCATTACCCTCTCCAGACTGATCTCAAAACTCCAAGACGTGAGTCTTGGCTCTGCTCTCTGCAATTACATCTTCTGCTTTCTGACCACAGATGTCAATCCGTGAAGATAAACAAATGCACATCTTCCACGATAACACACAACACTGGTACCCCCAAAGTTGCATCCTGAGCGCTCCACTGTACTCCATGTACACCCACGACTTCGTTGCCAAATCCAAATGAACGCCGCCTACAAGTTTGCTGATTATACCACCATCATAATATTCCTTCCAACCTATCCAGTCCACCGTGCACTCCGACCTATCACAATCACCTCCTACCTGCATCCATCTATCATCTTCTTAGCTATCTTTTCCCTCACACCAACCCCCTCCTATTTATCTCTCAGCTCCCTTGTCACCCCTTCCCCAAATCCGTCGGCTCTCCTGTTCCTCCGATGTTGCCTGACCTGCTGCGCTTTTCCAGCGCCACTCTTCTTAACCCTGATCTCCAGCAACTGCAGTCCTCACTTTCTTCTAGTGGATATCTAACAATGACAAATCAGGATACAGAACGGAGATAGAGGTCTTGGTGACGTGGTGCAATGAGAGCAACCTATCTCTCAATATCTGCAAAATCAAAAAAACTGACTTAAGAAAGAAAAGAGGAGAGCATTCCCCATCTACATCAACGGTGCTGAGGTTGAGAAGGTAGAGAGCGTCAAGTTCCGAGAAGTGATGATAACCAATGACCTTTCCTGACTTCCAGCGAAGATGTGACTTTCAAGATGGCATAATAACGCCTTTTCGTTCTGTGGTGGCTCAGGAAATTTACTGTGTCCAAAAGGACTCTCACTAACATATGCAGAAGCACCATTGAGAACATACTGCCCGGGTGCATAATGGTCTGGTATGGCATCCATACTGCCCAAGAACGGAAAAAGCTGTGGAAGGTTTTGTGCACCGCCCACACAAACATGGAAGCCAGCCTTACATCCCTGGAGCCCATTTAGATGGTTCGTTGCCATAGAAAGGCTGCCAAAATCATCAAAGACCCATCATAATGTTTGCATGCATTATGGTTTGGGACTGTGCTCTGTGTGTGTGTCCGAGAGAAAGAGAAGAGAGACAGCGAAAGAAACAGACAAAAGGAAAGAAAATGGAAAGAGCGATTCCGAAGCTTCTGCAACTTCTATTTTCATTTTTCCTATTTGGCTCTGGTTACATCGTGTCTCTTGGAATTCGTCTTATGCTGTCTGGGATAGGATGTAAAATAGTGAAAAAGGGGAAAATGGATGTCTGGCTGTAAACACAGAGTGGACGTCCAGTCTGCAGCATACATGGAGATCTAAAAGGATTATTTTTAACTTATAACCATGCGATTGTCTTCTCTTTTTATTTTGCCAAACATTATCTCCAACTTTTGGTTCATCAAATCATTTCTGCTTTATCATTTCTCACGTTTGGTTATCATTTTCTGCGTCATTTGCTGCAGTTTTGTTTTTTTTTTCCAGCGCTGTCCATTTGTGTTGGTTATCTTTGAATCTACCTTTGAAATCTTGTTTTTGAATTAGTTCACAATTTCTCTAAAAAAACAAGTCAAGTTGCTGTGATATTGGTGAGTATTTTATTTCTCCACATTCCTCCCACAAAAGTTTAAATCTTGAAATATTGTTCAACATTTATACTTGATCCATGTGTTTGTGATCTGTGATCCCATTGTCTTATTGGCATACACCCCTGGGAAATAAAGAAAATAACTTGCAGTGACGTATAATGTCCAGCTGAGTCCAAGTGGTTTAATTTATTTACAGTACAGAGAAGTAATGTTTAACGAATAAAAGAAACTTGGTGTGATTACCCACTTCAGCAGCTATATGGATAAAAATGACACTTAGAAGAACCTTTGTTGCACAGCCTAAAAGGTTCTGTTTTATCATTGTCTCACTGCCAACCTGCTTCGGAGAACAAAAAGAGTCCGCTGTGTGATAATAAGTATTGCTTACGAACACACTTGCGTACATCCTGTGAAGCCTTTTGCCTTGAAGACCAGCATCCGAAAAAAAGGAAAGTGATATTGGTACTGTGTGTGTGGAGCTTGATGACTCGTTGGCACGAGGCATTGTCAAGGTTTGTTTAAACATCGCACAAAGTAGTTCAACTCCGAATGTTGAGGCACTGCCCTGAGAGTGGATATCACGTTTTTTTCTTATTTCGTTGTATCAAAATTAAGACATTCTGACCGATCTTGCAGAATATATTTTCAGATTTTCCTTAACAGTTTCCCTTTCCAATGAATAGGTTTAAATTCATTCAATCATTCCTTGTGGAAATGCATGTCAATTATCCGATATGAGTTCAACTTGCTTCTACAATCTATCTCTGACTGGCCCGAAATCAGTGGGCGGCACGGTGGCACAGTGGTTAGCACTGCTGCCTCACAGCGCCAGAGACCCGGGTTCAATTCCCGCCTCAGGCGACTCTCTGTGTGGCGTTTGCACATTCTCCCCGTGTCTGCGTGGGTTTCCTCCGGGTGCTCCGGTTTCCTCCCACAGTCCAAACCTGTGCAGGTCAGGTGAATTGGCCATGCTAAATTGCCCGTAGTGTTAGGTGCAGGAGTAAATGTAGGGGAATGGGTCTGGGTGGGTGCGCCTCGGCGGGTCGGTGTGGACTTGTTGGGCCGAAGGGCCTGTTTCCACACTGTAAGTAATCTAATCTAATCTATTTATTACACAACTGAATATATGTTCTGAATGGTATCAGAATTCGACGCTTCATGAGACAAATCCACTTAGGATATGGACGTTTCAAAAATCATAATTAGTTTTGCTCACAGTTACACCTGCGTCAATTTTATGAGGATGTAACATGGGTGAACCTACTTCTGCTGTGTTGCTGTTGGTCGTGACCGGAAATCCTGCAAAATTCCTTATTCCATTCATTAATGGCACATTGAAATGTCCTGCTTTTGGGCTGCTGGTTTTGGACGCCCTGGTTTGAAACTTTTCTGAGATTCTGCATTCTGCCATGTCACATTATCCACAGACAGGTCATAAATTTAATGCAGCATGCACTGACCTTTTGAAAATGTTGTTAATTTGCAATATTAATTCCGAGCCACGAGCACTTGAGGTTCTATTGTGTCATTCACCATGCAGTTGAAATTCAATGTGGAAACACAGTTAATTTTGACAGTGGTCAGTACACAATCAGCCTCCATCCCCCCATACCGTACTCAAATAGCTGTAGTATTTGACTGCACTGGGGCAATTTAACAGAATATGGTTGCTCCACCACCAGTGATCACAGGAAAGCCATGTATCAGAATAAGTGTTCACAATAAAAAGGTGTATTTGACCATCAGTTTAATGTTACAGCCTGAAAAAGCAACACCTTTCCCAGCATGTAGATATCACAGTTAGCATGTTTTTGCATATGCAACTGCGCATTCCTACCCGAATCTCTGTTTACCAATAGTTTGCACTGCACACCAATCCTTAGCCACATGTTGTTCTAAAATCCTGTATCTGCTCCTGCATATTTTGTTCCCCAGTACTTATAATACAATGGCGTCATTATTTTATATGGGGGAATAATATATTTCAAAGATTAAAGCATTTCAATATTCTCACCTTATTCAGCAACAGCAATCGCAAACAAAAATAAAATAAAACTATTACAAGTTTCATTTCACTTTCGGAGCAAAAACAAATGACTTGCATGTCCACACCAATATTTCAGTTAATGAATAATTGATGCACTCAACTGTTGTCTATTATAACGGGCTTTGGGGGTTATCATGCCTGATATTAATACAGTCTGTTATGCAAAATATTGCATTCCTTGTTTTTAATGTCCTCATTTTCCTCGAATTTTTTTAATCCAAATTGCAGCTCTTGAGCATCCGTTACATCAACCAAGCCAACTCCAGTTGTGCATAATGTGGCATGCGAGGATCATATGGAATATTCTGTACAGGGTGCAATTGCAACATCTCTGTTGAGACTGAATATCTCAATGAATGCCTTCAACATCCACTTTCAGCATGAAAGAGTTTATTGTTTTACAGTGGAGGGGAGATAGCCTCTGCCAAGCCAGTATCTTCTCAACTAAAAAAAAACATGTTTTATATATTTGCTTTTAGTCGGCCTTGTCTATTACAGGCCAATCGTATCTTTTGATTGTATGTACAACCAATCAAGTTACTCATGTGATTTCATGATGTTTTCCAGACACCCCTTGGGTCTAAATGTTTTTCCAACCACATCCCAGGATTAGCTGCTGCATCATTTTAACAAAACATCTCTAGTGATAGGAAGCTGCAGGGCTACTTCTGTCTGGCTTGCACTAAAATCCACAGAAATCTTGTTAAATTCCTTCATGCCTTACAATGTCTTAAAATTCCATTTTAATACATGGCATATGGGCTGCAATTACCTGGGAGTCTTAACTGATGTGGGCCAGGCTCTTCCTTTCTATCCAACAATCAATACCGGTCTTTCGGGGGGTTCTATCAGTTTTCCTCAAAACATTACCTTATAAAACTGTCACTACACAGGCAGCAGTTCCACAGGGTCGGTTGCATATATTTCACACGACCCTATGTTTGTTTTTTTTTCACCTACTTACTTTGGATAGGTTCCTACTCTGACATTATATGATTACTTTAGCTTGGATTTTAACTCAAAACACTAGTTTAATTTCTATGATGAATTATAGAAGGTGCTGCTCTACGTAGAAAAGCATCTTCTCAGTCATTTTACGTCAATGAGAAACACTTTCAGCCATTTCATAGTGCTTGAGATATGACCAGCCCTAACAAGTCCTCCCACCAACTCCAAGACCAAGCAAACAAGTGAAGTTCATTTTCAAAGGCCTACCATCTGCTACAGCATCATCATTATCAAATAACGATGGCATTATTTCTATGTTCTGGCCCAGTCAGAGAACTGCATAGCAGGGACATCAACCATGGTTGCAGAGGTTAATCTTTGTCCGTCTGCAACTGTCTCTGCAAAACATATTTTCTTTTCAAAAGTAGCAGTTACTCACACAAACTTGGAAGAATTGGTACCAGTAATCCAGATCTCCTGCTCTTATTAAACTCAACTGCGTTATAATAGAAGTTTTTAATGATATATGTGCACAACATATCATCGCCAGCACCTGGAAAGAGCCTGCTATGATGTTGAATCTGATTGTTCCAGTTTCAGCACTTACTGTGTTTTGGAGAAATGAAGAGACATGTTATGAGGTGGCATGCATGGCATCATTAGCAGCCTTAAGATATGCGTAGCTGGAGCACTGGGGATATTTCACAAGTCCTCAGTGGCTCTTTTGAATCGGCCAGACATATAAAAGATCCAAGCGCTTGTCGCCTTCACAGTCACCAAGATAGGATAGTCCCAACTCATGAGGTTGCTGCTTCCATTGCAGCGTTTGGCATAATTAAGTGATGGGACATAGAACATAGAAGATAGAACATTACAACGCAGTACAGTTCCTTCAGTTCCCCTGCACCCATCTGTCAAACCAATCTGAAGCCCATCTCAGCTATGCTATTCCATTATCGTCCATATATTTATCCAACACCCATTTACATGCCGTTAATATTGGCGAGTTGACTATTGCTGCAGTCAGGTCATTACACGCCCTTACCTCGCTGTGAGAAAAGAATTGTCAACCTGCACGGATATAAGCCTACCACATCTATAGGCAATGAAGTCGAGAATGATGGACTCGATTTGCTTGCAAATCCTGAGGGGTTTTTTTGGTTCAACTTCTTGGAATTTGCTCCGATTTCCCTCTTTTCCTGGGCTTCCTGACAAATCTATTGCACTTTCGTTTCTCAGTGCCTTGCACATGACACCAACAAAACCACTCAATGTGCCTGGAATCATAGAGAATATTTCCAATGCAGAAGCAGAAAGGTTTTGCTGCAATTATGTTGGGCCTTGGTGAGACAACATCTGAAGTATTGCGTTGCTGTTCTTTCTTGTTACCGGAGAATGTTCTCAATATGAAGGCAGTCCAACGATGGTTTACGGGGCTGATTCTTTGATAGCAAAACTTATGTATAACAAGAGTTTGGGTTAAAAATCACACAACACCAGGTTATATTCCAACAGGTTTAATTGGAAGCACACTAGCTTTCGGAGCGACGCTCCTTCATCAGGTGATAGTGGAGGGCTCGATCGTAACACAGAATTTATAGCAAAAATTTACAGTGTGATGTAACTGAAATTATACATTGAAAAATCGATTGTCTGTTAAGCCTTTGATCTGTTAGAATACAGTGATAGTTTCACTTCTTTCATGTGTAAATCACAAAACCTTTTTTTTTAGTTGCATTCTCGGGTTAGCTGTTAACAATGGTGATAGCTAGACAATATGTTGAAGATGTTAGCCCCTATGTTCTCTGTCTATGCCATGATGTTTAGATTGATTCTAATCTAAAAAGTGAGATAACAGAGTTTTACATAAATTCATGCAGTTTTTGAGCTCAGAGTTATACATGAATGTATGCAGTTTTTGAGCAAAGTGCAATGTAACTCTGCAAGTACAAATTCACCCCACAAAATATATGTGTGCATGTGGGTCTTTGTCTGTGTGTGCGTGTGTTTGTCTGTCTGTCTGGCCTGAGGGTTGTGAGTGTGAGAAAGTGTGTGTGTGTGTGTAGTGAGTGCAGAGTGTCTTAAGTCTGTGAGGGGGTGCATGTGGGAGTGTGTGTGTCTATAAGGGTGTGTGTGTGGTGTCTGTATGCGCGTCTGTATGTACCTGTGTCCGTGTGTATGTGAGAGTGTGTGCGTGTAGGAATATCTGTGTGTGTGTGTGTGTAGTGCAATGGTGATCACCTGTAATGTGACATGAACCCAAGGTCCTGGTTGAGGCCCTCCCTATGGGTACCGAACTTAGTTATCAGTTTGGGTGGTTTGTAAATTTGTTCATTTGAGCTTAGGGGAACGGGGATGGTCTCATAGACATTAAGAAAATTCTAATATTATTAGACAGGATAAGCATAGTAAGGATGTTCCCAATGACAAGGGAATGCGGAAGTAGGGGTGACAGTGTCAGGATACAGGGTCGATCATTTCAGACTGCAATGAGGAAAAATTTGCTCTCTTACACAGCTGTGAGCCTGTGGAATTTTCTGCAAACGAACGTGGTGGAGGCTAAATCACCGAATGCTGTGAAAAACGGGCTAGATAAAAAGCTGGTTGAAATTGGGTAGCAGGTAATGATGAGCTATCATAATCACGAATAAGCAATAGGTTAAAAAGGTTTGCATAGCCCATTCCTGTTCCTCTTTTCTGTTCCCCTGCCAACAACAAACCTCTGTGGTAAAGATAAGGAACAAATTATTAATTGGCCTTTATTAATGAGACATTGGCATCATTCACAAGTTATGACATAACATCACTCTATACAAAGGAACTTTGAAGAATAACACTGGGATAAGTTTTTTTTTAAATTATTCATTCATTGGATGATGGTGCCACTGGTGAGGCTAGCATTTATTGCCCATCGTTAGTTGCCAGAAGATTTATAAGAGACAACCATATTGCTACGTGCCTGGAGTCACATGTCGACCAGACCAGATGAGGATGATAGATTTTCTTCCCTAAAGGATACTGGTTAACGAGATGAGTTTTTCCAACATTGGTTTCATGGTCATCATCGTTCTCTCAGTTCGAACCCAGGTCCTCAGAACATTAGCTGAGTGTCTGCATTTACAGGCCATCGCCAACTCATCGAATGACTGTACGTGAAAATTTCACAACTATCATTTTTATGACAAAAGCTCTGACAATGAGGTCGGGAAAGAGAATAGGACACGATATATCATGTACGAGGACAGAGCCTTTCTCTCCATATTCCTCAATCATTTGCAGACTGCATCATGATATGTGAGGGTCTTTTAGCGTATACTCAAAAATTAAGTTGACAATGAGAGACTTCTGTGCCTCTCTGCCAATGATGTCCTTCATGTCTTTGTGCTTTGTTGGAAACATTTACCATTTTAAAATTTGTCTCAGATTGCCTCTGCCTTACAGACATGCTTATCTTCAAACTGCAAGGAACCATGATATGGGCACAATTTCTTGTGAACAAATTCATCCAAAATGATGATGCTTGATGTGTGAATGCATGATGATACGAATTGAAACTACTTCAACCGTATTCAAGATCATTGGGTTTGTCTCTTGATTTGACTCCAGTCTCTTACAAATGCAGTAATTGCTTTTTACCATGGGGAAATACCACACCGCTTTCTCCCACGTTGTGTGTCGCTGGAGCAGCCTTCAGTTCATTTGTCGCACTTAAGACTTGAAGGATCATCGCAGGCAACACGCGTTGCACTGGGTGTTGTACCCCCAACTCAGATTTGTCATTGCCTCAACACACCTTGAATCTCCATGTCCCTTTTGAAACTGGCATTGACTGTACATCTCACCACTACTGACTCCCACAATTCAAAGATGTGCAGGTCAGGTGAATTAGTCATGTTGAATTGTCCATAGTGTTAAGTGCATTAGTAAGAGTGAAGAGGGTCTGGGTGGGTTACTCTTTGGAGAATCGGTGTGGATTGTTGAGCTGAAGGGCCTGTTTCCACAATGTAGGGAATCTAATCTAATCTACTAGCAAACTGCAACAAGCTCCCCACGACCAATTTAGTTTCATACTAGCGCTTTAAATTTACCACTTACCACGCTAGCCATGAGACCAACCTCTGACGTTTCCTCAAACTCATCATCGAGATGCACACCTCATCGACACCACAGTGGTAATGAATGTGTAAACTGTCAATCCCTCTCGCAATAATCCATGACCTCTCTTGTATTGTCACTGAGACGGTCTTGCCAAACCTAGTGTGCAGAATTTTCCCCTTCACCATCCATGTCCTTCAATACCTCAAGGCTGAATGTAGTAGTTTTACAAACATCCTTAAACAGCACTTCCCATATCTACAACCATTTCCGCAGAAAAGACAAAAGACAACAGAATCATGACAATGCAATCACCTGCAGGTTGTCCTGCAAACAGTTCACCATCTTAATTTTGGAAACATATCGTGTCTCCTTCACTTCCACGGAGTCTAAATGATGTTTTTCTTCCCTGCTGGAATTGGGCTCTAACTATAGGATATAGAGCGGAATGGTAAAAGAACGCAATTCACCACCACATTCTCAAGGCATCGAGGGATGGTCATTAAATGCTTGTCAAGCCAGCGATGTCCATGATTCACATGATGGTTACACACTCAGATTTTGATATCAGGAATATTTGAAAGTTAGATTTTATCTGACAGGCAGGGGAACGATATCTTGAAGTTGCGTTAGGCACAGTTAATTTGTAATGAGGGTGATAAAGGATGATAATTCCACTTTTAGGATTTTCACCGCTCACCAGTGAGACACTCCACTGAACATCGAGACATTGTTTCAAAAAATTGACTTTATGATCTCATGGTCGAACATATTTTCCTCAACATGACAAACTACTCGTCCAAGTTTCTACCAGTGGTCCACTTCGTTCCAGACCTGGGAAGACTCCACCGTAGATTTCTCATGGCAGAAGTACAGTTCATGTGGGGCTGAAAACGTCTCTTGGTTTATATTTTAGCACTTCGTTTGCAATCTCTATATTTTTCTGTAAGATTGAACATCCTTCGGGACTCCCTTTGGTACATTTAGAAAACCCCGCTTCTGCTGTAGAACATTTCATTTTTCGAATGAGTGAAACAGATTCTTCATCAGGTTTTCAACTATTTGTGTTCTCAGTTTGGAAAATTGGTTTCAGTCAGATGAGGTGGTCATCGAAGACTGGTTAAATCTCACCAACCGCGTTCCCAGTTGGGAAATTCGTTTCTCACCCTGTTGTTTGACAAATTAGCCAGTTACCAACTGAGGCACATTCAACTGTCAGTTCAGTCACTTTCTTCATGTTGAGAATCCTTGGTTTCATCGTCAGGTATGTGTTTCATTCTCTTGTGTCCACCCTGACACCAAAGAACAACAGAAATGATCAAAGATCCTTGAGAATTTACGTGGTTTCAATCATGATAGGCTTTAAATTATCAGCTTTATACAGTTGTGCCTTTTGCCTACATTTGGGAATATTTCCATTTTGCTTTGTATCTTTTTGAATGTTTGGACATTTTAATGATTGTGTCAATTGAAAGAATTTTTCTAGTTACCTCTTTTCTTCCAAGTCTCCTTCTACTGCTCTTGACTGTTTGGTCACAGTCTATTACACGCCATCATATTTCTCAGTAAGGAAAACAATTACCTGTATCTAACTTTGCCCTACTTCCGTGTATTTAATTCGACCCTCCACAACTTAATGTACAACATCCAAAATTCGTCATGAGGAAAGATAAATTATCAGTCAAACATGCAAATATAATTTGAACTGAAAACAAGTTTAATAGCAATAATCATTCACACGAGGAACTAATTTGTTCAGCAAGTGGGTGTTTCATGTATTTTGAAATTTTGCTTTACAAAATTAAAAGGCACTTGTTCTTCGAGAGATGTAGCAGAATATTGTTGTAAAGATATGAGCAAAAAGAAACAAATGTAACGATGTAGGCATTTACAGTGGGAGAGATCATTTGCTTCCAAGAAAAATCAAAGAATTTCTCAGCTTCTACCCAAATTATGGTGAAATGTAATATATTAATCAACTACAATGGATCACTATATCTTAAACTTGACAATAAATTGCCAATACACAGTTTAAAAATCACACACCAGGTTATAGTCCAACAGGTTTAATTGGAGGCACTAGCTTTCTGAGTGCCGCTCCTTCATCAGGTAGGCCAAGTCAGCATTATTTTGTTAAGGAGTGATCCTACCTTCGTCAGGTGATTATGATGTATGAGATTGTAAGACACAGAATTTATAGCAAAAGTTTACAGTGTGATGTAACTGAAATTATATATTGAAAAAGACCTGAATTGATTGCTAATTCTCTCATCTGTTAGAATGACCATTTTGGTTTCAGTTCTTTCATATGTAAATCGCAAAACGTTTTAAGTTATGTTCTCAAGTGAACTTTAACAATTGGTGTCTGTCAGCCCAGATAATGTATTGAAGGTGTTAGCAACCCTGTGTGATCCTGTCTGTGCCGCAAAATTTAGACTGATTCTAATAATAAAAAAATCAATTTACAGTATCTTACATGAATTCATGCAGTTTTTGAGCGAAATAAATTGTAAATCTGCGAGTACAAATTCACCCTACAAACTTATATGTGTATGTGTGCATGTGGCTGTGTATGTGTGTGGGGGGTGTGAGTGTCTGTGAGACAGTGGGTGAATGTGTGTGAGTGTGAGTATAAATCGGGAAATGTCTGTGAGAGGGTGCATGTGTGCGTGTGTTTGTGTTTGTGTGTGAGAGAGAGAGTGTGTGTGAGACAGTGTGTGAGAAACAGTGTGTGTGAGAGTGTGTGTGAGAGAGAGAAAGGTTAGATTAGAATCAGGCTAAACATTGTGGCACAGACAGTATCACACAGGGGAGCTCACGCCTTCAATACATTATCTAGGCTGGCAGACACCAATTGTTGAAGTTCACTTGAGAATGTAACTTTGAAAAAATGTTTTGTGATTTACATATGAAAGAACTGTAAACAACATGGTCATTCTAACAGATGAGAGACTTAACAAACAATCCAGGTCTTTTCAATATATAATTTCAGTTACATCACACTGTAAACGTTTGCTATAAGTTCTGTATCTTACAATCTTATACTCCACGACACTTGATGAAGGAGTGGCGCTCAAAAAGCTAGGGCTTCCAATTAATCCTATTGGACTATAACCTGGCGTTGTATGATTTTTAACTTTGTACACCTCAGTCCAACACAGGCATCTCTAAATAATGCACAGTTAGTACATCTTGCTAAACGTTTGGTTCTAATTATGTTTCCACAATAATAGTCTATGTTTTATTGTTGGCATTGCAGAAATACACCGAAAAGGCAAACAATTTCTGGCAAAGAAGGCAGTGTTCATTCTCATTAAACATGTGCTGCATTTTAAAAATCTATACTCTCATAGCGTGGGGTAGAAATTCCAATCAATCCTGACCACTGACATGAAAGCATTTATATTGATATAAATGAAACAAAGTTGACATTGAACATAACATTTGGATCTTTTTGTAATGAACAAATAATGGAAACTCGCAAATACACATCGCTGCCATCATATGATGGGTGATAACTTAGCAAATAGCGGGTGAAGAAGATAATACTGACTACCTTGTAGCAAAGGCCAAGCTGATGTTACGAATAGGCGTTAGAAATTGAAATTAACAATCATTACTGTTGCAAAGTATAACCCAATTGTGTTGAACACCAGATGAGAATGTCACGCAACATGCGACTTGCGTTGCATTTTGGATGGAAAAGCCTTCCTACAGATCATGTAGGATTGCAGCAATGCTTCAGAGCACTTCCTAATTTAATTTGAATCTTCTGGGTTCTTGGTTGTGCTGAGAGATGGTATGGGGCCATAATTTCTGCTTGTGAATTCCGTGCAGTACAATTCATATTCAAGAGCAGAAACATGAACAAGACATCAATAGGCGCATTCTTTTATCTCCCCACTGACAACACAATTTAATGTGACTGCTCCAGATGTTTCGAACTGTCAACGACAAGCATTTAATTATTATTCAGTGTCAGCCAAATTTCGATTAACATGATGTTGAATAATCTCCAGGAGATGCCTATTGCATAGGAAATATACGTGTTTATTTCAAACTTCTCCATTTCGATTAGATTCGCATTCTACCTGCAAAAGAAATGGAAGACTGACTAAGGTCTAAGAGAATCACGGCAGTTATATTACATTGCAAATTTTCAGAATGCAGCCTTTCTAATATTGAGATCAAACACTCACTTACCAGCACAAAGGCTATTTTCTCAGTATTCCTTTTTACGTGCAAGAAAATTTTGATTAACGTCGCCCACGCAAGTGTAATTGCTGCGAAAATTAGTGGGGATGTATAGGACATACTATTTTCTCAAAATAATTGTTGTACCATGTCACAAATCCTTATGCCTGGCCACGATAATGAACGGAGGAACAACAGGTCATTTGTTGGGAGCAATACGGTGGCTCAGCGATTAGCAATACTGCCTCGCAGCACCAGGGATACGGATTCAACTTCAGCCCTGGACAACTGCCTGATTGGAGTTTGCACAGTTTCCCCGTGTCTGCCTCAGTTTCCCCCGGGTGCTCCGGTTTCCTCCCACACTCCAAAGACGTGTCAGACAGGTGAAATCTCCATTCTAAATTGTCCATAGCATTCAGGGATGTGTAGGCTCGCTGCATTAGTCATGGGAAATGCAGGGGAACGCGTATGGGTGGGATACTCTTCGGACGTTCAGTGTGGACTTGTCCAGACCAAATGACATGTTTCGACACTGTACAGATTCTATCATAATTATTGACTCACGGAAAAAGCGTGATTTTACTCACTTGCCTTGCATTTATTTCCAAACAATAATTGCCATGAAGAAGTTGGTTCTGAGCGTAGTATTGAACCTTTCCACTCAATTTATGGCTGTTACGGTGGGATTAATGGAATTTTAACAATGCAACAACGACTGAATAATACTATAATACGAGGTGAGGCCCATATGTGTTTTAGAGGTGAACACTTTCGGTACTGTTCCTATGAATCTGCTGCGCTCATACTTCCATGTGCAAGACGTATGAAATTAGAAATGAAGTGGCTAAAGAATCCTGGTCAGTTGCTGCAATATGTGCTGTCAATTGCACTTAAAGCAATGTATTCTGTTCCTCTCTTCATCCTGACAACGTGTGTAACCCCACATTTCCCCATAGTTAATTCAATTGTCAATTTTTAACCCATTTGTTTAAATGTTTTTTTTTCATCTTCGCCCATGAAATCCCTATTACTTTCATTCATTCACAAACTCGGTTGTTGAATATTGTGTAGTCGCTTTCCTCATCCAGGTCATTAATAGAAAACATAAATAATTGTGACACATCTCTGTCCTTGTGGACATCATGAGTTACTGATTGCCACTCTGAAAATGGTTAACTTATCAAACGTGCGCTCTGGTATTAAATTGCCATTTTTGTATCCATGTCAGTATGCTTATTCCAACACCATGGGCTTTTATCTTGTTAAGTGGCCCAATATATGCTTCCTTATCGAACGCCTTTTGAAAATTAAAGCACACTACATCAATTACTTTCCAGTTGTCTATTCTGCTCCGTACCATCACAACTCATTCTAGTAAATTTGTCAGGGGCATTATCCCCTTCACAAAACTTTGCTCACTCGGTTTGATTGCATTATGTACATCTAAATGCTTTCCTGTAACATCCATTATTATATGCTTTAAAATTTTGCCTGAATACATTTTAAGCTCGCCGACATTTGGTTACTGGTTTGGAGGCCCCTTCCATTTATCAAAATGTACAAATTTGTTAGTAGGGACAACGGAGATAGTTGCAGGACATAAAACCATTTTAATCTTCTATTCAATTCAATACCATGACGACTGGACGCATTTTATCTGAAGTTCGTCTCCTCTGTAGCTCTCTCTCTAATGTCTTTGTCTCTGTTGAAGAACACCAATAACGTTACGACTCTTGCTTTCCCCAGGCTAGTGACTGCACCATTTTTTGTCTTCAACTCTGTTCAAAAGGTAGCAATTTTATTGTTTAAACTGCCCCAGCTATTTCGATTCTCTGACGTGGAAGAAAACATTATCTTGTGACATAAACTGTGGACTTCATATGCTTTATGGCAAGCCTTGCTTACTTGTTTGCTATTTGTTCTGGCCCAGTAGCTCGAGGGTTTGTAGTTAAAACTAAATTCTAAGCAATTTCATAGCTATGTTAATTTATTTTCCAAGGTTGTTGAGAACTGGTTACAAACAGAGTTGGCTTTGTGGACTACCACTTGACTTCTTTTAATTTTATATTTTTGTACAATAAAAACAAAATCGACTCATCAAAGTTTGTTGGATGCTCTTGAAACTGTGACTTTATTATTAATTTATCAGAATTGAAAAATATGGCTGAGAGGGACATCTTTAAATTTCAGTTTTCACTGAGTGGAGTCGTCCTGTGAAATGCTTGGAAATGGTTATATAGATTCTGAGAAGGTAAGCGTATAATGTGGATTCAGTTACCTCATGTTGAGCAGTTTCTGTAACTGTGAGAGGAGAAGTGTCAAGATAAAACCATGAAAATGGAACCTCAGGCTAAGTACATTTAAGCATAGATGTATCAGTCTTTCCCAAAGAGGTATCGGCGTGTTGTCTGAAAAGTAACTTACATCTTACTGAGGAGTTAATTTTGGATGCGAGTGGCATTTTGGGAATAGTAACTGTGCTTTGAGTTAAATGAAACAGCTGTGTTGTTAGTTTTCAATACACAGACTTTTTTTTGGATCTGTGTATTCAAGCTGTCATTGTGTGCTTAAAGATAACTTAGAATCATTCTAAATAAGATTTTATGCAGACCATAAGACGATAAGATATATATGTACATTTAAGCCATTCGGCCCATCGAATCTGCTCCACCTTTCAATCATGGCTGATACGTTTCTCCATTCCATTCTCCTACGTTTTTCCCATAACAACGGATACATTTGACAACCAATGTCCTCAGCCAGGATTCTGTCTGGTATCCAATTTGTTTGAGTAATAACATCAGGGCTGTTCATTAGAACATACACCATACAACTGTACAGCACGGTACAGACACTTCAGCCCTTGATGTTGTGCCAGCCTTTTATCCTTCTAATATCAGACTAAACAATATGCCCTTCAGTGTACTATCTTCCATGTGCCTATCCATAACGTATCTGTCACTTCTACCAATGCCAGAAGTGCATTTTGTGCACCCACCACTCTCTGTGTAAAGAACCTACCCGTGACATCTCTCTTAAAACTTCCTCCAATCACCTTAAAGTTATGTTCACTCTTAACAGACTGTTCCACCATGGGAAAAAGATATCTGGCTATGCACTTTATATATGGCTCGCAACATCTTGCACACATCCATCAAGTCACCTCTCATCCTTCTTCTCTCCAATGACAAAAGTTGACTCCCTCAAACTTTCTTCATAAGGCATGCCCTCCAGCCCAAGCAGCACCCTAGCAAGTACCCTCTGCAAACTGCCTAAAGCTTCCACGTCTTTCCTTTAATGTGGCAAACATAACTGAACAAAATATTCCGAGTTTGGTCGAACCAGGGCTTGATAGAGCTGTAGCATAATCTCGTAGCTCTTAAACTCAATATTCCTGCTAACGAAAACCAACATACCATACATCTTCCTAACAATCTGATCAACTTGGGTGGCGCCTTTGAGGGATTTATGGACATAGACCCCAAGATCACTTTGTTTCTCTACACTGACAAGAGTCCTGCCTTTAACCCTGTATTCTGCATTCAAGCTTCACACTTTTCCAAGTTGAACTCCATCTGTCACTTATCAGCCCAATTCTGCATCATGTCGATGTCCTGTTTCAACCTACACTATCCACAACTCCACCAACCGTCATGCAATCAGTAAACGTCCTTACCAATCCTTCCATTTTCTCATTCAATCATTACGAAGATCAGAGATCCCAGAACAGATCCCCGAATAACACCACTGGTCACCAAGCCCCGGCTGAATACTTTCCATCTACCAGCACCCTCTGTCTTTTAGGGGCCAGCTTATTCTGTATTGAGACAACCATATTTCCCTGTACCTCATGTCACCTTACTTTCTGAATGAGCCTGCCATGGGAACTTTATTAAACACCTTGCTAAAATCCACATGCACCACATCCACGGCTCTCCCTTTATCAATGTGATTTGTCACATCTTCAAGGAATTTAGTAAGGTTTGTTAGGCATGACCTGCCCCTCATAACGCCATGCTGACTATCTCTAATCAAAGTTTGGTTTTCCATGTAATCATAAATCCTGTGACTCAGAATCCTATCCAATACTTTGCCCACCACTAACACAAGACTGACTGCTCCCTTACTACCACGAATATCCCTATGCCTTTTCTTGAACAGGTAACATTTGTCACCCTCCAATTATCTGGCACTAATCCGGTGAAAAGTGAGGATGCAAACATCATCGCCAAAGGCCCAGTAAAACTTTCTTTTCTTCCTGTAGTCTCCTATGTTTTCTCAAGTTTGGCCCAAGGGATTTATCTATCCTTACTTTTTTCAAATTTTTCAGCACATCCGCCTTCTAACACAAGCTGTCCTAGCCCTTGTTCACTCTGTCTTCAGAAAGGTCAAGTTCCCTGTCAGTCGTGAATACTGAAGCAAACGATTAATTAAGGACCTCTGCTACATTCTCCAACTCAAGGCACAAATTCCCTCCACTATCCCTGAGCGGCACTACCCTCACTCTCGCCATCTTCTTGTTCCTCACATAAGTGTAGAACGCCTTAGAGTAGCTTTTTTTTCTTAATCTTAAACGCAAAAACGTTTTCATGCCCCCTTCTAGCTTCAGTTACTTCCTAGCTACCTTGTAGCCATCTAAAGGTCTGTCTGATCATTGTCTCCACAACCTTAAGTAAGCTTCCTTCTCCCTCTTGACTAGATATTTCACATTCCTTGTCACCCAAGATTCTTTAAACTTATCATCCCTTCCTTCTCTCAGTGGGAATGCCTCTCCAGCATTATCTGCAAGTGCTTCCTAAACAACCTCCGTATGTCGTGCATTTACCTGAGAACGTCTGTTTCCAATTTTGACACCTCAGTTCCTGCCTAATAGCATTGTAATTCCCCCTCCCCAATTAACTATTTTCCCATACCTTTGCTCCCTCTCCATGAGTATCATCATTACAACCTCAATATTCATTCTATTCATTTTGCTTATGCTAGTATATTTTTCTTTAAGGTTGGTTCTCTATTCACTAAAGAATAGTGAGTATAGTACCTAAGTGGTGCTTATTTTTCATTAATAAGAGAAGCCTTCCTTCTCGGGAAATGTAGCTATATTTAGGTAAGTACACCAAAACTATGCATAGTATTCTCCCAGGTTCAGTTTTACCAATGCTTTATATGATGTTTGCAAAGTTTCACAATTCATACGTTAGATTTCTCTTGAAATGAAAATTAACATTCCGTTTGACTTCTTGATATGTTTTTCCTGCTCTTGTATCATAAGATATTGTGTTTCCTGAGAAACACACCAAATTCATTCTGCTACAAATTGTTTCCGAACTGAGAATATTACGTTGCTACCATCTAGAGTTCAGAAGATAATTAAGACAGAATGAAAAATTAGAAGCAAGGTATTGCATATGCTGATGTAAAAGAGAACATAAAATACTGGAAAAACACAGGAGGTCAACCAGTATCTGTGGCTAGAGAACACTGCGAAAAAGAAGGACCAGGACCATTTAAATAGTAAGTGCTTCTGGAACAAAAAAGCAAGTGCAGTGTTAGTGGTATTAAGAGATGATAGAAATGAAGAGTACATGTTAAGTAGTCATTTACCAAAAAAGAATAATTCAACTCTGTTGACACCAAACCCATAGAAGCAAGAAAATTAACTATGGGGTAACCAAAATGAAGGATATATGTTTTTCTTCTGAAGCTGTTGACTAAACATTGAGTCATGAAGACTGTAATAGTTCTGAAAGAGGTTGATGCGATTAATGCAGGCAGCATTTTCCAATGTGAGATGTATGGTTTTGAACCAATATGACTGTCTTTCACTCAAAATATCATAAAAATATTGTAGGGTCCCCTGCTTGGATTTCTGAAATATTGTCTGGAGCCTTCTGGTGCAAGCTCTTATGCACTTAAGTTGGCTTTCTTCACCTCCTCATATGCCTCAGGTACCTTTTCTTATCGTGATGCAACTACCTCACTAGCTCTACCTCCAAGCTTTGTTTGGATCAACAAAACCCACATGGTCACTGGCCACTCTGTTTGTTTAGCCACTTCTGAAATGAGATGAAAAAGAATTCTACATACCTCTCATTAAATTTAGGCAATACATGCATATATTTAAACTAATTCTCACCAGGCCTTTGGATATCGTGGTTTTGCTCATCCTCACTCTCTTCCTCACTCAGCTGAACTTCAGCAATCACCGCCATCCTTTTAAGTTGACTCTCCTAAGTTCCAATTTCTGAAGTTCAAATTCCCTCTATTTCTTCCTTTCCTCTCTCTCCTTCTCTCTCTCTCTTCTATTCTATTTTTATCTTCTGTCTCACTCTACACCTCTTTGTCATCTTGTTCTGTTGAAGGGATTCGTTCTTTTTCTCTTCCCGCGGCTTTTAATTGTAATTCAAACTCGTAAATTTCCTTTACTCTTTCCTTGTCTTTGTCCCTAACTCAAGCTGCTTCATGCTCAATTGATTTTTTTGCCATCTATAAGGATTCCAAGGCATTTCAAGCAAACTTAAATGATAAGCTGTCGCTATAATTATCTCTCCTTTCCTCTCAGAACAAGGCAGCTCCAATTCCAGCAATGTAGCCTTATTCACCTTTTGTAAAACCCCAAAGTCACCTCTTCCACACCCAGAAAACTCCTTGTGATTGAAAGAACCATTACTATCCCAAACAATAACCAAAATATACGCCCTGAACAAAAGACACTAACAACTATCACTCGATGCCTTCGACTGCAGAAACCTTAATCCCAAATCGGAATTACTTTTTAAAATCCAATCTGCTATCGACCAGGCCAGATCCCCTCAAAACATTTCAATAAGGAAGCCCAAGCCCTGTCTTTTCTAATTGCTTTGTGTAGGTGTTGTGTGGATATTCCAGGATTGGAGCAGCTCGTCAAAGGCCCTCAATTTTAAACAAAATAGAATTTATTTGCAGAGTACTGAATGTAACACGAAATAAAGAGGTCAGATTAGAGAATAACTTAACCTACCGGAAAACACAACAGATAATCCCAATGTATTTATGTTTTTCCAAATGCTTGCATCAGTCGACATTTCACCCCTTTGGAAAATCATGCACAGATTCTTTACAGGACAGAAGTCAGAGAGATTCGGTATGTAACACCAAATTAGATGTGTAAAATCAGCTGTACAAGAATTAAGAATGCTCTAAATTCTATCAAAATTTGAGACAATTAATTTATAATATAGCAGCTGTTGCATTACTATGCACATGACGTAACAGGAAGCTACGAGTTGAAAAAAAGTGGTGGCACTAACAGGAAGACAGAAGGTTGACTTGAAAAAATTGGCATTTAATTAAATAGTGTTTTGCACCCAAAAAAAATGTTCCAAAGCCAAAGCAAAACATTCAGTTCCAATCTATTGTTGAGACGTGGTTCATGTACGATTAAGTGAAGGAGATTTTGAGATGTTTTCCATAATACTCCCAATCATACATTTCATATAGCTATCCTAACCTTTTTGGCAGGTCCGAACGGGAACTTTAAAGTCTTGGTTGATCGTTTCAAAATATCATATATGTGCAGTTTGATGGAAATTGAGAGCTTTAAACAGAACACTTATTGTTTTCATCGATCAAACTAATTTTTAGCATTGTATCTTCACTCTACCTGGAGCAACTGAAAGTGTTTGGTGCAGAGCAGAGTTTCTTCTATAATTTATCACTGTCGTATATTCTATGTGGTAATAGTATTTAAGGAGTACATTTCATTTTATGCATAGCACGTAAAACCACAAGGAGAGTCACATATGGCCAGATCATAAATGATAATGCCAGGTAAATATCATAATATATGGAATTTTGAGTGCTCCTAGGGTCATTGAGCAAATGTCTATTTCCATATTCACGTTTATTAATGAACACTGGGTTTTCACTTTTGAAAGTGCAGTCTGCTTTATTGTCGTTGACTGCATAATTCAAACACATTGATACCCAGTATAAGGTTGAGTGTGCCGTCCTTCCATGTAAAGGAACCTACATGTGGTAAGAGAGTAGTCACTCGTACTTGCAAACAGAAAAAATCTATATCCTGGGTCTTTTTCAACTTAACATAATAGACAGACGTGTGTTGTTGCAACAACCAAATACAATCAGACTGCATCGTTATTTTTTCCCTAAAAGCACTTAACTATTAGTCTTTTCCTATGCCATATCAAAGTTGCCTCAAATCCAATTGCAGTGATGTACATTATTTCCTCAGACAGCCGAAAAGATTTTGTCACTTTATTTCCCTTCTTGAGAAAGTCCTCTTGAGTGCAATTCAGATAGAAAAAATAGATAGATAGGTAGATGGATAGATAGATAGATAGATAGATAGATAGATAGATAGATAGATAGATAGATAGATAGATAGATAGATAGATAGATAGATAGATAGATAGATAGATAGATAGATAGATAGATAGATAGATAGATAGATAGATAGATAGATAGATCGATCGATCGATCGATCGATAGATAGATAGATCGATAGATAGATCGATAGATAGATAGATAGATAGATAGATAGATAGATAGATAGATAGATAGATAGATAGATAGATAGATAGATAGATAGATAGACAGACAGACAGATAGACAGACAGCTGTTATGTATATGGCTTTAAAACAAAAGCTGTCACATTGGTGTCACATTGGTGCAGATCAGCGAAGTTGAACGTAACAGAATCAATTGAATATCACGGACAACAATAAAACTGCAGAAGATATTATAGACCCTTACAATAGGTGTATTTAATGATAATCTTCATACTAATACGCAGTGGCAACTAAAACTGTGGAATTCCAAAATGCATTACATGCCAGTTGAATGGTGTTTTGGTGATGAGTTTGCTTTTGAAAAATATTCAAAGTAAGTTAGTAAGTTTGATATTAGGGACTCTAAAAAAGAGCAATTAAAATCAACAGATTTTATCGTTGCATTAAGCTTGATATTGAAGCTGAGCCAGTCAATTGAGCCAAGCAATTGATCAAATTGCTTGTGACCAAATACATATTTAGCTATTGAAATGAAATGTAAAACGCCGAGGATATCTAATAAACAATCGATTCCAAGCAAACTTTGGTTATATTCGAGGGAATTATATTGAATATTTACTTGCTGTCTATCATGTGCTTTCCGAATTCAGCCAGCAGATGTCATTCTTGGAACCAATCTATTAAAATTCATACGCACAGATTGAACAAAAACACTTTCTGAGCTGACAGAACAAAGCCTTCTCTTGTTAAGTTTTATTTATTTTCTCGTATGGTTATTAAATACTAACGGAGTAATAAAGCCACAGAAACATTAATCTTTCAGGACAATCTTGTGATACTTTGTAGCAACATGCAACAATGCTATAATGATGATTCATGTTGCCTATGGAATTTATTCATGACACCATTAATATTTCTAGCCAAAAAGGTCATATAAGTTATTGAAACAGATACAACTTCTGTCAGTTGTCAATAAGCTTAACTCATTATACTTACAGTGCAAACAGGAAAAAGAAATTGTTCATTTTCTCTTAACTTCTGTGAAGCGGTGACCACGATTCCATCTAATCCTGTCAGTTCATTACTCAACCCCACTCATGCATCATATTTTCATTGCAGATTTTTCTCCTCTACCAATCCGTCTGATTGCAAATACCCATTCATAACGTTGACGATGAGAAAACCTTATTTTCATGCTGTATATACCAGTGAGTCCATTCATTTTCACGACCACATAGTCTTCAAATTCCACAGAAATGTTATCTCATGATTTCTGGTATCAAGGAATACTGAATTCATGGTGCCATATTTCCAAGTTAATTACCATATACAACAAATGGACAAACGTTCAACGAGGCTACACCCTACAACGAGGCAGGTCGTGCCTCACAAACCTTGTTGAATTCTTTGAGAAGGTGACTAAGGAATTGGACGAGGGTAAAGCGGTAGATGTGGTGTATATGGATTTTAGTAAGGCGTTTGATAAGGTTCCCCATGGTAGGCTACTGCAAAAAATACGGAGGTATGGCATTGAGGGTGAGTTGGAGGTTTGGATTAGGAATTGGCTGGCTGGAAGAAGAGGGTAGTAGTTAATGGTAAAGGTTCATCTTGGAGTGCAGTTACTAGCGAGTTCCGCAAGGATCTGTTTTGGGACCATTGCTGTTTGTCATTTTTATAAATGACCTGGAGGAGGGGCTAAAAGGTTGGGTCAGCAAGTTTGCGGATGATACGAAAATCGGTGGAGTTGTTGACAGTGAGGAAGGATGTGTCAGGTTACAGCGGGATATAGATAAGCTGCAGAGCTGGGCAGAGAGGTGGCAAATGGAGTTCAATGTAGGTAAGTGTGAGGTGCTTCACTTTGGTAAGAGTAACAAAAAGATGGGGTACTGGGCTAATGGTCGATTACTTGGCAGTGTGGAAGAGCAGAGGGATCTTGGTGTCCATGTACACAGATCTCTGAAAGTTGCCACCCAGGTAAATAGTGCGGTGAAGAAGGCATACGGCGTACTGGCTTTTATTGGTAGAGGAATTGAATTCCGGAGTCCTGAGATCATGTTGCAGTTGTATAAGACTCTGGTGCGGATGCATCTGGAGTATTGTGTGCAGTTTTGGTCGCCATACTATAGGAAGGATGTGGAGGCACTGGAACGGGTGCAGAGGAGGTTTACCAGGATGTTGCCTGGTATGGTAGGAAGATCGCATGATGAAAGGCTGCGGCACTTGGGGCTGTTTTCATTGGAGAAAAGAAGGTTTAGGGGTGACTTGATAGAGGTGTACAAGATGATTAGGGGTTTAGATAGGGTTGACCATGAGAACCTTTTTCCACGTATGGAGTCAGCTATTACGAGGGGGCATAGCTTTAAATTAAGGGGTGGTAGGTATAGGACAGATGTTAGGGGTAGATTCTTTACTCAGCGAGTCGTGAGTTCATGGAATGTCCTGCCAGTAGCAGTGGTGGACTCTCCCTCTTTATGGGCATTTAAACGGGCATTGGATAGGCATATGGAGGATGGTGGGCTAGTGTAGGTTAGGTGGGCTTGGATCGGCGCAACATCGAGGGCCAAAGGGCCTGTACTGCGCTGTATTTTTCTATGTTTCTATGTTTCTAAACCCTCTGTTGAAGAGTAAATCATCTACCTTTGATAGGATGTTATCATTTGAAATCAAGTAGTGATTGTTAAATTATTGCTTACATGTCGACGTTAGTCGGGTTATAATTGAAAAATATTCCAGCAGCAAATTTTGAACAAGTTTTCATTTAGGACAGGAAATCGGCTCAGCCAACATCAAATAATTTGGATGTCAGTTTACCTTAAATAAATAGCACACTAATATTATCCACACCTCTTCAAGTGAGCTAAATTGTCTAATTATGAACAAATAAGATGATTTAAAATGTACACAATGATGCAAGCGTTCATTGATTTTTTTTTTTACAAATTGTAATCTGAAACGTCCATATTCAATCTTATCAGTTTGTTGATAGGGTGTAAATTAGACAGATATCTATGATGCTGTGAAACCACAAATATAGTTATATGATGCTGCAAGAGATATTGGTTACTGCCATTGCACAGCCAGTTTTACTCTAAACATATTACTGCTATGCATGACCAACCAGTACTAATAAAAAGAATATTATCACTTACCTTTCTTCTAGAGGGCGACACATTTTTTTTTTAATAATGAGAATGACTGTTCCCAACACTGCTATACAAGAAACCACGGCGATTATTGTAAACACGTTGTACGAGATCCGACATTCCAAACTGTCTTCACCTATATGACAATCAGAATCAATAGTCAAACAGAAGCAATATGTTTTCTCAATATTAAATACATTCAAGAAGCACTGTTGACCAATGTTAACGGTCAATAATTATGATGCATTTCAAACAATTTTATGTCTCGACTGAGCCAAACACTAAGAGAAAATACCGCTTGTGTCTCTCCTTTAACTGAAATACAATTGGTCATCTCCTCAGGCTTTGAAATCCGTGGAAGACAGATTAAGAATTTCCAAATTCAGAATAATTTTTTTCCGCTATTCAAATAGTTTAATTTCAAAAGTCAAATCCGATCTATTTGAAATGGTCTATTAATTTGTTACCAACCTTGGATCCGGTCTCATACGAAAGCAAATTGCTCCAAACTCATACCTATCATAATTGTACCTTCAGTAAAAAAAATTCTGTTGGAAAATCAATTGTCTATCATTCTCTCTACAAAAGCACAAGGGAAACAAATTATTTTTAAAATCAACATGTTATTTTCTGTTCTCTTAACTTCACTTAATTCTCCGAAACTTGCTATTGTTGGCAAGGTCGGCCTCTACCAGACTTCCAAAGATATTATGAGCAAATGTTAGTGTTTCTTCTAGGCCATGAGTATTTTCGTGTTACAATTCGGCCATTTTGCTGCATGAGTGCATTTTCTGGCTGGTACTGGATACTCGCACCATCTTCTGCTGAAGAAACCCTTACCTACGTCAGCTGAGGCCTACAAAAATCTAAAAGTATTATCTTTGTTAGTTTTAATATGTAAGGTCCACGTGCCAAATGTTTTAGATACTGCAAATTTTAATTCTATGTTCTGAGCGTTCTTTTTAAGATGCTTCATGTTATAAGCATCACATATTGCGTTCCATGCATAAAGTATCATTCTTCTGCCACAAATTCAACAAGGTACCTCACAAACATTAGTTAATACTTACCCACTAGTGTCCGTGAAGTTTCTCTTTGGTTGATGCTGTTTCGAACTGTGCATTTGTAAGTTCCACAGTCCACGTTGGTAAAGTTTTGAATGTATAAGCTACTATTGTCTTTTGTTAATATAAACCTAAGGTTTGATGGCAGCTCTTGGTTGTTCTTCTGCCAGGAATACTGAGGAAATGTCCCTTCACTAATTTTACAAAACAGCGCCAGGGCATGTTCAGTCAAGTCATCTTGGTAAATGGCAATTTTAGGAGAAGACACTGGAACTGCAAAATAAAAACAATTCATCTTTCAATCACTTAGCTTTCTCCTCGATTGTAAGCCGAGTATTTATCAATGATATTTTTTCAGTAGCAGATAACAAAGTGGACATTCCCTTATTTCACTTTAGTTAGCAGAGATATATTGTACAACACTTGTAAAAACGAGTCAATGCTTA
Organism: Chiloscyllium plagiosum; assembly: GCF_037043375.1. Lineage (NCBI taxonomy): Eukaryota > Metazoa > Chordata > Chondrichthyes > Orectolobiformes > Hemiscylliidae > Chiloscyllium > Chiloscyllium plagiosum. The sequence continues at coordinate 16,885,833 of NW_028270176.1, forward strand.
AATATTTATTACATTTCAAAATACAAATTCAAGATTAAGAACAACCAAGGTTGTTGTTAACAATTATATCATGAGTGGAACAAAAGCAATCGGTGGATGTTTCTGCTCTCGAATTTGCATGTGCGCTCTGGATCAATCCAATGATTCGTTTAACCAAATTTAATGAATGAAAAAAGTTATAATTCCTCGACTTAGAGCCAGGGCAGTGCTAAATATCCAGTGGCAACCTTTTTTTTTGAGTGGTGTGGTGACATGACAGGCAAATTTGGTGCAGCCGAGTTTCAGTCACCTTCTGACACTTTTTGGCAAATGTCGTTGCACCTCTGAGCAATTTGAACACTGGGGCAATATTACGTTTGTGCATCAAACTTTTATATTTTATGGTTTATTGGAGCAATTGAAGTCTCCATTCAAGTTATGAGCGGAGAATATGGTAACACTGCAAATAAGCACCAAAACTTGCAGTTGCCGTTCCTGGTTATCCTTCAAGTGACATTTCCAAACTTCCACTAAAAAAATAATGAAATATGTTCATGCAAGTGTTTGCAAATTATTTCAAAACGTGTTTATTCTCAGATGTCAATCAACATTCTAGGAATATTTACTTAGGCTTGACGGCCTGTGGTTTGCAATGAATGACAGAAGCACATAACAGTTAGGGGACAGAAAAAGTGTATTGACTCCTCAATAACACATGAACGCATAAAGCTTTATAGCATCGTGCTCACGTTTTTTTTTAAATATAATCCTGCATTTTTTTTGCTTGTTGTCGTCAGAATTTATACTTCACTGCCTCAAATTCATTGCCGTCAGCCTTCTTTCAATCACTACTCCTCGTGTATATGTCTATTTCTTCCACTCAGTTTTCCTACTTTTACAAATCGTTTTATAACTGTGCTATATAGTTCGCAATCTGTTTAAAAATGGGATTGTTTAACCGAATCCATCCTGTTCAGATCCTTATTGATTGAAATACTTTGTCAAATTTCCTTTTAACCTTCAATTCTTCAAGAGAAACAGTTCAAACTGCTCTGAATATTCTTCACAGATGAACTGTCTCATTCCTTTTCTTTCCTGTATTCATTTCTGTCCTGTATTCACACCTTTCCCACAATGTGCACTCCCCCCCCCCCCCCACCAGCACAGTGCACAATACTGAAACTGAAACTTAAATAACATCGTTTGTATGCCCGTGACCATCTGACTGTTTTTATTCGACATAGTCCTATTTATAAAGCCAAAAATACAGATCACTCATCTCGATCTTTCCTGTGATTTATAATAAATATCCAGATCTATCCAACGCTAGATGTAATTTGCAACACTGATTTTATTTAATGCCATTTCTCCACGCTCTTTTTACCGAATTGCAACACTGAGAAAAACATACCATGAGCTAGCAGTTGCCTGCATCTTTAATGTATCACCCTGTTCCCTGGCCAACATCTCTGTCTCAGGCTTGCTGCAGTCCTCCAGCAAAGCTCAGCGCTTGCTGGAAGAACAACATCTCATTTCCTCTGGGGGACCCTCTAGCCCTCTGGACTCAATATTGAGTTCAATAATTTTAGCGTCTGAAATCCCTGAAGTCCTGGCCCCCTATCACATACACCAAGCCTTGTTATCACATAGATTGCGATTACACACTACCCATTGTTCGCGACTAGCAGTCTCCATTAAAAGCTATTCAGCCTCCCAGCCAGAGCATTGTCGACTCCGTTGACTGTCCAACTGTTCTTCCCTCTCTTTGGTGTCTATCCATTCCGATCCTTACACCACCCCCAACAATATTTTCTGCACGTTACTCTAAATTATCCTTGCTATCATTAATTCTGAGGAATGGTCACAGGACCTTAAATATTAACTTTGATTTCTCTTCACAGATGCTGCCAGACCTGCTGAGTTTTTCCAGCAGCACTTTTTTGTTTCTGAAACACCGAATTTCTTTGCATTGAACATCATCTGCCAGCTCACCACCCACAACTAAAATATATCAGGCTTCTTCCCATTTCACAGTTGCCATAGACTTGCATCATCCGTAAGTTATGAAGTTGTCAACTTTGCAGGAACAACACTAAGGTTGCGTGCTTAACTGTGGATGTGGCAGGAATAAAACAAAGACATTATGTGCGAGCTGAAATTGAATCTCTGCAGAAACATGAGATGGTCCTACAAATCATTGGTATTGTTAACATGCATGATGCTAACAGGTTCTGTACTTTCATATCCATGAGTTTGAGAATTGATTTCGGAACTCTTGAAAATTATCAGAAGTATCACCTTCCATTTCGTCAAAAGAACATATAATTACTTACCAGAAATAGCTAAATAGACAGATTGAAGTTTTGTGAGGCCATCAACTGCTACTGTGGTTACTTGATAGAAGCCAATGTCCTCGACTTGTAGATTTAAAAGTTTTAGGGAGCAATCAGGGAAGCATTCCACACGGTCTTTATGTCTCCCGAATTTTTTGCAAGGACCATTCTTTGAGCAGGTTATGAATCTTTGCTTGTCCTTATCCCAGGTGATTTTCGTTACTATTCCTTCTTGCTGAATCGTTAATAAAACTGACTTACCCCGGATTCCAGTCACGTTGGTTTCTCTTGCTCTTAATGTAAGTTGATCTGCTGCAGTAAAATAAAACGCGATGATTTAGCATCTCCCACTTCAATTGCTCCACGTTTTCCAAAGTTAGTTTGACTTACGTCCCACTTTCACTCCCTAATTTTTTTTGAACTTTCTGCGTCCCTTTCTCTGTTATGGACACTTATGAATAATTAATTCCTGATCAAAACTTTTTTTTTGTTTTTGATTGTTCATTCTTCTATGTCAACAGCGTTATTTTCTCTATTATTAGACTTCTTTGCAACGTTTGGGGGCTGTTTAATGTAATGCGGAGTTAATGTTCACTCAGCTCGATTTTCCCATAGAATTTCGTAAATCTTCCACTCCAATTTTTTTCACACCTTTTATGCATTCTCGCCCAGAATGAGCCAGGCTATTGTGTGTTCAATTACAAAAGACAACAAATCATATTATTCATGCCACCACTCCGCCTGCAACATTGAGCATGTTCTTTTCATATTTTATATTGTTATTCCAAACCTTTGGCCATGGTTGTTCCAAATTTCACGACGAGTACAGTTGCATAATGCACAACTAATCACAAAACAGTAAGCTTACTATTTCAAGAGGTACTCATTTGGGTCTCGAAAAAAATGGAACTGAATCAGTAGATCAGTCATGAGAGAATTGTATAGCTCGCATCAGAGATTGGTTGAGTGGCACAAATCTCTAATTTTCTATATTCCACCTCCTGTGTTACAGGAACCATTCACAAAATTGCAAACGAAATCTGAAATAACTACAAAAATTAGACAGACATCCGAATCACATACGGTAACTTCGCAAAATATCATCTTTGAAGTATTAAACTTTGAAGTAATATGATTCAACGTTTTTTTTAGATTTCTTTTTCTTTCAAACAGTGCATTACCAATCTGTGTACTTGAATACACGAAAATACAAAGCATTTTCTTTTTATCGCAAAGGTTTTGTGCTCTTCATTTTGTTATGAATTCTCCCAGAAGAAAGTGAGGACTGCAGATGGTGCAGCTCGGAGTCGAAAAGTGTGGTACTGGAAAAGCACAGCCCCTCAGACAGTATCCAAGGAGCAGGAGGGTCGACGTTTCGAGCTCATGCTGGAAATGTTGACTCGCCTGCTCCTCGGATGCTGCATGACCGGCTGTGCTTTTACAGCACCATACTTTTCGACTACGTATTCTCCTGTCAGTGGATGTTTTTATGTCATTCATTTAGTCAACGAAAACTTTGACGATAACTCTCCATTTTTCCCTCCATTCTTGCACAGTTTCGTTTATTATACACTTCATATAACTGAATGTCTTTATCACTTTCTCTTATGGTTCAACTACTTCGCCCCTGCATCAATGCATGCATTTATATTTTCGTATCCGCTGCTCAGATGTGAGGCACTATTATTTAGTAACCAGCGAATTAACGATTAGGAAAGTTGAACGAACTTTAAGGCTTATTTTCTATTTTCAATTTCTCTCATGAAACCAAGAATGATATATTTGTAAATGCTTCAAAGCCTTCTATGCTATTGTAACAGATATAGTGGTGGCACGATGGCTCAGTGGTTAGCACTGCTGCCTTATGGCCCCAGGTTCGATTCCTACTAAATGGTTGTTTCTGGAAAACAATACCTCGAAATTGGCATGGTAATATTTAGTGCCAAATAATGAAGCAATTAAATTTTGGAGATCAATCTTGTGTAATATCCAAAGTGAACTTCGCAAAGCTGTCCATGCTCACTCAAATACATATTAGCGAACATCGTTTTAAGATGCAGAATTAGCGGTTAGCCTTTGCTTCTACACATTGCATTAATTTTATGCTTTACAAAACCTTTCTGTTCCAACTCGTGAAAACTTGTTTCCAGTCAGATTTGCATATGGCTCGCATTGTGGTAGAACATGTGCCACTGAGTACAGCTAAACGGTCTTTGAGCGGTCACTTGACACTGGCCGGATGCAATTATGACGTTCTTTGTGCTGTGATACATTACGTTTATCATGGTTTTGGGTCAAGGTAATAAAAAAATCCTGCATAATGGATTTGTCTTTACTCTCTGATCTGATCTGTTTTTTGAGGCAAGCACTCATGCAAACATGGTTTCTATATAGAGCAGCTGAGGTAATCGGAGCAGTTTTCCTTCATTATGCACTTGTGAGACAGATTTTTTTTTAAAATACGAACATTTTCTGATTTGGAGATGCCGGTGTTGGACTGGGGTATACAAAGTTAAAAATCACACAACTCCAGGTTATAGTCCAACAGGTTTAATTTGAAGCACACTAGCTTTCCGAGCATCGCTCCTTCATCAGGTGATAGCTGATGAGGACGCTCCGAAAGCTAGTGTGCTTCCAATTAAACCTATTGGACTATAACCTGGTGTTGTGTGATTTTTAACATTTTCTGAAATTAACTATGTCACGTGCTTTCTACTTTTCATCCGTATTGAGACAAACCTCTGGAGCATTAAGCTTTGGCCTGTAAATTCTGTGTCAAAAGTGCAGTGACGACTACTGACCAGTCAATCATATTATACAAATGATCGTTTCTAGTTTTCTGTTTGCGATTCTGTTTTTTAATTGCGCCAGAAACAATGGTAAAAATTGAAACGATCACATATTCCCACCAACCTTAACTTTGTTGCTACAAAACCAGTCAAATGTCAAACACCTAGCCATCAACTCTCAGAATTGAAAGTTAAATATTGTTATCCCATGTTTCCGAGGTTCATTGATGCTCAATAATCATACCAATTGAACTTTTTTGGTGAATATTGACTTGTATTTCAACTTCTATTTACCAATCATGGATTGAATTATAGGTCTTACCCCTGAGGACAAGTTGACACAGAAGTATCTTGAAAAGCAGAGTCATTTTTCTGGACAACATCATACACACACTCCCGATGCAAAAACGTGAATACAACATGAACGCTCAATAGCTTGTGTCTTTCGCTTAGCAGACCAGTGCTAATTCTAGTGAGAATTGATATCAGCAGCAGCTTCCGTCAAATACATTGCCATGGTAACCTGCAACCACAAACCAGCAAGTTTCCGGATGAGCATTTGATACCATTGTCGTTGCAGTTAAGTTGGCATTCCTTTTCTCAGAATTAAGTATCTGGAATTTGTATTTAACTATATAGCTAAAAAACTATGGTTTGTTTTTCATTTGTAAAAGTAGCAAAAAAATCTAATCACTGATCACCAATTGAAGGAAATGAAGTATTATTTCGCATGGTAAGAAAAATGACACTGATACCAGGGAGCAGAAAAATAATTTGGTTAGTTTCAAAAAATAAATTAAAAAGTACCTTTGAACATGGTCAGTTTGGTCAACTGGTGCAGCTGTAGAGATATATACGATAGAGGAAATGGATTGCATCAAGCTGTAAACCGAGTACTGCAGAAATTATTAAAAAGCACCTATCATTTGAGATTAAGATGTTATGCTTGTAGCCGAACACATGATTCTTTATTGCTAGAAATTTGGGGCTCATAAATAAAATCAACGACCTTTTCAGGAAGGGCATTCGAGGTAAGGACAGATTCATGCAAGATTTATCTGAATTAAATATCGTTTGCTTACATTTTGTGCGCAAGAGCAGACAACAAGGCAGTGCAAATCTTTAGTTTAAATCAGACAGTGAAGGAGAGCTGAGAGTAACATTTCATTATTAAAATGCTGCTGAGTCGGTGTTAGAAGATTGTAGTTCAACACATTGCCAAAATAAAGGAAAGGGAGGAAGAGGGGGCATTGCCAGAGAGTTATTTTAATATATTTAAAACTGTTACTGGAGACCTAGAATCGGTAAGTGGACCAAGAATCATTGCTTGGTCCTGAGCTGTTATTAAGCTTTAATTTGTCTTAAATCTATGAGGGAATAAATCGTGTCCCTATTAACTGTATTATGAAGTGAAGGCGTGTATGCTACCTTTCAGAGGGGGTGAAAGTTGTTTTGCACTGTGAGCTTACAAGCACCTGTTATATGTCAGCTACCTGTCTCAGAGTGTACTGGACAGCTGAAAATATGCAACATTTGGCTGCGCAACAGATACCTTAGGTTAGCTTGCTATTTTGTCAGCAATTGGAATTTAATCAATCAGTTTAAATTATGCCCCAGGATAGTAAAACCCAATCCAGTTTGAATTTGTTATTTTGCCAACGTCAAACCAATGAGAGGATCCGATATTTGGGGTAAAACGACTCATACATACTCGAAGTTAGATAGAGAGTAAACTGCCATCTGGAGAGAGACTGTCATTCAAAAGACTCTCTATCAAAGGTACCTCTATCATATGAAACATCTTTGCACTAAAAGACCAAAGATGATCCAGGAAAATCATCAGTCAGATGAAGACAGACACCAGCGACAACAGCCACTGTTTGGTTTTGAACTTAAGTTGATGCAATTTTAATACGGATTTTCATGGGAACAGTACAGTATTACAGAGTGGGAAACTGATAACAAGCATTTAAGGGAAAGGAGGATTAGTGTTGTGAATAGTTGTTATTTAATGTTCACTTTTAGAATTAAAGAATAAACTGATTACGTTTCTTTAAATAATGGAATCTAGGATTTCCCTGTCACTCAAACTATAACAGGCTATGAGGCGAGGTGAGCTTTTCTGGGGTCTTTATTTAATTAGCACAAGGGTTGGCCACCATGTTGAAAGTGTTTGGGGGCTCGGGTCTGTAATTTGGACAGGTTTAGACAAAGGATCCAGACTAAGATTTGGACAGATTTGTATAGGTTTGTTGTATGAAAGATCCCAGCAGATTTGTTGATTAGTGTCGTAGATCTTTCAACAAAACATAGGTGAGACATTCTGTTTAATTTCGTTTACTTGTGATTGGTGAAATTAAAAGTGAAAGACGTGGCTCTCAAGATTGCTCAAGGGGCTCTGGGGTTTGAAGATAATTTCCAAATTTACCAAGGAAGTTTAGAAAGACAAAGAAAGCCACACTTTTATAATTAGCAAAGAGGGTTTAACCAAGGGCAAAAGTAAAGCTGAATTTTTTAAGCGAGTTAATCAAGCACTTAGGGGTGTCAGAGAAACAGACAAGTGCAATAGATTTAGCCGAACCAAAGTCCTAAACAATTGTAATATCACCTGCCAACTCTTGTACTCTGATGAAGGAAAGCATGTTGTATGTCTTTTTGAAAACTCTTTTGATCTACGTTGGCATCTTCAGGGTACAGTGGACCTTAACACCCAGATCTTTCCGTACATCAATTTTCCCCAGGACGTTTCCACTCACTGTATAGTTTGCACTTGAATTGGATCTTCCAAAATGTATCATCTCGCATTTGCCCGATTGAACTCCATCTGTCATTTCTCTGCCTAACTCTCTTATGTCTCTACATTCTGCTGTATTCTCTCACAGTCCTTTTCACTATCGGCTGCTCCATCAATCTTAGTGTCATCTGCAAACTTGCTAATTAGGCCACTGAAAACTTCCTGCAGATCATTTATATATATATATCGCAAACAACAGTTGTCCCAGCATGGCTCCCTGTGGAACATCAGTGGTCAATGTTCTCCATTTTTTAGAAACTCTGTTCCACTACTGTTCTCCATCTTTTGTTGCCCAGCCGCTTCTTTATACATCTATCTAGTACACCCTAGACCCTATGCGACTTCAATTTCTCCATCAGCCTAACATCGGGAATCTTATAAAATATCTTACTCAAGTCCATGTATATGACATCTACAGCCCTTCCCTCATCGATCAACTTCGTCACTTCCTCAAAGAATTCTATTTAGTTGGTAAGACATGACCTTCCCTGCATAAAACCGTGTTGCCTATCACTGATAAGCCCATTTTATTCCAAATGGGAACAGATCCTTACCCTCATTATCTTCTCCAGTAACTTCCCTACCATTGACGTCAGGCTCATCAGTCTATAACTCCCTGGTTTATCCCTGATACCCTTAAACCAGGGGCCAACATCAACAATTCTCCAGTACACCGAACCTCACCCGTGTTCAAGAATGCTACAAATATACCTGTTAACGCCCAAGTTATTCCCTCACTCACTTCCCTCAGTAATATGTAATTTTTCAGATTTTCTCTGGACACCCATCTGTGCACCATGCGTTTCAGAACGTGAACAATTTTATCTTTTTTACGCACCAAACAATTCACTAATGATTTGGTTACATTATCCCTTGAATTTTCTACGCTGGTTGAATACCTGTGTCCCAAATCTAAACCAATTTTGTACTTGTGGATAAGTTTCAAAACCTTCTCCATCAACGATGTTATGTTGGCAGACTTAATGTTTATGAATGTAGCCGACACGATCTTTTTCAATACTTCTTAAACCACACTCCAGCAGTCTGACACTAACTTTGCAAATGTTTTAAATGTGAACTAATTAGATGAACGTTTCCACAAATTCTACGTGCATATCCTTCTAGAGCCGGGGATGGATAGCAAGCATCTGGATCACTTCAAAATTTAACAAAGTTCATTATTTAAATTTCTCTGGTTTTAAAAAATGCAGGCATGCCAAGAAGTGCGGCCTACCCAGTCTTTTACTGCAATTGTAACACGATATTCTTTCTATTCGTGTGAGGAGAGATTTACAATGTTTCTTGAATAAACAAGCTATGTCATTTGCATTGATGAAATGGTTTACCTCGACTTCATTTATTTCTCCCGTGAGGGTTTTACTTATTTTTGGAATAAGCTATGTTAGTACTCAATTTTACTTCACGCTAATTATTTTCCAGTAAGAATTATCTGATCTCTTTTAAAATTGTCTCGTTTCTGTAATTACTGTAATTAACTCAATCATGCTCCTAAAAATTGCCATAAAGCGGCCTTTCCTGCTCATATTTCCGTCCGGTTCACAGTGCATTAGTTCTTTGTTTTAGCATTTCCTCTATGTGGTTTGCATATTTTGTAACTCTGCTGTAATTAGAATTTGCTGGAAGGTAGACTATATCATTATTGTGTCGCTGTATTTGGAACAGCATAATTAAGTTGTCATGATCTGCTGGGATTTCTCATACGTTAAGTTAGTCTGCACCCTGTTTTCGCTTGTTTGTGATTTATTCGTTAAGCATATAAATACATTCTGTCATTTTTCAAAAGTAAGTGCTTTGGCAAGCTGTATCCGTTCTGAAATTTCCACTCTACACATGCTCAAAACAACTAGACATGTTAGGATCTGGGCTACTTTCTTGAATTGTCTTGAGGGTTTCTGGACTGGTCCATAACAGACTGGGGACTTTATACTGGAGTTTACAGTTCCAAACTTGGATTGATGTTGTTGGAATTGAAGGCAGCTAGTGGTAGGTGTTAGTGTCTTTTGCTCCGACTGTTGATTTTGGTTGTTTTAAACAGTGGTTGAGATAGGAATATCTCTTTCAGTCAGCAAGAATTTTCTGGGGGTGGAAGAAGTGATTTTGGAGATTTTGCACCTTGATTAAGGCCAATGCGATGGAATTAGCAGACAGCTCGAGTTGGGCATACCTCCTTCCGGGAGGAAAGGGGAGATAATTACATCAATATCTCAGCATTTAATTTGCTGGAAACACGATTAGAAAATTTACAGATAGTTATAATTCATTTGGAAATGAAGAATTTTGAGTTCCAGGCAAAAGACAAGAAAAGGACAACAGAAATGAATCAGTTTGAATTAGACTAAAAGCAAAGGAAAGAAAATAAGAAATAAATGCTTTCACCGAACTAAAAGAAAAAGAAAAAGAAAGAGCAAGAGGGAGGAAAGGAAGAATGGAGGGAGTTTCAACTTCAGAAATTGGTCCTTACACACGAATTCAAAAATACACTTTCTGAAGTAGTGAGTGCTCATGTGGACGAGCAGAGACTTAAAACGGCAAAATTAGCAGCTGAAATCATTGATGATTATGAGTTGGTTTATAAATCAAAGTTTGGCTTCCAAAATCAATTTTAATCCGTGAGAAATAGAAATTGGGGAAGAGAGAAATCCTCACATGGAAACAGAAAGGTAGACGTCAGTGAAGATCATAAGGATAACTTACTGCAGCATTAAAAGGAACCCATTGAAGGGGCAAGAGAAGTTATAAAGCTCCAGTGTTTTCACTGCAATAAAATAGACCACATGAAAACATATTGTTGGTTGTTTAGGAAAAGCACTGGCAAGCCAGATTTAGGAAAACGGGATAAGCCAGTGAATGTTGTTGTGGAGGTAAAGGAAAGGACAGTGTTGGCTGGAAAGCTGCACCAGAATGTACCACCTGGTCAGATGTTGCTTAAGGAGTAAGTGTCAGAACTTCTTAAACTACACGCTTGTGAAGGTAAATTTTACTTGCTAAGGCCAGGAGCAGCAGGTAAAGAGATTGCAATATTAGAGATATAGGATCCTCTCAATCTGTGATGTTGAAAGATTAGGAGATATGTACTTCTGAAGTACTATGGCCAGAAAAGGTACTAGTGACGGGAATTCACGGTGAGACAATAAGTGTTCAATTAGCAAAAGTAAGGTTAGAGTGTCCAGTGAAGTGTGGGGAAGTCGTGGTCGGAGTACTGGACCAGCTCTCACCTCAAGGAATAGCATGTTTCCTTGCTAATGATATATGTAATGATGCTGATCCTTTAAAAATGTTATGTTGTCCTTTGTTTTTTTATTTCGGAGAGATGGCAAAAGACACAGACTCTGAAAAGTCTAAATTTGAAGGGTTTTAGGGGCAGTTTGATTATTGTTAACAGATAATTCGTCAGTAAAAAGGCTTTCAAATTTTTAAAAGGAACACTCGCACAATGAAAGCGGTGTGCCCAGTTTTCCCAGCTCAGCATTACTCTGGTTTGGTTTGGTTAGCAAGCAGTAGTGTAGTGAAGCGGCTGGACCCAAAGAAACAGGGCCATGCTGATCCCCCTCACTCTCTGACAACTCTCCTGGAAGACCCTGTACTTGATTTTACCTTTTGTGCCAAGGGATGTTTATAGTGACTGTTGCAACGTTTGGGAGCAGTATCAGTAATTTGGTATAATCTGTTGGGTTTTTGGGTAGGTTAAGTTATTCAGTATTCTGTTCTCATTTGCTTGTATTTCATTCGATAACCTTGCAAATAAAGTCTGTTTGGTTAAAACAAAGTGGTTTGACCAGCTGCAACACTCCTAGAATATCTGCAATAAACCGGCTTAAAACATCTGGCAAAGTTAGGGTCTAGGCTACTTTCTTGAATTTTTTTTTAGGCGATCTGACCTGGCCCATATCATATAACAGGTTCACAAGTAGTAGAGCTGCCTACGGTGGTTGCAAAGCTAGGAGAAACTCAAACAACTGAAATATTTCAGGACACATATCTTGGAATTTTTCCGGACTGTGTGGTAATGAGGTCACAAAGTCACCAGTTGAAACGGGGTGATCAAAGAGTACAAATAAGAATGTTGAAGTGGAATTAGCAAAGATCCTGTTTGTTCAGATTGTTGACCCAAACCAGGAGCGGTTGGATTACAAAGAAAACAATCCTTAGCTTAGATAAATTAATTGATTTACAGCAGAAAGGTGATCATTTAAAGAAATTGTATCAAAACACATCCATACAAAAATGTATTAACTGCATCCCTGAATGTTATTACCTTAGAAATGATGTCTTATTGAGCAAATGGAGACCCTCACATATTCGGTCAGAAGTTCATTAAGCTGTGGTGTCAGTGTTATAGAATGAAGGTATTGCAGCGGTGCATGGTGCATGAGCTATCGGGGTGGGGGGGGGGTCATTTCAGAGTGAGAAAAACTCAAGCTAAAATGCAAAAGCACTTTTCATTGGCCTGGACTGCACAAGGATGTAGTTGAATTTTTCCAGACATGTATTGCAATTCAAGTAACTTGAAAACCATAGAAGGTAACAAATACAGGTATTCCCCACTCTTTGCAAGTTCACTTTACACCACTTCTCTTTTAAGAAAGGCTTACATCTATACGTACTTTCACTGAGCAAAGAAAAGGTGTTTTTTTTCCCTATATAAATTAATGCTTCTTCACTTCATGCCAGTTTGGCTTATAGAATGTTTCATACGAACGTTCTGTTTTCTGATAGAGAGGGATGCCTGTAATAACATTTGAAGAATCTTTTACAAGAGTCTTAATTGATTGCATCGGACCCCTTCCTAAAACGAAAGGTATTTGTTAACTATAACGGTTGTGTCCAATGGATTTCAAGAGGCTGATCCATTATGCAATACCACAACTTAAAGCAGTGTAGTGAAATAACTCCAATTTTTCACTCGTAATGGACTTCCCACCGAGATACACTCAGACAATGGGTCAATCTTCACTTTGGAATTATTGAAGGAATTGAAACAATTCAAATCTACAGTGCACCATCCAGAGTCGCAGGGAGTATCAGATAGGTGGCATCCGACATTAAAGATCATATTGAGGGCTTATCGTTAAGACTATCCAGCTGATTGGGATAATGGAATTCCGCTTGTCCTGTTTGCGATTAGAGATATGCCAAAATGATTCGACCAACTCAGTGCATTTTAATTAGTTTTGGGGCATGAAGTGAAAGGACTGTTAAAAGTGAATAAGGAGAAATTCTTAAGTTAGAATTCAGAGACCACATATTTGAACTATGTGTCAAATCTTCGGGAAGGATTAAAAAGAGTGGTAGAGTTGGCAGGACAGTGTGTAAAATTATCACAGCTCTCAATGAAACAGGAAGCAGAAAAGAAACGGAAAATTCACAATTTTGTTTTCGGGGAGAAGGCGTTAACATTACTTCCAGTGACAAGTGAACTTTTGAAAGAAATCATGATTTGGAGATGCCGTTGTTGGACTGGGGTGTACAAAGTTAAAAATCACACAACACCAGGTTATAGTCCAACAGGTTTAATTGGAAGCACACTAGCTTTCGGAGCGACGCTCCTTCATCAGGTGATTGTGGAGGGCTCGATCGTAACACAGAATTTATAGCAAAAATTTGCAGTGTGATGTAACTGAAATTATACATTGAAAAATTGTCTGTTAAGCCTTTCATCTGTTAGAATACCGTGATAGTTTCACTTCTTTCATCTGTAAATCACAAACCCCCTTTTTTTTAAGTTGCATTCTCGGGTTAGCTGTTAACAATGGTGATAGCTAGACAATATGTTGAAGGTGTTAGCCCCCTGTGTTCTCTTCCTATGACCTGATGTTTAGATTGATTCTAATCTAATCTAATCTAATCAGAGTTCGATAGATTCGGGGTCAGTTCCTGAGGATTGGAGGGTGGCTAATGTTATACCACTTTTTAAGAAAGGTGGGAGAGAGAAAGCAGGAAATTATAGACCAGTTGGTCTGACCTCAGTGGTGGGAAAGATGCTGGAGTCTATTATAAAGGATGAAATTACGGCACATCTGGATAGTAGTAACAGGGTAGGACAGAGTCAGCATGGATTTATGAAGGGGAAATCATGCTGGACTAATCTTCTTGAATTTTTTGAGGATGTAACTCTGAAGATGGACGAGGGAGATCCAGTAGATGTAGTGTACCTGGACTTTCAGAAAGCTTTTGATAAAGTCCCACACAGGAGGTTAGTGAGCAAAATTAGGGTGCATGGTATTGGGGGCAAAGTACTAGATTGGATTGAAAATTGGTTGGCTGATAGGAAACAAAGGGTAGTTATAAACGGCTCCATTTCGGAATGGCAGGCAGTGACCAGTGGGGTACCGCAGGGATCCGTGCTGGGACCGCAGCTTTTTACAATATATGTTAATGATATAGAAGATGGTATCAGCAATAACATTAGCAAATTTGCTGATGATACAAAGCTGGGTGGCAGGGTGAAATGTGATGAGGATGTTAGGAGATTACAGGGTGACCTGGACAAGTTAGTTGAGTGGTCAGATGCATGGCAGATGCAGTTTAATGTGGATAAATGTATGGTTATCCACTTTGGTGGCGAGAACAGGAAGGCAGATTACTACCTAAATTGAATCAATTTAGGTAAAGGGGCAGTACAGAGAGATATGGGTGTTCTTGTACACCAGTCAATGAAGGCAAGCATGCAGGTACAGCAGATAGTGTAGAAGGCTAATAGCATGCTGGCCTTCATAACAAGAGGAATTGAGTATAGAAGCAAAGAGGTGCTTCTGCAGCTGTACGGGGCCCTGGTGAGAGCACACCTGGAGTACTGTGTCCAGTTCTGGTCTCCAAATTTGAGGAAGGACATTCTGGCTATTGAGGGAGTGCAGCGTTGGTTCACGAGGTCAATTCCTGGAATGGCGGGATTACATTACACTGAAAGACTTAAGCGAATGGGCTTGTATACCCTTGAGTTTAGAAGACTGAGAGGGGATCTGATTGAGACATATAAGATTATGAAAGGATTGGACACTCTGTCAGCAGGAAACATGTTTCCGCTGATGGCTGAGTGCCGAACCAGAGGACACAGTTTAGAAATACGGGGTAGATCATTTAGGACAGAGATGAGGAGAAACTTCTTCACCCAGAGAGTGGTGGCTGTGTGGAATGCTCTGCCCCAGAGGGCAGTGGAGGCCAAGTCACTGGATTCATTTAAGAAAGAGTTGGATAGAGCTCTCAAAGATAGTTTAATCAAGGGTTATGGAGATAAGGCAGGAAGAGGATACTGATTAGGAATGATCAGCCATGAATGGCGGTACAGGCTCGAAGGTCTGAATGGCCTATTCCTGAACCTATTGTCTGTTGTCTATTGTTTAATCTAAAAAGTGAGATAACAGAGTTTTACATAAATTCATGCAGTTTTTGAGCTCAGAGTTCTACATGAATGTATGCAGTTTTTGAGCAAAGTGCAGTGTAACTCTGCAAGTACAAATTCGATCCAGACACACGGAACAGCCATGGGGACCAAATTTGCACCCCATTATGCCAACATTTTTATGCACAGGTTCGAACAAGATTTCTTCTCTATGCAGGATCTCCAACCAACATTGTACACCAGGTACATTGATGACATTTTCTTCCTCTGGACCCATGGCGAGGAGTCACTGATAAAACTACACAGTGACATCAACAAGTTTCATCCCACCATCAAACTCACCATGGACTACTCTCGACTGTCTTTCTCATTCTTGGACACGTGCGTCTCCATCAAGGACGGACACCTCAGCACCACACTCTACCGCAAACCCACAGACAACCTCACAATGATACACTTCTCCAGCTTCCACCCAAAACATATTAAAACTGCCATTCCCTATGGACAAGCCCTACGCATACACCGGATCTGCTCAGATGAGGAGGAACGTGACGGACACCTGGAAGTACTCAAGGATGCCCTCACAAGAACGGGGTACGATGCTCAACTCATCGACCGCCAGTTCCAACGTGCCACAGCAAGGAACCGTAATGACCTCCTCAGGAGACAGACACGTGCTGCAACTGACAGGGTACCCTTCGTTGTTCAGTACTTCCCAGGGGCTGAAAATTTACGCCATGTTCTTCGTGACCTGCAACACATTATCAATGAGGATGAGCACCTCACCAAGACGTTCCCCACACCTCCACTACTTGCCTGTAATAAACTGCCAAACCTCAAACAGATCATTGTTCGTAGCAAACTGCCCGGCTCTCAGGACAGCTCCATACAACCCTGTCACGGTGGACGCTGCAAAACGTGTCAGATTGTGGACATAGATACCACTATTACGCGTGGGAACACCTCCCACCTTGTCCATGGCAGGTACTCATGTGACTCAGCCAACGTTGTCTATCTTATACGTTGCAGGCAAGGATGCCCGGAGGCATGGTACATTGGGGAAACCGAGCAAAGGCTACGACAACAGATGAATGGGCAGTGCAAAACAATCAACAGACAGAAGGGTTCCCTCCCAGTTTGGGAACACTTCTTTGGTCCAGGACATTCAGCCTCGGACCTTCGGGTGACCATCCTCTAAGGTGGACTTCGGGACAGGCAACAGAGGAAAGTGGCCGAGCAGAGGCTGATAGCTAAGTTCACTACCCGTAGGGAGGGCCTCAACTGGGACCTTTGGTTCATGTCACATTACAGGTGATCACCATTGCACTACACAAACACACAGATATTCCTACACACACACACTCTCACATACACACGGACACAGGTACACACAGACACCCACAAACGCCCTTATGGACACACACAATCCCACACATTCACCCCCTCACAGACTTAAGACACTCTGCACTCACTACACACACACACACACACAGACATTCTCACACTCACAACCCCCACCCTAGACAGACACACACACATAGACAGACAAAGACCCGCATGCACACATATATTTTGTGGGGTGAATTTGTACTTGCAGAGTTACATTGCACTTTGCTCAAAAACCACATACATTCATGTAGAACTCTGAGCTCAAAAACTGCATGAATTTATGTAAAACTCTGTTATCTCACTTTTTAGATTAGAATCAATCTAAACATCAGGTCATAGACACAGAACACAGGGGGCTAACACCTTCAACATATTGTCTAGCTATCACCATTTTTAACAGCTAACCCGAGAATGCAACTTTTAAAAAAAAGGGTTTTGTGATTTACACATGAAAGAAGTGAAAGTATCACTGTATTCTAACAAATGAAAGTCTTAACAGACAAACAATTTTTCATGTATAATTTCAGTTACTGCAAAATTGTTCTATAAATTCGGTGTTATTATCGAACCCTCCACAATCACCTGATGAAGGAGCGTCACCCCGAAAGCTAGTGTGCTTCCAATTAAACCTGTTGGACTATAACCTGGTGTTGTGTGATTGTTAATTTTGAAAGTAAGGTTTTGAGGACCTTATCTAGATGAAAGGAGATTGAGTGAGGTGAATAGTTCGATAAGGACTCCAGGCAGAAAGTTATCTCAAAGCGCATGCAATGTGGATATGCTCAAAAGATGTTTTGACATGTAAGTAAAAATAAAGGAAACTGTGTTATTGGTTACAACAGAGAAGGAAAAACCAAGTTCAGATTATTCTGAATTGGGCATTCCTCAAATTAAATCGGGCAATGAGGGAGTTGTCAAAAACAAGGAAACATTATTGAATTATCATCCAGAGAAAACCCAAAGTGGCCTGAAAGAGTTTTGACTATCAGATGGGGAGTTGTGTGGAAATAAGTTTGGAAGTAATAAAATAATTATCATGATGTATATATTGGAGATGTTGTTCCAATTAAGCAAAATCATTATAGGCAAAACCCTTGTACAATGCCGACCCCTTCCCAACACCACTCCCTGTCAGTCCCCTGCGCCCACCCAACACCTCCTCCCATCCAACACTGCACCTTGGCCAGCACCGCCCCCTACCCTAAACCGCTCCCACCTGCCCCCAAGCCCATCCAACACCACCCCCGCCCAAAACCGTCTCCTGGGGATGATGGGTGAAGTGGATTTATGGTACACACCTCTGTAGAACTCCAGGCAAAGTGTGGGGGTAGAGAGAGAGGGCGGGAGTTCAATCCTTTGGAAACAGTGCCTATTTGATCACTGTAAACAGAAGACGTGACCAGTGTTGGAAACATGTAATGTTTCTATCGAGACCTTGAGATCTCCTTCGGATAATCCAATATCCGGAAAACTGATAATCGGATAATTGAGGTTCCTCTGCATTAGCCACACTTAATTACGCAAAGGCGTGAAAGGTGGCTATCAATGCAAACGATATTGATGTCGGTGTGATCTCTTGCAGGAAGGCAATGACAAGATAAATAGATTTATCAGGTATTTCTCCAAGAAACTGAAAATTAATCAGCAGAAATATTCACCATCTGAGAAGGAGACTTTGAACTTGGTGTGGCCGTTATTACATTTCAGTACTGTATCTAAGAAAATCGCGTGCTCTGGTCATAATCTATTGAAATTTGTGGATCTGTTTATATGGAGCTTGTTGGTTCAGCCATTCATTTTGTAAATGGAACATGTTGCAGCTCGAGAAAACATGTTTGCCAATGCATTGTCAGGACATGCATGAGAAACAGCTATATTGCATGGCAGGAATAAATCAGACTAAAAGAAGATGTGGCAATGAATACTTGCATGATTACATTAATGTAATGTATATGGGTGTTGTAGTGTCCTAACAATTTAGGATTCAGGGTTTTTAATTGAATCCATTTTGGATATTGATTGTTCTGGGGTTTTTTAGGGGGTATGGTGTGATGATGCTGCTCGTTTATCAAGGTTATTTTAGATTTTAGATTAGATTACAGCACAGCGTGGAAACAGGCCCTTCGGCCCAACAAGTCCACACCGACCCGCCGAAGTGCAACCCACCCATACCCCTACATTTACACCTTATCTAACACTACGGGCAATTTAGCATGGCCAAGTCATCTGAGCTGCACATCTTTGGACTGTGGGAAGAAACCGGAGCACCCGGAGGAAACCCACGCAGACACGGGGAGAACGTGCAAACTGCACACAGTCAGTCGCCTGAGGCGGGAATTGAACCCGGGTCTCAGGGCTGTGAGGCAGCAGTGCTAACCACTGTGCCACCCTGCTGTCCATAGATTTTTTTTCAGAGAGTTCCGAAAAGATTCAGACTCTGAAAAGTCTGAGTTTGAAGGGTTTTTTGGGCCAATTTGCTTATAACTAATGTTTTGAAGATACAGGTGTGCACATTACCTTTAAGCGAAAGTTGAAGCTGGCACAGACCTAGAAAAGCACAGAGTGTGCTGAGACAATTAAAAACGTAACACTTGGCTGTGAAACAATCAGTTGGAGCTGAGTTGCCATGGTGCACGACAAATTTGAATTTGGCCAATCAGTTTAAATTATGCTTCAAGATAATAAAATGCAACTGAGTCTGAATTTATTGATTATTTCAAATCAATCAGATGGTCCGATGTTTGGGGTATATAAAATCAGGCAATTTGGAGTTAGCCAGAGTGCCAAAAAGCACCTTAAGACTGCGCCCACAAAATCGTTCTCTGAAAGGTACCTAGTCACATGAAATATGTGCAGCAAAAGATCGAAAAGACCCAGAACAATGTACCGGAGAAACTACGAAGGGAAGATGGAAAGCTGACTGCCTTTGAAATTTGAATGTTTTCTTTGTTAAACTTAATCACAGGGGTTATCTGATCATTACATTGGCGTAGAGTGGAAGGCAGATAAATTGATCAGAAAAAGGAGGTTCACACAGTAGAAAGTTGTTGTTTAATGTTTTTTTTTTTAACTTTGAGTTAAAGAATAAATTGTTTTTTTTTAATTTAGTAGTTCTTTGTCACTCATAGTTTAACAGATTACAAGACGAGGTGAGCTTTTCTGTGTGCCTGGTTGAAATTAGCAAATGTTGTACCCCATGTTGTAACACAAACAGATACTGCTTCAGCAAAAAGCTTTCAATTTTTTAGAAAAAATACACTCGTAAAATTAGAGAAGATTGGTCAGTGCTCCCAGCTCTGGTTTGGTTTGTTTTTTCAGCCTGGCTAATCACTGAAAGCAGTCAGGGAGTTTTTGAGGATGCTGATCCAAGAAACAGCTACATGGAAGAGGATGTTCCATTCCACCATCTTTCTCTCTCTCTCGTCAGGCCCTGTATTCGATTTTGCATTTTGAGTGAAAGGGGTTTATGGGAATTGTTAGAATTATTTGGAGCAGCATCATTAAGTTGTGGTGATCTGTTGGGTTTTTGGATAGTTAACATTAGTCTGTATCCTGTCCTCTTTTGTTTGTGTTTCATTCAGTAATCTTGAAAACAAATCCTGTTTTGTTTGAAACTAAGTGGCTTGACCTCTCTCCTGGAATATCCACTCTACACCCTCTGAAAACAACCAGCAAATTTAGGATCTGGGCTATTTTCTTGGAACGGTTTAAGGGGGACTGGTCTGGTCCATAACAATGTCGTGAGTCCTGTTGAGGTTCTGGTCAATGATAACCTTCATATTGTTGATAGTGGGAGATTCAATGATGATAACACCATTGAATGTGAAGGAGCTGTGGTTAGATTGTCTCTTATGGGTGATGGTCATTGTCTGGTATTTATATGTTGCAAATTTTACTTGTCACTTGTCAGCCCAAGCCTGGATATTGTCTGGGACTGGTTGCATTTGAGCATGGACTGCCTCAGTACCTGCGGGTCTGTGAATGCTGTTAAACATTGTGCAATCATTGGCAAACATCCACACTTCTGTCCTTATGATGGAGGGAAGGTCATTGATGAATTGGATGAAAATGGTTGGGCCAGGACATTATTTGGAGTAATACCTTTCTAGATATATTTGAACTCAGATGACTGACCTCCAACACGCCCAACCATTGTCCTATGTGTCAGGTATGTATCTCCAACCACCGGAGATTTTGCACCCGATACCCATTGATTCCCAGTTGTTTTTTTCAGGCTCCTTGATGCCACACTCTTTCGCATGCAAACTTGATATCAAGGGCTATCAAACTCCCGTCACCTCTGCAATTCATCTTTTTTGTCGATGTTGAACCAAGGTTGCTATAATGTTAGGAGCTGAGTGTCCCTGGCTGAATCCAAACGGGGCGCCACTAAGAAGGTACTGATGATCAGGTGTTGCTTGATCGCACTGTTGATGACACCTTCCATCACTTTATTGATGATCGAGAGTAGACTGATGGGCCAGGAATCGCCTGGGTTGGATTTGCTCTTCTTCTTATGTACAGGTCAAACCTGGACAATTTTCCACATTGTCATGTGGATATCTGTCTTGCAACTGTCCTGGAAGAGCTTAGCTATTGGTGCAGCAAGTCCTGGAGCACAAGCCTTCAGTACTGTTGGTGGAATGTTGTCATGGCCCGCACTCTTTGCATTAATCAGTTTATTGATATCACGTGGAGTGAATCGAATTTGCTCAAGACTGGTGTCTGTAATATTGGGGACCACCGAAAGAGACTGAGATGGATCACTCACTCAGCACTACTGGCTGAACATTTCTGTAAAAGCTTCAGTCTTATCATTTGCACTGATATGGTCGTCTCTTCCGTCATTGTGGATGGAGACAATTGTGGACCCGACTTCTCCATTGAGTTGTTTAACATTCCAACATTCACGACTAGATGTGGCACATCTATACATATTTAATACGATTCATTCGTTGTGGGATTGCTTAGCTCTGTCCAACACTTACTGTTCATGCTGTTTGCAAGTAGTCCTGTTTGGTGATACAACCAGGTTGACACCTCATCTTTATATATGCCAGGTGCCGTTCCGCCATGCTCTGCTGCACTTTTTATTGAACCAGGTTGGATGTGACAGTTGAGTGGGGGATATGACAGGCTATGACTTTACAGATTTTGATGGAGTACAATTCTGCTGCTGTTCATAGCCAACAGCGCCTCCGTTGCTAGATCTGTTTGAAGTCAGTCCCATTTAGCATGATTGATTAACACGCTGGATGTTATTCTTAATGTGGAGGTCACTGTCACCAATAATATCACGGAGAGATGTTTTCTGCAACCAACAGATTGGTAAGGATGAGGTCAACCATGTTTTTCCCTCTTGATGGTTCCCGCACTATCTGCTGCAGAATCATATCCTTTAAGACTCGACCACCTTGTTCTATAATACTGCTGACAAACCACTCTTGGTAGTAAATATTGAAATCCCTAACCCGCAATACATTTTATGCCCTTGCCACCCTCATGCTTCCTCTCAGTGTTGTACAATGTGGAAGAGTATTGATTGATCAGAGGGCGGTTTGTGGTCATCAGGAGAAGGTTTTCTTGACTATGGTTAACTAGAAGCCATGAGACTTCATGGAGTCAGGCAGCAATGGTGAGAACTTCCAGGAAATTCGCTCCCAGATGCATACCACAGTGCCGCCACCTCTCCCTGGTCTGTCTTGCCGGCGGGACATGAAATATCCAGAGTTAGCGATGGTGATGTCCAGTAAGGCATAATTACGTGAGTATGACTATGGAAGGCTGTTGTTTGACTAGTCTGTGAGACAGTTTTGGCGCTAGTCCCCAGATGTTTGTAAGGAGGACTTTGCAGGATCGACAGGGCTGCTTCTTCCATTGTCTTTCCGGTACATAGTTTGATGCCAGGTGATCCATTCGGTTTCATTTATTTCAAGTTGTAACGATTGGTACAACTAAATAGTTTGCTAGGTTATTTCAGTTAAAAGTCATCAACATTGCTGTGAGGCTGAAGTCACAAGTAAGCCAGACCAAGTGAGAATCGTAGATTTACTTCCCTGAAAGACATTCATGAACCAGTTGGGTTTTTCTGGGGTTTTTTTCCGAAGGAGAAGGCGACTTCTCTCTGATAATTGATACATAAGCACCCGGATGGGAGCACCTCACAATCTGATAAAGAAGTGTGACAAGTGTTATGACTTACCTCTCACCCCTACAATCTGTTATAAAGGAGCGGTTAAATGAAATGAAATCCTTTTACTTCCTCTAAATTTAACAAGCAAAATGTATTTATCTGACTTCAACAGTGAACAACTTAACAGAACAACTAACAAACTGAACAATCCCACTGAACTACCTATTCCTGAATAAATTAGGATTCTATTGGCATGCTGTTACAATAACATACGTCCCACTTATATAAATCCAGGTAACAAGAAAACAATAACTTAAAGCTTAGTCTCTCAAAGAGCACACATACCGCATCTTTGGAATGCTTTTCAACCCTCTCTGATGATTCTGCTGTCAGGGATGCTTTTCCTGTAATTCTTCTGTTCTAAACACGTCTCTCCATCAAATTTCGGTCTCAAGAATATTTTCTACCTGTGCTATTTGCCTTTATACATAAATATCGCTTTTATTAGGCAGCGTGGAGATTTCCTGTGAGAGTCTGGCATTTATTGCTCAGATGGTACGTTTACTCTCTCCAGATGGCAGTTGGCTCTCCCTCACTCCTTGTCCAATTCATTTCAGCATACAAAGCACGTTACCTTAAAAGGATGAAGCCATGCTTTCCCCCATTTTACAATTTTATCATTTTTAAAACCAACTTCGTGACAAAATCAGCAACGTTTTCATCAGTAGCTTCTTAATTCCAGGTTTCATTTTGTTGAATTTAAAATCCACCGTCTGTCATAGTGGAATTCAAAAGCACATGCCCATAACATTAGCTGAGTTTCTGCACTAATCGTCCAGTAATGATACCACTAGGTTTTCACATTCACTATTGCAACTTAGTTAGGCAGGCATATCAATGTTGAGCTTGCAAAAGCACATGGCCAGTAAATGAATACGTTTGAAAACGTTTCTGTTCATAAAATTAAAGTGAATCTAAAGCAACGGGTTCAAGATTATATGAGGCTGACATTGAAATCTTCAGTAGAGGTCTTGCTCTTCCTAAACAGTAGCAAAGCAAGCAAGTCTGGAAGAATTAAGCTATATCTAATTACAGAAAGCAGAGCTTCCAAGGAAAGATGAAAAAAACTCACATGTAGCCACATCTTTTTGAAATAGTTATCCTCCTGTGAAATAAAGTGACAAGACAACTTGAATGGCACGGTGCCTCAGTGATCAGCATTGCTGCCTCACAGCACGATGGATGTGATTTCTATTCCATCCTCAGGCAACTGTCGATATCGACTTTACACATTCTCACCGTGCCTGTGTGGCTTTGATGCAGATGCTCACGATTTCCTCACAGAGTCAAAAGCGAAGGTTATGTGAATAGTCCATGCTGAATTGTCCTTAGTATCCCAGGAATGTGCAGGCTAATAGGTTGAGCATGGAAAATGAAGGTTTACAGAAATGAGGTAGCAAGGTGGGTCTGGGTGAGATGTGAGAACGTAGGACATTACAGCGCAGCACAAGCCCTTCAGGCCACGATGTTGCTGCGACCTGTGAAACCAATCTGAAGCCCATCCAACTTACAATGTTCCATTTTCGTCCATATGTCTATCCAATGACCATTTAACTGACCTAAAGTTTGGCGAGTCGACTGCTGCTGTGGACAGTGTCTTCCACTACCCTACTATTCTCTAAATAAAGAAACTACCTCTGGCATCAGTCCTCTTCCTATAACTCCTCAATTTAAAGCTATGCCCCCTCGTGCTAGCCATCAGCCATCATCATCCAAGGAAAAAGGCTCTCTCTGTCCACACTACTTAACTCTCCACTTATGTTCTTCAGAGAACATGTGGCGACTCGAAGGGATGAATATCCTGCTTGCAGACTGTGAGGACTCTATGTTTCCAACTGTTGAGAATCATTAACAGAATTAGCACTTACTGAAACAAATTAAAGCAATCCAAAAAGGTTTTAAATGATTAGTGCTAACGAAGACTCGCCAGAATCGAAACACTAACTCCGTTTTTATTCACACAGATGCTACCATACCTGCTGAGTTGTGACAGCAATTTCTGCTTTTGTTTCAAATCTCGACCACCTACAAAACTTTGTTTTACCGAATGGAATCCATCTGTCTATTTAAATTTTAATAAATATTGACTCAGAACTGTGAGTCAGAACTGACTGGTGTATTTGCATGACAACATCGTAACCAATCACAGCCCGTTTGCTATCCAATGTGAATTGCCCTCTGACGCATTAGATGTGTTGTCTTTCCCTTAAATTCGTACGCTTGAGAATTCCTTTTTGAGTTCAGGGTGAAACTCTTCTACAAACTGTGTCTTCCTCCTTTAAGAATACGTGCAATTTTGTAAAGTAACAATGAACATGCTATTTAATGACAACAACTGCAAAGCATAGGGGCGGCATGGTGCCTCAGTGGCTAGCACTGCTGCCTCCAAGCCCCAGCGTCCCACGTTCGATTGCACTCTTAGCAACTGTCTGCCTGGAGTTCGCGCATTCTCCTCGTGTCGGCGTGGGGTTTTTTCAGGCTTCCTCCCACAGTCCAATGGTGGGTGAATTGGTCATGCTCAATTGCCCACAGTGTCAGGTGCATTCGTCAGAGGGAAATGGGTCTGGGTGGGTTACTCTTCGGCGGGCTGGTTAGGCTGAAGGGTCTGTTGTCCACACTGTAGGGAATCTAATAAAACAAGTAGTCCAGGAATCAATGCATCATATATAATTTATTTAGATGTGCCCATCTTGAATATCTGAATAATGTTTGAAACTACGTAAAATTCAAATGCAGACAGACTAAAAAAACATCACTGGTATAGCACTATGGTTATGCCAAATTGTTTTACTTCTTATTTAATGATGACTTTATTTTTAATACAAGTTACGCTTTCAGTGAAGTCTTCATCCTAACGAGATGTTGTGGAGCACAGCGAAATGAAACTTACCAGGGACATATTCGTTCTAAATATAATTTGCGAGAGCGTTTATTTCTCTACAAATGATGATTATCACTTAAAACAATTTTAGAAAATTATGTTTTGTTTATTACTCAAGAAATATTATACACTCATGTACTGTCATTGGCATCATCAAAAGAGAAGAATAAATTTCTTCAGGTGAGATATCAGACAGCAAACAATTGCTCAACTGTTTCTTATCGACACCTAACTCATATGTGCAATTCAAAAATGAAATTTCTGCTGCTATTTAGTAAGTTGCTATTTATGCCATGATCATACTGAAATATGAAATCGTGTCACTATTGGCAAAGCAGAATAAAGCAGATAACAATAGGATGTATTTTTGTATGAGTAAGAAATTCAAAATATACTTAAACAATTTCAAAATTAATCTCAGCATAAAGATCAAAAATGCAGCAACGCAACAGTAAATTAAATACCAAATATGCTAATGATTATTCGATTTTTATGAAATGGAGCCGCCATGGAAAAGTCTTGGACAACATAATGATTAGATCTTTATTTTTTCAACGGGAAACGAAATGAAAGCAGAATGCAAAATTGTTTTTTTTTATTTGTCAGAGTATTGAGTACTGGAGTTGGAAGGTCATCTTGCGACTGTACAGGACATTGGTTAGGCCACTGTTGGAATATTGTGTGTAATTCTGGTCTCCTTCCTATCGGAAAGGTGTTGTGAAACTTGAAAGGGTTCAGAAAAGATTTACAAGGATGTTGCCAGGGTTGAAGGATTTGAGCTATAGGGAGAGGCTGAACAGGCTGGGGCTGTTTTCCCTGGAGCGTCGGAGGCTGAGGGGTGATCTTATGGGGGTTTACAAAATTAATAGGGGCATGGATAGGGTAAACAGGCAAAGTCTTTTCCCTGGGGTCGGTGAGTCCAGAACTAGAGGGCATAGGTTTAGGGAGGGAGGGGAAAGATATTAAAGAGACCTAAGGGGCAACTCTTTATACAGAGGGTGGTATGGGTATGGAATGAGTTGCCAGGGGAAGTGGTGGAGGCTGGTATAACTGCAAAATTTAAGAGGTATTTGGATGGGTACATGAATATGAAGGGTTTGGAGGGATATGGGCCGTGTGCTAGCAGGCGGGACTAGATTTGGTTGGGATATCTAGTTGGCATGGACGGGTTGGACCGAAGGGTCTGTTTTCATGCTATATATCTCTAAGACTCTAAGTGACCAGGAAGGTTGACGTGGGCAGGCAGGTATACATAGTCTATATTGATTTCAGTAAGGCCTTTCATAGAGTTCCACATGAGAGGATTCTTTGGAAGGTTCGATCACATGAAATCCAGGGAAACCTGTCAAATTGTATGTAAAATTGTCTTGATGGTAGGAAGCAGACGGTAATAGTGGAAGTATGTTTGTCGGGCTGGAAGCCTGTGACGAGTGGAGCACCTCAAGTTTTTGTGTTGAGCCCATTACTGTTTGTTATCTAACTCAATAATTTGATGAGAATGGACAAGGAATGATTAGTAAGTTTGCTGAAGGTACTAAATTAGGCAGTATTGTGGACTGTGTTTTCAGTAATGCAGCAGAACCATGATCAGCTGGGGAAGAGGGCTGAGACATGGCAAATGCAGTTTAATATAGATGAGTGTGAGGAATTGCATTTTGGAAAGTCAAATCCAGTAGGAGTTTCATGGTGAATGGTAGAGCGTTAAGGATTATAGTGGAACAAAAGGATCTTGGATTTCAGGCTCACATTTCTCTGAAGGTGGAGTCACAGGTAGACTGGGTAGTGAAGAAAGTTTTTGGCACACTGGCCTTCACCAGTCAGAGCACTGAGTAGAGAAGTTGGGAAGTTATGTTGCAGTTTCACAGGGCATTTGAGAGGCTGTACTTGGAGTATTATGTTCAGTTTTGTTCACCTTGCTTTAGGATGGATGTTATTCAACTAGAAACAGTGCCAAAGAAATTTACAAGGATGTTGCCTGAACTGAAGGATCTGCGTTAAAGGAAAAATTTGAGAAAGCTGGGGCTTATTTATTCTTTAACGTGTAGGAGACTGAGGAGGGACCTTGTAGGGGTACATAAAGTCGTGAGAGACATGAATAAGGTGAATGCACTCAGTCTTTTTCCCAGCGCTGGGAAATCGAGGACGAGACAGCATCACCCACTTTAAGGTTAGAAAGTAAAGAATAAAAGGGAACCTGAGTGGCAACTTTGTTTTTAAAGCAGTAAGTGGTACGCATATAGAATGAGCTGCCAGTGGAAGTGATTGAGGTGGGTACATTAACAACATTTAAAAGACATTTGGGCAAATACATGGATAGGAAAATATTGGAAGGATATGGGCCAATTACAGGGAAATGTGTTAGCCTGGATGGGAATTTGGTCTGCATGGGCCAGTTTGGCCCAAAGGACCTGTCACCGTGCTTTAGGACTATATGACTCTCCGATTCTATTGAGCATTTTAACTGATTAACCACCCGAGTACACCCACAAACATGAAACACGTTTTTTTTTGTTTTATGTACAGCAAATGTCGTATATTATGGACTATGTGGAACAACTGCCCTCCTCCTTTGGTATAAAGGATTATATCGCTCTATTGACTTATGTTGTGGTAATGGAAAGACAATGCAATACAGAAGAATGGACTGACAATTGTTAAATAGATAGCAAATCGATGAAAAACATGCCCATGGTTGACAATAATGTCGCAAAACGCTTGCAATACCTATGAGGTCATCAACAAATAGGAAATGGAGACAATTTGAGCTCTAAATAGAAACACTGAAACATGGAAATGCCATGAGTCCAAGAATATTTGACAGTTAAACAGGAATATGTGATAGGTAGTAACAGCCTGAAGTAGATGAATAGGTAATTTGGAAATAAGATGAAGAAATAGTGTCCCTTGCCCATATCTTATATGTAACGTCCTAGCCACTGCCATGACTGCCCGTGTTGACTTGCTGTACAGGTCAAACAGAGTTGTCGGCATAAATTTATGATGATTTGGAGATGCCGGTGTTGGACTGGGGTGTACAAATTTAAAAATTACACAACACCAGGTTATAGTCCAACAGGTTTAATAGGAAGCACACTAGATTTCGGAGCGACGCTCCTTCATCAGGACACAATCACCTGATGAAGGATCGTTACTCCAAAAGCTAGTGTGCTTCCAATTAAAACTGTTGACTATAACCTGGTGTTGTGTGATTTTTAATTTATTCTTATGATGTAATGCCCTAGGAGTCCTCAGTTGACTGTGGATTCCACGAAGTCTCAGAACAAACGTGGGCAAGGAAACCTCTTTCTGATTACAACCTACCACCCACCGTTGACTGACAAATCAGTAATCCTTAATGTTGAACAACTCTTCAAGAAAGAACCGAGGGTAGTGAAGATGTAGAAAGTGTTCTATGATTCGTATGTGCTGGTGATGGACTGACGTGGATAAAGTCAAAAATCACACGTCAACAGATTATAGTCCAATAGGTTTGATTGAAAGCACAAGCTTTTGGAACCTCGCTCCTTCTTCAGGTGCTGGTGAGGGGGGATATATTGGACACAGGATTTATAAGTAAAAGATGAAAGGTTCATATAACTGATGAAAATGTATTGAGCACAGATAGATGGCTGTTAAACCTTTATCTGTTAGAATGGAGATGCAGGTTTCGCTTGATTAATATGTAGCTCGCAGAATTTCTTTCCGTTCACTGCTCCGAGATAACTTAGGTTTTATCATTATAAAAGGGATGACATCTCAAGTCAGACAATTCATTTTAGGTGTGATTAGTTTGGACACATGACCAGAACGGTTGGGACTTGTACCTAGACCAGGCCCAGATGTAAGGCTGTTATGACTGCACAATAATACTCTCCAACTTGGATATATTTGAATGAATTTCTCAGTGCGTTGATTATGCGGGTTTCTTACAGATGGAGGAGAAATGCAGCTGAACGAGGAAACCTCTTTACATTTCGTTGAACTAATGCAGCCAAATTGATATAAATGTTATTGCAGCATTATCTAAGTTATTCACTTATTTCACTTTAGTTGTCCTTTTCAGCGACAACTACAAAAAGCTATCAGCCAAATAAATTGGAAATAGTTCCACCTTTTATCACGTTGACTTAACTTCATTTTACCAATCAAAGCCATTGTTTTAAACAGTCAAAGTTTAGGGGGGAAAACAGCCTAATTCTCATTCCCTGGATATCAAAATCCCCTAGTGATGGATTCTGGCATACGTAGATAATAATTGATTGTTTTTATTGATTGCAATTCCTCCCAATGAAGTCGTTGACACTCACAAATCTGTTCTCACTTTATACATCAACTACCAATATTGATGTATATTTAATCATTCCCTTGATCACTGCAGAAGAGATGAGCAGTGATATACCTACCCTGTTCCACAAAATATTGTGAAATTTAAACACATGCTACAAAGTTTCAAGATAATTTGGAAAAAGAGTTCTGTACATGTGAATCCAAGGACGGATCTCAGGAAGTAAAGAGTATAGAATTAGATACAATATGTACAGAAACAGTTTAATTTTTATGTTTTCCATAATTTTGCGGCATTTCCTTTCATCACAACTTAATTGACAAATGCAGTGATCCAATTAGCCTTGAAAATAGCATGTGCCATCTACGTTCTATGCATTTGTTATTTTAGGAAATTTCTCCAAGCTGCTCTTTCATTTGAACATTGAGATTACGATTAGTGTTTTATTTCGAGATGAAAGCAGGTTTTCGGCTATGGGATCGCTGCAATGCCTCTGACAAGTCATCTCAAACCTGTTCAGCAACAATCGGAAAGATTTGATGCTCTAAGTTCTCCGCATGAAAGTCTGTCAGCAACGTTTGGGAGCATGCTGCCAGGTAAACAGTCAGACATTTTCAATGAGCTCCTCCGCCATGACGAACGTCATTTATGACAACGGTTCACGTAGTACAGCAGGTGGTCTTTGAAGAGCAAGAGCCCAAAAAAAACTGGCAAGGTGAGTAATGAGAGTACGTCTTGAAGGAAAATGCACCCCATGTGGCTTTCCAGAGTGGTTCTATAGTGGGTCCTTGTCCATTGCAGGATAAAAATTGGCAAGGTTTACTTTATTTACTAAGTTTAGCACAATGACTGTGGCATGCAGTGGAATGTAAGAGGACGAACGACATGAAAAGGTGACCAATTCATTCGAGCCATTACTTGTTTCATTACTCAACAATGCCATTGTTGATGTGTTACTTCATGGTTTCTTGATGTTTTATTTCCAGATTTTTCTTTGACTATTTTTTGGTAGCAACGATCTTTTAATCTTACTGCTAAAATATTAGTGTATAATATAAGGAATCACTGAATGTTTGAAGAGTAAAAGTCCATTCAGCATCTTGGGCCAATGCCTCGAGATGGCTTTGCCCTGTAGCCATCAGAGTGTCATCCCTCAGTTCGTTATATATCTCTGTTTTCACACTCATAACTAATACTGCATCTGAAATTGTCTCAGGTATTACATACCAACACCACTTAGAACATTTGCTGCTGGGTTGCCTTTTTTGTCAAATTCCATAAATTAATGCCTGCATTCCTTCAATTCTCTCTTCAACAGCAGGCCCTGCTTCATAACTCGTACATCCCCCATCATTGTGAATCATTGACCAGGACAAAAATAAACAGAGTAATAGAGTGCAGGAACAGGCTATTAGGTATTCCAAGCCTGTGCCCAGACATTTTACCTTTCTATACTGAAACTGTTTTCACTTGCACGATCCTTAGCCCTCTCTTCCCTTCCGATTTTTCTCTTCATCCAGGTGCTTCTTGAATGTTGCTATTGTGCCTGCTTCCACCACTTCCTTTGGCAGCGCATTGCAGGTGTTCAGCATCTTTTATGTGAAAGACGTGCCTTGCACATCTCTTTCCAATATCCCCGCCCCCACCCCGCCCCCGCAATTGAAATCTGTGTCACTTAGTAATTGACCCCTCCACACTGGGAAAAGCCTGTTCACCCAATACATGCCATTCATAATCTGATAAAATTCTATCAGATCACCCCTCAACCTTCAGCATTTCAGTGAAAGCAAACCCAGATTCTCGAACTTTTCTTCATAGCTAAAATCCCACATACCAGGCACCATCCAGGTAACCCATTCCTGTTCCCTCTCCATAATATTCACACATTTCTCGTAGTGGTGCTGACCAAACCGGTGTGCAATACTTCAAGTTTGGCCCAACTAAAGTTCTACAAAACTGCACAATAACTTGCCTATCCTTATACTCAATGCTCCTTCCAATGAAGGTAAGCATGCCATAGGCCTTTTTTTTTACTACCTAAGCTACCTCCGCTCCACCTTCAGTGATCTATTGGCTTGCACATTCAGATCCCAGACCGCAGGAAATAGAGTTAGTTATCGAATTATCAGTGTACTCTGTATATCGAGCAGCATGAAGAATGGTGTCGTCAGGAATGTTTACAAACAGTTCTTAGCAAACTGTATCCAGTTCACGTATGTGTAAGTTATGTTCCACCCGAGACAATCAATAGCTGATGTCATTGCACTTTGGGCAACCATGGGGGAAGTGTTCTTTCCTCAAGGAAAAAGAAAACTCTAGTTTCAAACCTCTGCTGCCTTCCGGTCAGACCTACACATGGAGAAAGGCTTCAGGAGTAAACGTAGAGGAAAAATCCAGAACCTGGGTCCTGAAGACAGTTTGTTGTTATCTACAACCTCGTTCTGACAGCGCCTCTGATGGCGCTGGTACCAAAATGTAACAGCTTTGCTCTTCCTTTGGATTAGTCAGTGTCATGGAGAGCGGGAACGTGTTTCATCGACAACAGATTGTTCCTCATACCACACCGCTTGGTTTGCATCCTACCACCACGGCACCTGGAGAGGACATTCCGGTTTCGCCCGCAGTGTCAACGCAATAAGAGGGTTTGGGATGGGGGGGGGGGGGCAGCAGATACCATAAAAAGTGCTCTGAATACAAGAGTAGACGTTTGTCCTACTTCCCTTGGCAAAAAAAACACAGTTTTGAGATGATTCAGTACGAACAAGCTGGAGTAAGAAGAAAAAAACAATTTGTGTTATTGGGAATCGGCAGAAGATGTCCTATTGATTGGAGTTGTAATTGACTCGCATTAAGATTGTTTTGATTGGGGGAGGGGTTTAACTGCATTACTCCCTGGATATCCCTACAGCAATTTATCAGTGCACTATCCAAAGTACAACACATTCAGCTGTTTCTGCAGCTCATCTTGTACACACATAAATTCTGGAGGTTAACATTGGCTTGAATCTGAACTGGAGAATCAATATAATCTCAATGCAGCATGAATTGTGAAAGCGAGTAAAGCTCAAAGATCAAGAAGCCGGATATCTTTGTTCAATGGGCATTACGTTAATGCAAACAGGAAAGTAAATCAATGATAAACAAGGATTGGATATATTATGTACATCAAAGTTCTGTGCGAGTTAAATTCGGCTGAGGAACTCGGCTGTCTGTTTGTCATCCACTCCACAACCAGTCAGCTCCCTTTTGTGACGATGCCGTCCCGTTAAGAGATTATTTTGTCTTTGTTTTTAAAAAAGTGAGGTTGTGAGGTAGAAGTGGCGAGATGTCTCCAAGAAATTAAACGATTTGTGAGACCATGTCTATTTTTAAGTTGTATAAGTGGAAGCAGCCTGGGTATGTTCAGTTTTCACAGGCCAGGCTTCTTGTGGGGTTCTTTTTCTTAGTTTTTCGGTTTTATTTTAAGGGGTCTCAAAAGATTTGGAAGCCTCATTGAATGCCTTCTAGTTGCTGTTCACTCGTATTTTTTTTTTATTCTTCCTGGATAGGAGACCTGCATGTGAGAATCTGTGTCCAAATGTGCTTTTTTTGCCAAAGAGTGTGTTTATGATCTATCACTATATTGGACCAGTTAATTTTTAATATGTTCTCTTCCTATTATTCCCTTAAGGTTTCCAATAGTTACGTTATTCTAAATTCCTCTTTCTTTTGTTTATATTTTAACTACACTGTTTAAATAAATTGTGTTTCACTTAACATCGATTAGTTTGATCATTCACATTGCATCAGGAACACAGCACTTCACGTCCACTTTTAAAATAAAAACAAGCAGCAATAGCTCGAGATTTTAAATTGCGATAAATGCCACTGGAGTTTTGGGAAATGGTTAAAATACGATTAAAAATGAAGCAGCTTGAACATGAATTGGAAATGAAATGGACTTGAATTATGATTAAATGCAGAGAAAAAGTGAAAGAGAGAGAAAATTCAGACTTCACTATTAATAAAAGGAAACGAATAATTGGTAGACATATTGAATATTTTTAATCAATGCTCGCTATTTAGGATCTTCTGGCTGATTCCACTAAGAACTGTTGGCAACTGGGAATCAGAGCAGCGCAATCAGGTTATTTGTGCAATGAAGTGGAACTAATATGTGTACGTCTGTTATCTAATTTTGTGTTAGGCAGTGGGTGGTGGCCTTGTTGGTTCAACTATATTAACCCTACCACCAAGTAGTTGTAAAGGCAACTGAGACAAACATCTTCTGCAAGGCAATGCATGAGCCAGCAAGTGGTCTAGTATATGCAATTTACTATCCACTACTTGCAGCTATTGGAGTCCCTGGTAAGTCTTGCCCTGTATGGTGTAAAAGGCTACTTACAATATTTTAATACTTTTTTTGAATAATATGTAACTTAACTTGTCAGGCGAAGGACGTGTTTTCTTTAAAAGTCACATAGTCTGAAGATTAAACATCATGTTTACATTTCTGAATTTTAACTCATATTAACAATATAATGTTTCGATTAATTCATAACTTCTTCATCTCCTGTAGACTATACAATTTTTTTTTTCAGACATTTTTTGTTCGTTTCAACTAATCAAGATGAACCTGAACCGTTCAACAGAAGAAAACATATAGAATTTTTTAAGGGGCTTGATCGGATCGATTCAGAAGGTTGTTTCCCTTTATGGGAGAAATTAGGGCCATGGCATATAATATAATAATAAATGCTGAAAACGTATGGCATAGGTTGAGACGAATTTCTTCCACAGATGGTTGAGGACCTCTGAATTCCTTATCATGGACGCATGTAGAGTTTGAGTTTTTAACTACATTCAAGGATGTAATAGACCATGAGAGTATCAGGAATTATGGGGAAAAGGCAAGGAAGTGGTTTTGAGGAATAACATCAGGTGTAACCTCGTTGAATGGCAAAATATACTGAATAACCTTCTTTTATTCCTCCATCTTAAGTCCATAAAGTCAGAGAATATTTAAAGCATGAAAAGAGGAAATTTGCTTCATCATGCCCAAGCTAGTCACCAAATATCTGTCTATTCCAATCTCTGCTTCCTGCCACTAATCCAATTTTGGGATCAATTTGCCATGTTGTCTTGTACTCCCTGGGGTCTTAACTTCTTAAACGATAAGAGACCTTGTCAAAACTTAGTGAAGCACCTGTGGACCACATCACAGTTACACACCTAATCACAACGTCAAACAATTTAATACAATGTGTTGAACATGATATTCGTGTTAAAAATATACTGTTGGTTATTCATTAACGTCTGCCTCTCCATTGGAGATACATTCCTCTTCTTCATAAATCGGTCCAATAACTTCCCGGTCACTGATGAGAGACTGGCTGCTCTGTGATTCTCTGGTGTATCCCTACTACCCATGTTGAAAAGTGAAACCATATTAGCTGTTCTCCCCCACTTCCACTGAGACAAAGGGGAACGGAAAAAGAACAGTCAGAACACTTGCAATTTCATTCCTCACCTACCAGAGCGACATCAGATCCAATTCATTTTGATATAGGGATTCGTCCACATTGTCAAAATCTTCGAAACACTTTCACATTCAATGTCAATTTCTGATAGTGATAATAGGTGGTTTTGGTAGTTTCTTTGCCCCCACCATTTCCGTACTGCCTGTTTTCTTTTGAATTTTATTTAAAAGCAATACCATTCCACCTTATTTCGGATTTTGAATTTTAACTTCATCACTTTGCTGATGTGTTCTTTTAAAATTTGGGTTAAATGCGTTCGAAATTTAATATTTCATTTCGGTGTTAAGCTGCTTTTTCTTTGGCTGATGCTACTTTGAAATACAGTGTTAAAGTAAGAAAGGTTATGTAAATTATTTTTAAAAATTAACGCCCCAGGTTAAAACTGCAAACGTAGTCTTACTCAAATTGGCTTAATTGTGGGATCTACTATTTAACGTGCCTGGATTTATGCAACAGTATAAAAGAAAAAGTAACATTAATCTAAATTGTTTCTGATTTCGATTACACCAATTGTAATGGAGAGACGTGTAAGCCATCTAATTGTCAGCATTTTGTGTGAACACAAAAAGTAAAGACCTGACTCAATTCCTGAATTTGCTATTTTTCCAAACGAACTGAGTAGTTTCGTTAAGTGTATCAATACCATTTTTGCTTCTTCTTTTCTCTGCAGTTAATCTCGTAGCGATAATGATTCTAGCCAGGGGAAAGTGTGGCCTCTCCCAATGCATCACTTACTATCTCGTGGCCATGGCAGTAGCGGATCTGTTGGTTGTCATCACTGCTGTCATAATCAACCGGATCATTGACATGTACTTTCCAGGAAATTACTTGCTGCTTACCCCAGCATGCCGCACAAAAACTGCCCTCGCCAATGCAACTGGTGACTTTTCTGTGTGGCTAACAGTGGCATTCACCTTTGATCGATTTTTAGCCATTTGTTGCCCGAAACTGCGAAACAAATATTGCACAAGGACAACAGCAACAGCAATAATAAGCATGGTCCTCATTCTCAGCTGCTTGAAAAACATCCCCTGGTACTTTGTTTATGACCCTTTGTACATCAGTGATGGACTTCCCTGGTATTGCCGGATGAGAGCAGTCTTTTATACTTCACCTTTTTGGCTAGCGTTTTCTTATTTCAGTTGCATAGCAACCCCCTTCCTGCCATTTTTCATCATTTTGCTGCTCAATGCTCTCACTGTGAGATATATCTTGGTGGCCAGCAAAGCCCGCCGAGCATTGAGAGGCAACAATAACTCTGAAAAAAATCCAGATCCTGAAATGGAGAACAGGAAGAAATCAATAATATTACTTTTTACTATATCCGCTAATTTTATATTGTTATGGCTTATTTATACGATCCATTACATGTATTATCGTATAACTAATACCTATTCATA
Source organism: Chiloscyllium plagiosum (assembly GCF_037043375.1). Taxonomy (NCBI): domain Eukaryota; kingdom Metazoa; phylum Chordata; class Chondrichthyes; order Orectolobiformes; family Hemiscylliidae; genus Chiloscyllium; species Chiloscyllium plagiosum. The sequence goes on from NW_028270176.1 coordinate 16,922,755, forward strand.
CAGTGGTTATGATGACCCTGTTTATATATTTCAAGAGGCTGGATTTATGCTTTTACTTTTGAGTTGTTGCACCAACACGTTTATTTATGCAGTGACTCAGACAAAATTCAGAGAAGAGTTAAAGAAACTGGTGACATATCCATTCATTGCGATTATTCATGTCTTTTTAGGCAGGCAAAACAATTAGAGACTTGGGTAGTACTATTGACCATACGAGGTAAAACAAAGTAAAGACACACATAGGCTACGGAAGCAATCGAAACTGCTTTGCTATAGAACAAAGTAATGCTTAATATTCTATCACAACATCACTTTTCTTGCCCACGTCTCATTCCACTTTTGCACAATTTGTCCTGAAAGAAAGGCCCATTTCTTCTTGAACTCATTAGAATTTTATTTGCAGAAATACATCTCCACAGGACAAAATAATGTTTCAACTGCAAGTGAGGAAAGCGCTGATTGGTTAGCAGCTGCAATCTGTTTGGTTAAGGAATTGGCATTGCAACTGTACAAATGAATGCTGATTGACAGTTAGTAGACAGGTTTTGATAAAATTGTAAATACTCGTATTGACTTTAATTGGTCAGACCATTAGGAATGAACGAGGGAATATAAGTAACATACATTATTCGCTTGAAATATGTGGATAATGTGTTTATGTTCCATTTATCTGGAAATAACGGGGACCTATACGCAAAGCTGCACCACGTGGCGAAACCAGTGCAAATTGTAAGTATAATTGACAACCGTAAATTGTTTCTGAGAATACTTCCTCACATAATTAAAATTATCCAGTAAATGTTGTCCAATTGTGGAATCACCTCAAACGTTAGACACTGTGATGCAAGTTTTTCAATGCAGAAGAGTTAGGTACGGTCATTACCTGAGTTATTGTGAACAGTTGGAGTGTACAGTTTTTTACATGATGCCCTGGTCTACATATTTGACATCTCCCTCCCAATGAAATTATTTTGACACATCTCACTGTTTAGATCAGAAACCACGTTCAGTTGACAGTACTGTATTGTTCCTGACAAACACCTTTTGTGTTGTTAATGCATATTAGCAGCGGGAAACCGTTGACTTTAATTGCAGCACATTTTTTTGTGGGGAGGGAGCGTATTATTAATCGAAACTCAAACAAACTCCTGCACTCATCATAATATTCTATGTACACTCATCCAGAGATGTCCTGCAATCACAGGTAACTTAATTCCTGAAATGTAGGTACCATCTTTGCAAACCTGCATTTAACTCATGTCGAACAACCAGAGATTAAATAATACAAAGAGCATTGTATCCACGGAGCAGGCATGTGACAGACTCACTAAAATGGCAAATCACCTGAATATCTTCCATTGAGCCAGGTATTTTCGTTGTTTGAGTGCAAATAACAAATTCTATTCAGACTGAGAATGTCACAAAGATATAAGCCACTGGGAATCAGTATTCAACTGTCATGCTTGCAGAGAATGCTTATATGGTTCTCTTAGCAAACTGGCTGCAACCTTCAGAACATTAGACTGCCAGGAATGTGCCTACTCACTCAATAAACACAGATATCAGAAGAGGCTGCTTTTGGTCTTTCTTCAGATCATATTAGGTTAATTATTTAACAGACAATTTGCCATCATGATGATTCGTCAAGATGATTTTGAGATGATTTTGATCATATTTTACAAAGTGAACCTAAGAAATGAACCTAAGAAGGGGAATCCTTAAGAAGGGAAAGGTCGCTCGAGGGTTTGGGATAAATTCTTGGATTGCTTTGTTTTTTTTAAACAAACTGAGGAATGATCTGGTTTGTTATTTCTGTAATTTATCACCTCAGCAGGCCTTGGTTAAATTCATTATTTCCCTGACAAGCTTTTCTTTTCCTCTCAATTATGCATCTTCTCTCAATGGTCGTTCAAAATATTGAGTGCAATTTATTGGAGCAGGAGAAAATTTACAAATATGGAGAAGCAGTTGGAACTATTCTTCAGTCTTACTTGATTTGCTGCAACTTGGGGTCTGATTTTTCTACTGAGACTGGTTGTGCCTTTGTACAGCTTACTACAAGTGAAGTTTCAGTGTCGAAGACTTGGGTTTTGTGCTTCCATTGCGAATTAGTCAGCTTACAGATTTATTCCATGGGAGTAATTCTGTTGCTATTCAATAAGCTTAGGCCTGACCATCATACGTGAGCGAGCGAACTCTGTGATGATGATGTAACATCTACCATTGTGTAGTGGCATTGTTGTTTCCTGGGCATTCACAAGGTGGTCTTTCAGAGAGTTATATTATTTGAGTAACCAAGAACATTAAATAATTTCCACAATTGATGAAAAAAGAGCATAAGTTCTGTAATAAAATAAGAAACGCCTTGTCTAATGTTAGTTCATTCCCAGTTAGATAAGTAATGAAACAACAAACATCAACTTACCTTAAAGGTGCGTTTTCTGCTTGAGTAGATTCACTAACGCTGAAGTGATCGGTGTTGAGGCCTCAATTATTCAAATATTTATTATCTACTTGAATAATCAAATAAAAAGTCAAAAATAAAAGTTTGCTGATAACACAATATTGAGCAGGGTTGTCAAGTGTGTTGATGACAGCATAAAATTACAACATTTTCTTTCGATTGGACTATTGGGCAAAGATGTGGTAGACGGATTTTAATATAATCACGTGCAGAAAAAGGAGAAATAATGGTGGTCTTTTTTTAACAATGATGTTAATTGTAGTCATTTCCAATGGGATTTGTGGGTTGACATATGTACCTCTTTAAGATGCGAGGAAAAGTTGCAGAAAAAAGTCTAGAAGGCTACTATAATGCTGGTCTTCATATCTAAATGGCTAGAGTAGAGTGATACAGAAGCTATGCTACTGTATGCTACGAAGCAAAATGTTAGTTAGGTCCATCGAGAGGGATGTGAGTAGATATGGGTACGAAACGTTGGAAAGCATGTATTGACCTAAGGTGAACTTCAATGCAGATTTGCAAACATGTTAACTGGATTTAGTTTAGTTAAGTTAAGGTATAAGGAGTTTTAGACAAATTAGGCCTTTATTCTCGACAGTTTCGAAGGTTAAGGTGTAATCCAATCCAGGTCTTCAGGATATTAACAGGAAAAGACCGGGTAGATGATCATTAACTATTTCTATCCGTTTAAGGCTTGAAAATCGGGGCCAAAATCTATGAATTATCACAAAGCTGGTTCATTTTTGTTTCTAAGAGTTGTTCCTTTTCTCAAGGATACCATGTTCTTGTTTTATATTTTCAGAGGGGTCATAACCACTCCCAGTGCCAATTAGAATGCTTTGGTACAGACACTAAAAGGTATTGAGAAACCTTTTTGTTTATATGTAAACGGATGAGACATCAGACCAAAGTTGTCATGTTTGAGAAGTGACTTGTATAAGGAAAGGGGCGTGGTCAGCTCTCTGGCTGAGCAGTTCAGTCTAGAACTAGTCAGAGGTTCCCAGTGAGCGTGGAAACTCTCTCTCTTTCTCTCTCTCTTTCTCTCCCTCCCTTTTCTCTCTCTTCTCTCTCTCTCCTTCTGCCCTTCTAACTTCAACCTGGTAAGCATCTTTTCCATTCTCAACTGTATTTTAAGAGGGTTTCCTTATGGATATTATTGTATATATTCGGAGCAGCATATTTAGTTTAGTTTGGACAGATTGAGTTCTGCAGCGGTTCTTTATTCCATTCTTGCGTTTCGTTGTGTAATTTTGTGAATAAATGCCTGTCTTTTTTAAAACCTAGTAGACAAAATATCCAACTTATTCTGGCTGGATGTGTCGGCTAGATTTCTGGAGGCAATCCCATTATGCATCATCACAACTAAAAGGGTTGTAAAGGAATTACTTTTTTTTATTGTTGCAGATTGCCAATAGAGATCCAGTCAGATCAAGGATCAAACTTCACATTCAAAACATTCAAGGAGGTTATGGATAACTTGAGAATAAAACAATTCAAATCTACTGCGTAACATCCCAAATCGCAGTGAGCGCTAGTGAGATTGCATCAAACACTAAGGACCATGTTGAGGGCTTATATCAGGATTATCCAGATGATTGAGATAAGGAAGTTCCATCTGTACTTTTTTGCGATCAGAGATGCACCAACTGAATCAACTAAATTCCATCCGTTTGAATTAATTTTGGGGCGTGATGTAAGAGGACCGTTAAAATTGATTGAGGAGAAATTAATAAGTCAAAAATTCAGAGACCACCCATTTGGCCTATGTGTCAAATTTTAGAGGACGATTAAATAGAGCTGGAGAGTTGGCTCAGCATTGAAACCTGCTGGGAAAACCATCAGAATCCGTAGAAATGGCATGAATTTAATTGCAAATGAAGCAGCCTGAGTTGGAGGCGAGAGATGAACAAAGGGCAGGAGAAATTGAACGGTTGAATTACAACTAAAAGCAGAAGTAAGGGAAAAACACAGAGCAGCAGAAAAGGGGAAATAGTAAGAGCAGCAGAACAGAGAGAAAAAGAGAGAGCAGCAGAAGAGAGAGAAAAAGAAAGAGCAGCAGAAGAGAAAGAAAAAGAGGAAGCTTCTTAACTTCAGAAACTGACACTTAAAAAGGAAAGTCACCTTAAAAGGCTGGAGATAAAGGCTAAATTAACCTTACCGATGAAGTAGTGTGAACTAATGAAGAGCAGAGAGCTAAAATGACAAGATTAACAGCTGAAGTTGCTGTTGATTATGAGCTGGTCCATAAATCACGGTTTGGCTTCCAGAATCAATTTCAGTTCCTGAGGGATAGAAATTGGGGCAAAGAGAAATCATTACATGGAAAGGGAAAGGTAGATCTTAGTACAGGTCATAAGGATAGCTTACGTCAGGGTAAAAAAGAAACCATTGAGCCGGTGTTTTCAATGTAATCAAGTGAGCCACACGAAATCAGTGTTGGTAGGCTAGGGGAAAGCCAAATGTAGGAAAACCGGACAAGCCTGGGAGTTTGTTGGACTTGTACCAAAAAGCACAAAGGAAGTTAGACAGCTGCCTCAGAGTGTATGAGATGATCGGAGGTTGATGAAGGAGGAAGTGCTAGAAATGTTTTGAAAATGTACATGCAAGGATAAAGTTTATTCACATAGGCCAGGAGTAGCAGGTGAAGATGTTACAATATTAAGAGACACAGGATTCTCTCAGTCTGTGATTCAGAAGGGTGAGGAGATATGTACTCCTGAGAGACTATTGCCAGAAAAAGTACTGTAACAGGAATTCATGGTGAGACATAAACTGCTCAATTATGTAAAGTGAGACATGAGTGTCCAGAGAAGAGTGGAGAATTTGTGGTAGGAGTACTCAACAAACTCTCAGCTCCAATAATACAATTTGTCCTTGAAAATGATATAGCTGATTCACTGTTAGGCGTGCTGCCTACTGTGGTTGAAAAGCCAGTGGAGATGCAGGCAACTGAAGAAATGAAGAATGTTTGTCCAGGAATTTTCCCAGATTATTTGATCAAAAGGTCACAGAGGCACAAGCTGAAGCAGGAGGATTCAACAGGCACAGATAAGGAAGCTGACATAGCTTTATCTGAAATCTTTTTTGATCTGGTAAGTCGAACAGAGAAGGAACAAATAGGTAAACATGCAAGTATCGTTCGCTTTACAAACCTGATCAAATTACAGCGGAAAGATGAGAATGTAAAACAGTTATATCAAAATGCATAGTCAGGGAAGGAGCTTGAATGACTTCCTATGTGTTATTACTTAACAAATGAAATCTTAATGAGGTAATGGAGACCATCACATAATCAAACAGATGAGAAATGGGCAGAGATTCATCAAAATGGTTTTACCAGTAGGGTATAGAAAGGAGGTACTGAGAATGGCACATGAGCGACCACTTGGAGGTCATTCAGGGGTGAGGAAAACACAGGCTAAGATACAAAGACATGTTTACTGGCCTGGACTACTCAAGAATGCAGTTGAATTTTGCAAGACATGTCATATGTATCAGCTAATCAGAAAATGACAGGCAGTAATAAAACCTGCACCTTTTCTACCTATTCCAGCATTTGAGGAACCTTTCACAAGAGTCTTGATTCATTACATAGGTCCCCTCTATCAAGAACATAGTGGGAATAAGCATTATTGACAATAAAGGATGTGTCGGCTAGATTTCTGGAGGCAATCCCATTATGCATCATCACAACTAAAGGGGTTGTAAAGGAATTACTTTTTTTTTATTGTTGCTGATTGCCAATAGAGATCCAGTCAGATCAAGGATCAAACTTCACATTCAAAACATTCAAGGAGATTATGGATAACTTGAGAATAAAGCAATTCAAATCTACTGCGCAACATCACAAATCGCAGTGAGCGCTAGTGAGATGGCATCAAACACTAAGGACCATGTTGAGGGCTTATATCAGGATTATCCAGATGATTGAGATAAGGAAGTTCCATCTGTACTTTTTTGCGATCAGAGATGCACCAAATGAATCAACTAAATTCCATCCGTTTGAATTAATTTTGGGGCGTGATGTAAGAGGGCCGTTAAAATTGATTGAGGAGAAATTAATAAGTCAAAATTCAGAGACCACCCATTTGGCCTATGTGTCAAATTTTAGAGGACGATTAAATAGAGCTGGAGAGTTGGCTAGACAACATTTAAAAGTATTGCAGTGTACAATGAAACAGGATGCGTTTAGAAATCGCAATTTCACAAATTTGCAATTGGAGATAAGGTATTGGTGCTACCTCCAGTAATAGGTGTGCCTTTAAAAGCAAATCGAGAGGAAAATGAGTGAAGTCAACTACTTCATAGAGAAAGTGAGGTCTGCAGATGCTGGAGATCAGAGATGGAAATGTGTTGCTGGAAAAGCGCAGCAGGTCAGGCAGCATCTAGGGAACAGGAGAATCGACGTTTCGGGCATTAGCCCTTCTTCAGGAAGGGCTAATGCCCGAAACGTCGATTCTCCTGTTCCCTAGATGCTGCCTGACCTGCTGCACTTTTCCAGCAACACATTTCCATACTTGATAGAGACTCCAGACAGGAAGAAAACTCACAGAGTCATATGAATATGCTCAAAAGGTATTTTGAAAGGGAAGGAAAGCAAGAGGATAATGTGCTAATGATTGCAGCACACAAGGAAAAACCATGTTCAGAGGATTCTGAATTCAATATTCCTCAAATCAAATTGGACAATGATGAGGTTGTCAAAAATTGGGATAAATTATTGATTTACTTCCACAAGAAAATCGAAATGACCTGAAAGCTATCACATGTGTAAATGTTCCATGGGGAGATGTGTGGAAATAAACTGGGAAATATTAACGTAATTGTGCATGATGCTGAGATCAGAGATGCTTTTCCGATTAAGCAACATCCTTATAGGCATAATCTTCTTAGGTTTAGAAGGAAATAGAATGCATGCTTCAAGATGGCACAATCGAAGTAAGTTGCAGTGACTGGAGGTCAGTCATAGTCATGATGCCAAAGCCAGATGGTACCCAATAGTTATAGGTGGACTTTTGCAAAGTAAATGCCGTTACAAAGACTAGTGCATATCCAATTCCATGGTCGGAGGACTATGGCGAAAAAAACAGGAGAACTAACTTACATTTGTAAGTTGGACTTGCTCATAGGCTACTGGCAAGTACCCCTGTCAGAGAAAGCAAAGAAAATTTCAGCTTTCGTAATGCCAAATGGGATATAGCAGTTAACAGTCATGCCATTTAGTATGAAAACCCCTCCAGCCACATGCCACAGCCTGACAAATAAGGTAATTACTGGGCTTTACAACCGTGTGCTGCATATGGATGACCTGGTAATTTTTAGTCACTCGTGGATGGAACATTTACAGTGTTTATCGGACTTGTTTGATCAACTTCGGAAGGCAGGACTCGTGGTAAACTTAGCTAAAAGCAAATTTGCCAAAGCCCAAGCCACCTTCCTGGGCCATGTTATTGGACGTGACCAAAAAGTCCCACGATGTGAAAACAAAAGTAATTGGGGAATTTCCCACACTCGACGAAAAAAGCTGTAGCACGGTTCCTGGGATTGAATGGACTTTACCAAAAGTTTGTTCTGAACTGTAGCAATGCAGCTGCCCCATTCACCGAATTGCTAAAGAAAAGGTAAGAAGTTTTAGTGGACAGCAGGAGCATTTGACTTACGAAAAACTGTGCTAACCACTGCCCCATTATTAGCCACACGAGATTACACGAAGTCTTTCAAGGTGGCTATTGACGCCAGTGATGTGGGTATAAGTGCGGTCCTCCTGCAAGAGGATGTCGAGGGAATAGAAAGACTCATCGGGTATTTTTCCAGAAATTTGAACGTTCATCAACATAAATATTCAACGGTGGAGAAAGAGACTTTAAGTTTGGTGCTGGCATTGTAGCATTTCAGTGTTTATATTACCAACAATGTATCTGAGACAATTATATACACTGATCATAACGCATTGACAGTTGTGGACAACTTTAAGGACAAAAAAAAACTGACTGTTTAGATGGAACTTGTTGTTGCAACCATTGGATTTGACAGTTGTGCATGTGCCAGGTCGTGAAAGTGTGATTGCCAAAGCATTAACATGATTTGAAAGAGATATGGAGACATTCAGTGGCGGGGGTGCCACATCCTGAATTTGCATGTGGTTATGCATGATTGCATGCTTATAACTAGTATAGAGTATATGTGTGTTTCTAACCGGATTTTTGAAGGGTTTTTAAAATGAAGCCATTTTAGTGTATTCATTTGTCATTCTTTGAAGGGGTGAGTGTCCCAAAACTGGTTCCTTTTTCTCTGAAAGTCATTCTTTTTCTCAAGGATATTATGTCCTTTGCTTTTTTTTTTCAGAGGTGTTGTAAACGCTCCCGGTGTCAATTAGACTGGTTTGGTACAGAGATTAAAGAGTATTGAGAGGCATTTTTGTTTATATGTAAACAGATGAGACTTCAGACCAACGTGGTAATGCTTTAGAAGTGACCTGCATGATGAAAGGAGAGTTGCCATCTCTCTAGCTGAGCAATTCAGTCCAGAACTAGTTAGGAGTTCAACAGTGAGCTGTGTGGAAACTCTCTCTCTCCCCTTTTACCCTTCTAACTTCAACCTGTAAGCATTGCTTCCATTTTTAACTGTGTTTTAAGGGGCTCTGCTTATTGGCACTGTTGTAGATATTCGCAACAGCTTTATTAAGTTTAGTTTGGATAGACTGAGTTTTGTAGGAATCCTTTATTTTGTCTTTTGTGTTTCGTTGCGTAATTTTGTGAATAAATGTCTGTCAGTTTTAAAACCCAGTTGTCAACATAGCTAACTTATTCCAGGTAATCCTCACTATACGCTTAGCAAAACAAATTGCATAGCTATGGTCTGGGTTGCCTGTTCAAGAAACGTTTTGAGTGGTCTGGCCTCGTCCATAACAGAATTAGACCGATTCTACTCAGGAAAGATATCAGAAAGGACTTCTGCTCGCAAAGAGTAGTGAAAGCTCAAAATTCTCTTCCTCAAATGTTGGTTCTTCTAATCCACTTGTTAAAATTAAATCTGAGATAGGCTTTGTTTTATTAAGTAAGGTTATCAGGGACATCGGCCCAAAGCAGGCATATGGAGTGTGGCCATTAATCACCCATGATCATATTGGGTGACAAAGCAGGCTCAATGGGCTAAAGCCTATTCATGATGTTAGGTTCCCATAAACAGAAACAATTCATTGCTTTCACCATCGACTTCACAATTTTTTTCATCACTTAACGGTTTACTAATTATGCAGGAGTCGCTTTTTAAGGATTATCTTCTGTAAGTAGCATCCAGTGCTTGAAATAAGCACGTGTGATGAATTAAGGCGATAAGCTTTATCTATAAATTCAATATGTCTTCATGGCAAGTTTGACATTTTATGGGATCATAAAATGTCGTGTAGATTCACAACTGGTAAACATGACCAGAAGCCATATATTTCTGGAGAAACTCAGTAGGTCTGGCAACACCTATGGAGAGAAAATAATTACCAGATCTCCAACATTTTCAGTTTTTTTTTAAGGGGATTATATGCTTTAGAAAGTGATTGCGATACGTATCAGCTTCAATCAAATAGTACAGCAGACTCAAAGGCCCCAATTGTGTTCCTATAACTTGTGGTTTTATTTTTTTTAATTGTGTAAACGTGGGCACAATTACGTTTAGAATACATTTGAATAAGTGCATGAACAGGAATAGTTTGTCGCTTTGCAACATCTAAATTCATAACCTCAAATAATTATTGCAAAATGTACACGAACATTGAAGGTCTCCTGCTAAGACCACTTAGAGTCGCTTCCCTGCCATTATGGACTGTACAAGTCTTACAAATTTACCTCTGCATGCACAAGAAACACAGAGCTGATCCGGAAAATAGTGCAGAAGGAAAACTACAGCTGGACAGAGAAAAGACGGTTTGGGTCACAAAAATCATGCGCAGAATTTCAAATTGATACAAATACACAGAATATATAGTGTAGTTAACAAAGCATACACTGCAGTTACATTTTTAAAAAACGAAAAGCACGTAGTACACGGACAGTCAGAGTAGGATCAAGATGGAAATCATATGCATAAGGAGAGACCCCATCTGGTCATATTTATACCTATACAATTTGTGTCAGCAACATGGCATTTGGCCACCATCATCCCAGTACCTATGAAAACACATGCAATGTGTCTTAACGACTACTGCCCAGTTACTCAGACCTTCATAATCATGCAGTGATTAGAGAGACTGGCCATGACCATCATCAACTCTAGTCTCCTCGCCTGTCTCGATCCCATACAATTTTCCTACTGATGTGCCAGGTCTACAGCGGATTACATTTCTGTAGCCCTGCATTCATCTCTGGAACAAGGACACCTATTTTAGGCCACTGCTTATTGACTTTATCTCCGCCTGCAATGCCATTATCTCCTCCAGACGGATCTCAAAGCTTCCGGACTTTGGTCTCGGCTCGGCCATCTGCAGCGGGATCCTCAGCTTTCTGACCCACAAACCGTGATAAGTGAATATGGATCGCGACCACGATAAAATTCCACACGGGAGACACGGAAGGATGCGTCCTCAGCTGCATACGTACTCCCTGTACACCCACCACTGTGTTACTAAATTCAGAATGAATGCCACCTACAAATTTGCTGAGGTCACCACTGTAGTAAGATGGATGTCTAACAACCATGAGTAAGAATAGAGAAAGGAAATACAAGGCTTGTTGACGTGGGGCAATAAGTGCAATCTCTCTCTCAATGTCAGCAAGACTGAAGAACTGAGCACTGACTTCAGAAAGAAAGGAAGAGAATACGCCCCTGTCTACATCAAAGGATCTGAGATTAAGATGGTGGACAGCGTCAAGTTTCTGGGACTGTGTTGACGGACAACCTGGTTTGGACTTCCCACGTAGATGCAACTGGAAAGAAGGCATAACAAGGCCTCTTGTTCCTCAGGCAGCTCAGAAAATGTGGCACGTTCACAAGGATTCTCACTAACTTTTACAATTGTGCAATTGAAAGCACACTGTCCGTGTTCATAACGGCCTGGTGTGGCAACTGCTCCGCCCAAGACCTGAACACACTTCAGAAGTCAGTGTGCACAGCCCAGACCATCATAGAAGCCAACCTTCCATCCATGTGCTCCATTTACGTGGCTCAGCATCGCGGAAAGGATACCAATGTCATGTAAGAGTCAATGGTGCTCTCCTACAACCTCTTCCGTCAGATAGAAGATGCAGAAGCTTGAACACACACACCAGCAGATTCAGGGACAGCTTATTCGTGACCGTTACTAGACTGATGAATGGGCTCTATTTTAGCAGTGGGAGTCGAGAGAGCACGAGCCGGGGGATGCCCGCAAGCTACGTTAGAATATTAAATATCTATCTCATGAATCAGCTGATCGAAGGCTGGAACAGGAGCGAAATTGTACACGGGGACTGCTGGGTAAGTACACGAACATATTCTGGCAGTGGCTAAGCACGAAATACTATACGTGTTGTGTCTCCCACCATCCTCTTCTCAGCAATAAAAAAGGACTGTGTGAAGGGTTAGGGAGCTAAGGCATTTTTAAAATCTTTTTTTGACAATTTAGAGCAGTGAGAATGGAATCTACGAAAGCTGCATTCTCCTCTTGCAGGCTATGGGAGGTAAAGGGTCACCATTAGTGTCTCTGCTGACTTCACCCAACTCCAGCTCCTCACAGACCATGATAGGGAACTGGAGCTGGAGCTAGAGGAGCTTTCGAATTGTTGAGGCTGAGGGAGTGATAGAGAGGAGTTATCGGGAGGTAGTCATACCTAAGTTACAGGATAGAACAAGCTGGGTGACCATCAGGAGAGGGAAAGGGAATAGGTAGAAAGTGCAGCGAACCCCTGTGGCCGTTCCCCTCCACAATAAGTATACGGCTCTGAATATTGTTGGAAGGGACAACCTGCAAGGAGAAAGCCAAAGCAGTCATGTTTCTGGCACTGAGCCTGGCTCTGTGGCTCAGAAGGAAAGGGGGAAGAATAGGAGAGTGATAGTGACAGGAGATTCAATAGTTACAGTAACAAACAGATGATTCCGTGGTCATGAACGAGACTCACGGTTGTTTGTTGCCTCTGGCTGCCATGGTCAGGGATGTCTCGGATCAAGTCGACAGGATTCTCAAAGGGGAGGGTGGGCATCCAGAAGTTGTGGCACAGAGTGGCACCAATGACACAAGTAGGAAAAGGGATGAGGACCTGAAATGTGAATACATGGAGTTAGGTTAGAAGCTAAAAGGCATAACAAGCAGCGTAGTGATCTCAGAATTATTAGTGAGGCTAGCAACAGAGAGCAAATGCAGCTTAACACATGGCTGCAGAGCTATTGTAGCAAGGAAGGCTGCAGAAATGTGGGTCATTGACATACCTTTTAGAGAAGGCATTACTTGTACAAGAAGGGTGGGTTGTACCTGAACTGGAGGCGTACCAACATCCAGGGTGGGAGGTGTGCTAGAGCTCTTTGGGATGGTTTAAACCAGTTTGGGAGGGAAATGGGAAACTGCAGCTACACAGCAGAGGATGGGGTACCTGGTTAACAGAGAGATACTGCGTGCAGACAGTCTGTGAGGAAGGATAGACAGTTGATAGGGCAACGTTGCAGTCAGTGTGATGGGTTGAAGTGTGTCTATTTTAACGCAAGGAGCACCAGAAATAAGGGTGATGAGCTTAGAGCATGGGTGAGTACATGGAGCTATGATGTTATGGAGACTTGAATATCACAGGGGAGGGAAGGTTGTCGAATGACCTGGGGTTTAAATGTTACAAAAGGAATGGGGGTAACATGAATAGAGGTAGGGGAGTGAAATTACTAATCAAAGATAGTATCACATCTGTAGAAAGAGAGGACATCGAGGAGGGTGAGTCATTATAAGAGGAAGTCAGAAATAGGAAAAGAGCAGGCACTTTATTGGGATTTGCCTGTAGACACTCCAATAGCAACAGACACAGGAATGAGCAGATTAAGAGGCAGATTTTGGAAAGATGCATAAGTAACAGAGCTGTTGTCATGGGTGACTTCAACTTCACCAACATTAATTGGAAACTCCTTAGTGCAAATAGTTTAGATGGAGCAGATTTTGTCAGGTGTATGATTCCAGACTCAATATTTAGGTAGGCTGACTAGAGGAGAGGCCATATTGGATTTGGTGCTTGACAACTAAACAGTTCAGGTGCCAGGTCTCTTGGTAGGAGAGCAATTCAGTGATAGGGATCACAACTCGCTGACCTTTACAATATACATGGAGAGTTGAGAGCGTGCTGCTGGAAAAGCACAGCAGGTCAAGTAACATCCGATGAGCACGAGAATCGATATTTTGGACATAAACTCTTCATTAGCAGTGAGGAATCAAGGAGAGGAATAGCATCAGACGGTCTAAGAAAGTATTTAATTGGTCGAGGGGGAATTACAATGCTATTAGGCAGAAACAGTGGAGCATAAATTGGAAGCTGATGTTCTCAGGGATATGCACGGCAGACATGTGGCAGCTTTTTAGAGAATACTTGCCACGCGTGCTAGATAGGTTTGTCCCACTGAGGCAAGGAAGGGATGGTAGGGTGAAGGAACCTTGGGTGACAAAAGATGTGGAACATCTAGTCAAAAGAAAGAAAGAAGCTTACTTAAAGTTGAGGAAGGAAGTATCAGACAGAGCTCTAGACATTTACAAGGTAGCCAGGAAGGAACTGAAGAATGAATATAGGAGAGCTCGAAGGGGGCATGAAAAAGCCTTGGCAGGTAGGATTAAGGAAAACCTCAAGGCAATGTGCATTTATGTGAGGAACAAGTGGATGGCCAGTGTGAGGATAGGGCAGATCGGGGATAGTGGAGTGAACTTGTGCATGGTGTTGGAGAGTAAAGGTGGTCCTTAATGAATAGTTTGCTTCAGTATTTACTAGTGTATTCACCTTGTCGTTTATAACGTCAACGTGAAACAGGCTGATACTCTCGAGCTGGAAATTTTGAAACACGTGATATATCTGGACCACATGGGATTTAAGTAAGGTTACAACGGGAAGTGAGGGAAGAGATTGCTGCACCGTCGGTGATGATCTTGGCATCCTCACTGTCCACTGGAGTCGTACAAGATGATTGAAGGTTGGCAAATGTTGTTCTCTCGTTCAAGAAAACGAATGGGGATAATCCTGGGAATTACAGACTAGTCAGTCTGACATCTGTAGTGGGCAAATTATTGGAAAGGACTCTAAGAGACAGGATTTATGATTATTTGAAAAACCATAGCTTGATTAAAGATAGTCACCACGACGTTGTGAGGGATAGTTCGTGCCTCAAAACCCTTATTGAGTTCTTTGAGGGTATGATGAAACTACTGATAAAGGTAGAGCAGTGGATGTGATTAATATGGATTTTATCAAGATATTTGATAAGTTTCCCCGTGGTAGGCTTATTCAGAAAGTAAGGAGTCATGGGGTATATGGAAATTTGGATGTCTGGATTAAAACCTCAACTGGCCCATAGAAGACAGAGATTTATAGTATGCAGCCTGGAACTCGGTGACCAGTCGTGTTCTGCAGGGATCTGTGCTTTGTGATTTTCAGAAATGACTTGATGAGGAAGTAGAAGGCTGGTTTAGTAGGTTTGCCAGTGACACGAAGATTGATGGAGTTGTTGTTACTGTGAAGGGCTGATGCACGTGGCACCAGATCATTGATAGGATGTGGAACTGAGCTCGTAAGTGGCACATGGCGTACACCCTGGAAAAGTGTGAGGCCCTTCACTTTGGAAGATCGAATTTGAATGCAGATTTCAGGCTTATAGGCAGGATTCTTTACAGTTTGGAGGAACAGAGAAATGTTGGAGTCCACATCCATAGAGACCTCAAAGTGCGACCCAAGTTAATTGCGTTGTTCAATGGCTTGTATGTTCATAAGCAGGAAAATTGAGTTTCAGAACCACGGAGGTTATGCTGCAGCTCTACAAAGACCTGGTTCTACCACACTTGGAATATTGTATTCAGTTCAAGTCACCTCATTATAGGAAGGATGCAGGCGCTTTAGAGAGACAGTGCAAAGCAGATTTAACAGGATGTTGCCTGGACTGGAAAACATGTCTCATGAAGATATGTTGAGGGAGCTAGGGCTTTTATCGTTAGAGCGAAGATGGATGAGAGGTGTCTTGATAGAGGTATGCAAGATGATGGGAGGCATAGATAGAATGGATAGTCAGAGACTTTTTCCAGGGCAGAAATGACAGTCAAGCAGAGGCATCGTTTTAATGTGATTAGAGGAAGGTTTACAGAGGTACGTTTTTTACACAGAGAGCAGTGGTGCGTGAAATGCACTGTCAGCAGTGGTTGTAGATACATTAGGGATATTTGAGTGACTCTTGGATAGGCACATGAATGATAGTAAAATGTAGGGCACGTAGGTTAGTTTGATCTCAGAGTAGGATAAAAGGTCGGCACAAAACTGAGAACTGAAAGACATGCACTGTGCTGCACTGTTCTATGTTTTATAACTCTAACTTCAAGTAATGATGATCTTGCTAATGTTGATCTTGTCTCGCGCATGCCCTGTGTGATGTAATGTGCAAGCTTTTGTCACCACCTTTTGTTTTCACCCATTACTTTATGTACTTCTCATAAGCAAAGCTTTTCACTGTTCTTAGGTACTCGTGACCATAAATAAATCAGATAACGACTATTCAAGTGAGCCAAGGGATAGGCAAAGTTTCTAATTACATCCAATTGACTGAAGAGCAACATTATGGTGCTTTACCAATTTCAGACAGCTTCACCACACACCGCAATATTTTTTTTTCTACAGGAAACTTCCCTAATATTTAAACATTTCTGCTAATGGATGCTAAATTTCTGGTATGTGAGGCAAAGAATTAGCATAATTTAGGGACTCATTAGTTAATTACACTTCAATGTTCGTATAAAGAAACCTGACCAGAACTGGTGTTGATGATTAGGATTGAGATATAAACTCAGTGTCAAAGAACAAACAGTCCACACCAAATTATTGTGGTCTCAGCCTATCCCTCACAGCCAAGTTTTGTGGCCCACAAACAAGATAAATCTTAATTTCAATAATATTACTTTCTGTCCTGTTTCAGTCTAACTACTTGAAATGCCATTTGTGATTCCAGTATTACACATTCTACCAGTAATTTGTACATATTCGTACATGTTTGTACATCTAGGCATTCTGATAGCATGTTCTAGTTGCCATAGCTCTACCAAAGCCCGTCAGAAGCCTCCCAAGCAGCACGAGAATAATTTCCCCTATGGTGCACTTCTTTCCGCCTCTACAAATCTCATCAACCCACAACGTCTCCCACTGATCAATGAAGCAAAAGATCTTTCTTCACACTGTATCTTTCGTTCGTATTAGCCTTTGCAAACACAACCACTTTTCAGACAATGAATTCCACACTCGTACCATCATTTGAGTGAAGCAGAATTGTGCCTTGCAGTGGTTCAGTGGTTAGTACTGCTGCCTCACAGTGCCAGAGACACTTGTTTGATTCCAGCATTGGTGACTGCCTGTGGGGAGTCTACACATTCTTCCCGTGTGTGCATGGGTTTCCGCTGGGTGCTGTGGTTTCCTGCCAGAATTCAAAGATGTGCACGTTAGTTGGATTGTCCATGATAAGTTGGCCATCGTGTTCAGGGATGTGCAGGCTAAGCGAGTGAGACATGAGGAATGGTTGCACTGGTCGGGTATGGGTGTGGGTCGGGGTGGAATGCTCTTTGGAGGGTCGGTATAGATTCAGGTCGAATGGCATGTTTTCACACAGTAGGGATTATATGATTCTATTCTATGAAAATTCTTCAACCCTCTTTTTATCCGCTAACCTTTCATTTAAATACATACCCTCTGCTGATCAACATGCTAACTCGTGAAAAAGTGCATTCCTATCCACCTTATTAATGCCACTTATACCATTATATATCTCCCATCGGGTCAACTCAATTTGTATTGTTACAAGCAAAACAAACTCACCCCGTTTAACCTTATGTCATATCAAGAACCTCCATGCTAGGCACCATTCAGATAAATCTCCTTTTGTACATTTTCTGGCACAAACACATCCGCTTTGTCATGTGATGATATATGAAATGTGCTTAGTATTTCAGTGCTGACCTAATCAGTGTTGTGTACATTGTTATGGACCAGGCCAAACTCACTAAAAACATTACAAGAAGGTAGCCCAGTCTCTAGCTTTTCTCGATGTTTTAAGAAGATGCATGGCGGAATTTCTTGCAGTGATGCAGCTGGTCAAACCATTCAGTTTCAAGGAAAACAATTTTTTTTTGGAGACTGCCAAATTACAGACCACGCAAGCAAACTCGAACAGAATTTACAATAACAATGATTTGAAAACCTGACCAACATAATATTGCCCGCAATTTAACAAAGAGCTCTTCCGATTTCCTACATCTTCCCATAAACACACCACTTGGCAAACAGATAAATTCAAACACAGGTTCGTACAGGGGAGAGAGATTGCAGAGACGATCAACCAGGGATCATTGGCTGAAAAAATTTTCTTTTTTTTCTTCCCAGCAGCTTCTCTGGGTACCCAGCAACAATTAAACCAAACTAGAAGGCATTGCGAACCGGGAGAACTGGCAACTCCCCTTTCATTGTACACTTTTTTTGAAGCAAGCCAAAAGGCCCTTTCCCCTTGTTGCCTTAGACAGTATCTGATAGCGATAATCAAAGCTGTTTATCTCAGACAAATCGGAACCTCTTGCCTTTGACAACCACTGTTGAAACAAATCCAAGGACAATGTAATCTTGTTAAGGGAAAGGCATCATCACAACATTTCCAACATAATTTCCTAGCTGTTGTATATGACTAAGAAACCTAATTGTCTTACAGCCTTCTGAACCATATTACCTTTCTGTCCTGCTACCTGCAAAATTCTTTGGACAGATTATCTTCATACCTCTTCAGGGCTCTGTCATTCATAACGTAATCATTTCAATGACGCTTAAGAATGGGCAACAAATGGTCTCCAGCCATACCCACATCCTAAAAATGAATTTTTAAAGATGATATGTCGAACTTTAACCAAAATGCCCCCTCACTACATTTCGCTACTTCCTAAACAAACTACATAAATTTAGCATAGAAATGCATGTCGTTTTTCATTTATACACTCAGGTTCATCCAATCAGCTTTTTTTTTTGTCTATTCTTTCTCTCTAAATTTCACACGCCTTCAATGTGAGACTGGTTGTATTGTAAACCTTCTGTTTATCGCTTTCATTTTCCGAACAGTGTGTAAAATTTGTAATGATCCATGCATCAACTATGAATCTCAAATCAAAGGAGGACAGAGAAATTATAGTTGGAAGCTTTGTCATTTCCAAAAGTCATTTCATTACCCACTCACGCAAAACCCAAATGGACTTCATCACTTTTTTTTTGTAACGTGTAACAACGAGTACATGCTTAAAAGGTGCGTATCTAAACTTGTTTATTAAGTGACTATAATTAGTGCAATTAACACTGGAGTCTAATTGTGTCCCTGGAGGCTTTACTCCCTCTATTTCTGAAGGTCTCCCTTCAATACATAACCAATAATTTCGACTCCAAACCTGCAAGGAATTAGAGAGAGGAAATATTGATTTCAATGGCACAGCAATGGCGCAAAGATTGGGGATAGATTGGGATGTCACAACAATTGCTAGACTACTAGAAGCAACAGATTGGACTATCGTAGAAAGTAATAAGAATCCGATTAAAGCTGATTGGAATGTGACAACAATGAACAGAAGTTTCGGCATGGCACTTTACCATCTTACTATCAGCTACAATGAACCACCTTTAAAAAATCGAATTAAATATGTGCTTCGGGTTGTTCAAGCCATTTACTATCCCATCCTCGCTATCGTTGGTGTCACTGGTGAGTGTCTGTGTCCACCTAGATAGACTCCAAGCCATGCTTACCTAATGTTATAATCCTTGTCAGGTTACAATAAAAATTCCCAGCAATTTTCTTCAGTTCCTCGCAAAAGTGCCCTTCTTTTTGTCTTTCCAAACCTTCAGCCTTAAGGAGGCGGTTCAAAACTTTGGAGAAGCTTTGCTGCTACAATGGTTTCCCGGCACGGTGGCACAGTGGTTAGCACTGCTGCCTCACAGCGCCAGAGACCCGGGTTCAATTCCCGCCTCAGGCGACTGAATGTGGGGAGTTTGCACATTCTCCCCGTGTCTGCGTGGGTTTCCTCCGGGTGCTCCGTTTCCTCCCACAGTCCAAAAATGTGCAGGTTAGGTGAATTGGCCATGCTAAATTGTCTGTAGTGTTAGGTGCAGGGGTGACTGTAGGGGAATGGGTCTGGGTGGGTGCGCTTCGGCGGGTCGGTGTGGACTTATTGGGCCGAAGGGCCTGTTACCACACTGTAAGTAATCTAATCTAATTCTCTTGTTCATCAATCTTGCCGACCGGCACCTTCAAAATTTTGTTGGAAAATCTCAACAGGTCTGGCAGCACCTGTAAGGAGAGAAAAGAGCTGAGTTTCGAGTTTCGAGTCTAACTGGCCCTTTGTCAAAAGCAGTTACATCATGATTACATTGTTGTAAATCTGTCTGGGGCACTCTTCTCGTTAGAAGTCTTCATAAAGTTCTGCCCATCGAAACTTGTGATTCCCAAGCCCACCTTAAGCCAAATAGGATTCTTTGAAGCATCAAACTTAGGTTCATGAACGTACCTTGGCACTTGTCTGGCAAATGATACAATGAAACTATTCACATTCCTGTGATTGGATCCGTTCACAACCGCAACAGTTCTGGAGTCACTGGTCTCAAAACGGTAACGCTGTTTCTCTCACCACATATGCTGCCAGATTTGTTTTATTTCTCCAGTAATGTATGTTTTGTCTCGGACCGCAGGCGTTCACAATTCTTTGTTTTACTGATTATGAGCACAATAGTTCAAGTGCTGCCCAATTAACAAATGAACGGGAGCTAATTTGAAGTAAATAGGGAGGACAAGTACATGGTCTCTGAACTGCTCAGCTGGTTTGCCAATACGATTCCAATACCTGCACATAGCAGAAGAGCAAAATCGAAGGTGAATTCCACTGAGAATAAAGGTTCTACAAGATAATCAGAGGGTTAGATAGGGTGGACAGGGAGAGCCTTTTTCCAAGAATGGGGACGGCAAACACGAGGGGACACAACTTTAAAGTGAGGGGAGATAGGTATAAGACAGATGTCAGAGATAGTTTCTTTACTCAGAGACTAGTAAGGGTATGGAATGCTTTGCTTGCATCGGTAGTAGATTCGCCAAGTTTAAGTGCACTTAAGTCGTCATTGGACAGGCAAACTGTACATGGAATAGTGTAGATGGGATGGGCTTCAGATTAAGTATGACAGGGCGGCGCAACATCGAGGGCCGAAGGCCCTGTACTGCGCTGTAATGTTCTATGTTCAATGTTTTCATTGTGTTAGTTCTTCACATGCAAAGGCTGAAGTAGAAAGATTCTCGAGCAGCAGGGGAATCTGCTGCAAAACCAAAAACCCAAATGGACTTCACAACTTCGTTTTTTTGTAATGTGTAATAAAGAGTACATGCTTAAAAGATTCCAGGAAAGGACAAGAAATTGGACGTTAGAAAAATGGGATCAGCTATCATACCAGTTAATGGGAGAACAGGCTCCATATTTCCAACAAGCTAGTCTTGTTCCCACTTCTTATTGGTTGATGGTCTCACATGATTTTTGTCAGTTTTGCGGGAATCCCAATCACGTGGGAGTAGTGGTTAAGCAGATTAAGTACTTTTATGTGGGAACAAAGTGATCCGACTTGCTTGCATTAGGTGAGTCCCCAGTCTCTCTGATAAGAAGAAATTAGATTAAGAACGCATGGTTAAAACGAGCTAAATTATGAACAAACACGCCTAGCTGTAATCATTGGTAGCAGTAGAACGTTTTCATAATTACAAATAATGTAAGAAATCTGTGGCTAATGTCAGTTAATTCAAATACACACATGAATTTGGCAGATTTACTGAACATTTCTCATTTGCTGATGTAGCAGTAAAGATGGCAGGCAATAGACAAGTATCACTTTCCTACAAACTGCCAAACCTTGGCATACATCCTCTGAAATTCCAGTCGGGATGTTAGCTTTTCTGATGATGGCTTCGCCCTTTTAATGCGCTTCAGTTTTGTAATTCTTGCTATGCTTTCCCATCAATGCCATTTGTCAATTAGTGTTCCTTAGTTTGCATTAGGCAATGGTCTAATCTTTCCACATTACACAAGAGTTTACCGATATAATGCTGCCATTGCTGCTCTGATACATTATTGCAGCATTTGGTCCTCCTTATTCAAAGGCCAATCTTTGCACTCTTTACACATTTTCAATCTCAATTTAGTTGAGCATTTAGGGAAGCGATCTCATTTCAGAGGGACGACAGGGGATGATTTAACCTGAGGATCACTACGTCTCAGACTAGGGAAGAGGTCGAGAAAAGAGAGTGCTTCACCATAACCTCAGAGACTGTGGGAATTGAACACATGTCATTGACGGTAATATACTAGAGCATTGCCTTCCCTCATATTTTTATTTTCCAAAACATTAACTAATTTGGCAGGATTCTCTGTAACAGAGTAATGGGTGTCTCTACGTCTGAGCCCCAGATTGAAATCTCACGTGCTTCAGTGTTGCATCATAACCATCCATTATGGCAAGTATTTCAACTGAGTATCATTAACACACCTTTAAAAAATGGGGACTCTGCTTATTAGAAATTCTGTCCAGCAGAACTAATAGAGACAATACTGCCTTTATTGCATTTTGGGTCTCCCTGCTATAAGAATGATGTTGTGAAATGTGAAAGGGTTCAGAAATGATTTACAAGGATATTGCCAGGGTTGGAGATTTTGAGCTAAAGGGTGGGGCTAAATATGCCGAGACATTTTCCCTGGACTATCGAGCACCTGAGGGGTGACCTTTTTCGAAGTTTCTAAAATCTTGAGTGGCATCGATCAGGTGAATAAGCAAAGTTTTTTTTTCCCCCAGGGGAGGGAAGTCTAAAACGAGAGGACATAGATGTATGGTGAGAGGGGAAAGATAGAAAAGGGACCTAAGGAACAACATTTTAAAACAGACGAAGGTGCATGAATGGAGCAAACTGCCGAAGGAACTGGTGGAGGCTAGTACAATTACAGCATTTAAAAGCATCTTGGTGGGTACATGTATAGGACAGATTTAAAGAGAGTGTGGCCAAATGCTTGCAAATGGGACTAGATTAATTTAAGATATCTTGTCAGCTTGGATGAGTTTGCCAAAGGTTCTGTTTCTGTGCTGTGCAACTTCATGGCTCTATGACTCTATGAATTCTTCCTGA
Organism: Chiloscyllium plagiosum; assembly: GCF_037043375.1. Classification (NCBI taxonomy): domain Eukaryota; kingdom Metazoa; phylum Chordata; class Chondrichthyes; order Orectolobiformes; family Hemiscylliidae; genus Chiloscyllium; species Chiloscyllium plagiosum. The sequence continues at coordinate 16,945,571 of NW_028270176.1, forward strand.
GACAAAATGGAGGCTTTGCTCCCAGGCTTCTGCATAATCTCAAGGTTTTTTTATCCTCTTCTTTACAGTTAACGTTGTGACGATTGTCATCCTGTGTCAGGAAAGTGCTGTCTCTCCACATGGTGTTCTCGTTACCTGGTGTCCATGTCAGCGGCAGATTTACTCGCTATTATCCTAGATCTGATACTGAGACATATTCCAATTGTTTTTAAAAGACAGTTTATTTTCCTAAAGTTTGTGCCTGTGTGTAATATCCACACTGTCCTGCTATATACAGCTATTGATTGTTCTGTATGGTTCACTGTTGCTTTCACCTTTGATCGATTTGTAGTGCTTTGTTGCAGCAAGCTGAAAATTCGATACTGTACAGAGAGAACAGCGGTTGTAATCTTAGGATCACTGACACTTTTGAGTGGTTTGAAGAATATTTTCTGGTATTTTATGTTTACAGGTTTGTATCGGCTTCATAAAGAGCCCTGGTTTTGTTGTGCATCAATAGGTGTTCAGTTCACTTTGGTCTGGGGCTCAATCGAATTCGTCCATTTTATCCTAACCCCAATTATCCCATTTGTCCTTATTCTGCTGCTAAACGCTTTCACAGCTAAACACGTTTTAATGGACAACAATGTTCGTAAGAGACTCTGGACACACACACACACACATAGGCAGCGTCAGAGACTCACAGATAGAGAGCAGAAAAAGATCCATAGTTTTACTGTTTTTTATATCTGCTAATTTTATCCTATTGTGGTCACCGTTTTTGATTTCTACATTATGGACGCGCTTGCAGTTGTTGGATTAGGCTGTATGGATAAATCGTTTTTGGCGAGATATTGGCTTCATGCTGCAGCTTCTGAGCTGTTGCACAAACACTTGCATTTATGCTGTCACACAGAAAAAATTTAGAACGCAGTTGAAGAATAGTTTTAGATTAGTGTTTACTCCAGAAGTCCAACCTATTCAATGTTAGAATGTATTGAATCATTGAGCATACCGAGCATTTTCTGATTGCACTTAACATTGGCTTTGCTACACAGTCATCTCGAGATTTTTATTCGTTAAAATGTCATGAAATGTTCACGAACGTGGCTGGTTAGTGGGGTGTAAGATCTGATCCCCACTGTAGTTGAAGAAAGAAACTAATACACTCGTACCATGATGATAAGAGCAAACACATGTCGCACATGGTTATTAAACAGTGAAACAAACTTTACTTTGCAAGATAACAGAGATACAAACCTATTCCTGGTGCCCATTACTACTGTCAAGGGACATGATTGTTCTGCAAGATATCTGATGGGAGAGAATCCCGAGAGCCCATGTTAAGACGAGAATGCCGTTATGGCCTTTTGCACATGGCTAGATGTAAGAGAGCGATAGGCTCTTCCCCAAAATGAGTAAAAGTAACAGTTATAGAGTCATAAACATGTACAGCACGGAAACAGACCCTTTGGTCTAACTCGACCGTGCCAGCTTCTGTCAATTAGTATGCAGGAGAATTGGAGGCAGGATATGTTCCCTCTGGTACTTGGGGAGTTTTGGGATGGTCTGATCACATTGTCTTTCAGGAGCTGTGTTTGCGTAGTGATTGAAGGATTAGGTTCACAGGCTTAATGGCAGACTAGGAATTCTATCCATCTACTTCCTTGTTGAGGATTTGGGGAATGCTCTATTCCTCATGATATTGCAGATGCTTCACGTTTCTATCCCCATGGTGTATGGGTGTGAGAATGGGGACAATTCTCAAGCTACTGATCCATTGCAGTTGTCTGCCAGTCGATGCCTTAAGAGCAGAAGACCAGAAGGCAGAAGAGCAGAAATTAGCCACATCGCTTCTGCTCTGCCATTCAACCATGGCTCAGAAGGTTTTCAAATCCATTCTCCCACTTTCTCCCCATAACCTGTGATCCCCCTGATACTCAAAAATCCACCCAACTCAGTCTTAAATATACTCAATGACTTAGCCTCCACAGACATTCGTGGCAATGAATTCCATCGATTCGCCATTCTCTGGTTGAAGAAGTTTTTCCTTATCTCCATTCTAAAAGGCCTTCCCTTTATTGCAGCTATCTCAAGCATGACGTCTCCTTGATGAATATTAGACATTGCCCTATTTTATCATACACTTCCAAGTATTCAGAAATAACATCCCTCACGACAGATTCCAGAATTTTACCATGACCAAAGTTAGGCTAATCAGTCTGTAATGTTTCTGTCTTTTGCCTTGCTCCCTTTTTAAATGGGGGTGTCACTTTGGCGATTTTCCAGACCTCTGGCACATTCCCTGATTCGAGTGATTTCTGAAAGACCACCATAAATGCCTCCACTATCTCTTCAGCTATCTCCCTTAGAACTTTGAGGCATAGTCCATCTTGTCCATTACTTATCCACTTTCAAACCATTGGTTTTCCTAGTACCTTCTCCTTAGTGAGGGCCACTGTACTCAGCCTGCCCTCTCACTCGCTTTAGTTTTTAGGATATTACTCATGTTTTCCTTTGTGAAGACTGACAGGAAATAATCATTCAGTTCCCCAGCCATTTCCTTGTTCCCCACGCCTATCTTTCTAGCGTCATTTTCCAGTGATCTAACGTCTACTTTTGCCTCTCTTTTGCTCTTTATATATCAATAGGAACTCTTATAGTTGTCCTTTATATTACTGGCTAGCTTACCCTCGTATTTAATCTTCTCCCTTATTTTTGTTATTGTTGCCCTCTGTTAGTCTTCGTAAACTTCCCAATCCTTTGGTTTCCCATTGCCCTTCGCCGCATTATTTGCTTTCTATTTTGCTTTTATGCTATTCTTGACTGCCCTCGTTAGCCATAGTAGGCTCACCCTCCTTGTACCATGCTTCTTTTTGCCTCAGGATGAATCTCTGCAGTGTCTCCAGAATTACTCCCAGAAACTCCTCCCATTGCTGTTCCACTGTCTTTCCTGCTTGGAGTGCTGCAGGTTCGACGCAGCAGATGTGTGCTGGTGGGGTAGAAACCACGGGGATCGTGTTGCGAGTCGTCAGAGCTGCTGGAGACCATCGCCGGATCGTGGTTGGACGTTGGAGGATCGTTTGGTTATGCTGACCTGCTCTTGGTGGATCTTTATGCTGGCTTTGGCCTAATGCCAATTCAGGTACCAGCCAACCTCAGAGCTATGGCCTCAGCAGCCGCTCGCAGCCCTGACCAGGGCATTCGCAACACAGTCAGGGTGACTGTGAGGAAGGTGGAGAAGCACACACCAGTCAATCGGCCGGTGTTCGTGAAGAAGATTTTGCTGGAGTGCTGTGGGTCTGAAGCAGCGGAAGTATATTGCCTGCAGGGTTTCCCTGCAGCAAGCTATTTTGACGTGACCTTCAGGAGCGTGAAGAATTGCGATCAGTTCCTGAAGGTCTTCAAGGAGAAGGAAGGGGAGCCTCTGTTCTCCATCTTGTCGGTGGTCCAGTTGTGTGTGCTTCCTGCGCAGAAGGGTCAGATTGTAACAATCCAGATGTACAACCCTCACGTCCCAGCTGCAGATGTCCTGACCTTCTTGAGAAGATACGTCCAGATCGAGGGAGAGAGTACCGATGTGGTCGATCCTTTTGGGATCTGGACCAGCAAACAACAGGTCAGGGTAACACTGAGGGTCGATGCCAGTGGGAACATCCTCCACGCACCCTCCAGCTTTGCCATCGGAGGAAGCAGAGATTACCTGACATACGCAGGGCAGCCGAAAGTTTGCCAAACATGCGGGAGGTCAGGCCACATGGCGGCGGATTGCAAGGTGACCGTCTGCCGAAACTGCAAGCAAGAAGGCTACCTGACCAAGGAATGTAAGGAGGCCAAGAACTGTAATCTGTGCGGAGAGGCGGGCCACATGTACAAGGCCTGCCCAAGTCGAGGGGCCACCACCTACGCACAGATGGCCGGAGGTGGCAACACAAGCTGTGGACCGCCTAAGACCACGGGAACTGTGTCTGGAGGCACCCAGAAGGAAGGGCAGGCTGTAGCGGAGCAGACGGCAGACATCGGGGAGATGCAGCAGCCGATCCAAGCTCCTTCAAGACACACGGAGGAAATGGAAGAGGAGGGATCAAAGGAGGCAGAGGATTGGATTACTGTCAAAAGCAGGAAGAGGAAACCTCTCAATGCCCCCAAAGCCTCCCAGCGAAGGGGGAAGCGACACATACACGACGAGGATACAGGCAGCTCTTCCGACAGTGAGGACGGGCGCAAGGAGGGTTGTCACCAGAGGAAGAGACAGAGCGCCATGGGGAAAAAGGAGGGCAGCACCGCCCAAACAGGGAAAGACGATCCCTCTGAGGGGATGGGTAAAGGCATCCCCCCACCCGGTGAGAACCAAGAGGTACCCACCGGCCCACAGCTCCAGGTAACTGGGAGCAGCGGTCCTGTGACAGTCCCGCTGTCAGATGGAGAACTGGACGGTGCGGACCCTGCGCCCGACCCGAAGACACCGTTGCGGGGAAATGGCTCCATCATGGAGCCGGACAGCTACCTCAGCCCTGGGGGGGGTCCAGCAGTTTGTCATCACCACGGGGATACACACAGCTACCCCAGAGGGGCAAGACCAGCAGCAAATGGGCACTGTTAACCTCGTAAACTGTTAAAATGGGGTTAAAAATTGCCAGCATCAATGTGCGTAGCATCAAATCGGCTACGCGATGTGTTTCTACGATGGCCTTCCTGGCCAACGTTAAAGCCGACGTCCTGTTTCTGCAGGAGCGTGGGATACCGCACCTCAGCAGCTACAGGAGATGGTTGAGCTTGTGGGCCCATGGACCATCAGTTTGGTTGGGGGGCAATAATAGCCACGCCTCCAGCCTAGGTATCCTGTTGTGAGGAGGCAACTTCACCATCTCTGAGGTTAAGGAGGTGGTGGGCGGGCGCCTCCTCATCCCCAACGTCATGTACAGGAATGCTCCCGTGAGACTGATTAATGTGTACGCCCCAGTTGGTAAGAGTGAACGGTTGGTTGTCCTGCAGCAGCTTCCACTGTTGCTGGCTACGTCCAGGCCAGTCATTCTGGCCGGAGACTTCAACTGTATCATTGATGCAGATGGACGATCCAGTGGGGGGGACAGTAAACTGGATGCCACGTCCAGAGCCCTGATGGAAACGGTCAAAGATGCCAAGCTGCACGACGTCTTCAGCACCCGTGCAGATGGAGCGCACCGTCGATACACCTGGTCACGGGCAGACAGGTAGATTACCTGTTTGTGTCCTGAACGCTCTCGGTCAGATCCACTGACGTCAAGCCGGTGTTCTTCTCTGACCACTGCCTCCTGCTGGCCGACTGTCACCTACAGGATGAGCAGCGGGCTGGTAAGGGAACGTGGAAGTGGAACACAAAGCTGTTGACCCCGGGAAACATTAAGGAGCTCAAGAGGGACTACGCAGGTTGGAGAACCGTGAAGCCCCTCTTTGAGTCCCCAGCGGACTGGTAGGAAACAGTAAAAGGGAAGATCAAGCGGTTCTTCATCCTCAAAGGTGTTCAGGAGGTGAGAGAGTGGCGGGGAAAACTGTCCCAGCTCCAGGAAAGTATGCAGAACCTGCTCCTGCTGCAGACGATGGGGGTGGATGTCACGGAGGACCTCGAGGAGGTGAAGGGCCAGCAAGCCTCGGAGGCCTCCAAGATAATCTTCCGGTCCTGAGTCCGCTCAGTGGAGCGGGACGAGACATGCTCACGTTTCTTCTTCCAGAAGGTGCACAAAGAGAGCTCCGTGCTCAGCAGCCTGAAGGAAGAAGATGGCTCGATAACGTCATCTCAGGCTGACGTCATGAGGATCAGCAAATCCTTCTATGCCAGTCTGTATGACGCGAAGCCGACCGACAGCGCGGCCTCCCAGTCATTCCTGTCCTCTATCACAGAGGTCTTAGACGACAGAACACGGGAGAGGCTGGACCAGTCGCTATCTCTGGACGCGCTGACCAAGGCCCTCGAGTCCTTCGAAAAGAATAAAACTCCCAGAAGTGACGGCTTACCAGTCGAGCTCTATTCAGCTCTGTTGGACTTAATTGGCCAGGACCTGCTGGAGGTGTATGTCAGTATGCTTCGGGCAGGTACCATGAGTGAATCCATGAGGAAAAGCATCATCACCCTCATCTACAAGCGGAAGGGGGAGAGGGAGGAACTCAAAAATTGGAGACCAATCGCACTGTTGAATGTGGATTACAAAATTCTGTCAAAGGTAATCGCCAACCGGGTCAGGTCTGCTCTGGGGTCGGTGATTCACCCTGACCAAACCTGTGCTGTGCCGGGCAGGAAGATCGCTGAGAGTCTCGCGCTCCTCAGGGATACGATCGCCTACATGCAGGACAGAGGGTTGGACACCTGCCTGATCTGCCTGGACCAGGAGAAAGCCTTTGACAGGATATCACACAGGTGTATGAGAGATGTTCTCTCCAAAATGGGCTTTGGGGATGGAATCTGCAATTGGATCAGACTGCTCTACATCAATATTGTCAGTGCAGTCTCAATCAATGGGTGGGAATCAGATAGCTTCCCAGTCAGATCTGGAGTCAGGCAGGGCTGCCCTCTCCCTCCTGCCTTGTTTGTGTGCTGCATAGAGTCATTTGCCGAGTCCATCAGGAAGGATGTGAGCCTGAGAGGGGTGACTATTCCTGACAGCGGGGACCTGCAGGTTAAGGCCTCCCTGAACATGGATGACGTCGCCGTTTTCTGCTCGGATCCGCTATCCGTGCGCAGACTCATGTGCATCTGTCACCAGTTCAAACGGGCCTCAGGGGCCAAAGTAAACCGAGGCAAGAACGAGGCCTTGCTCTTCGGGAACTGGGCCGACCAATCCTCTATCCCCTTCACCGTCAGGACTGACCACCTGTAGGTGCTGGGTATTTGGTTCAAGGGGGGCTGGGGTGTGTGCCAAGTCTTGGGAGGAGCGTATCAGCAAAGTGAGGCAGAAACTGGGCAGATGGAAGCTACGGTCGCTCTCCATCACGGGGAAGAACCTGGTCATCAGGTGTGAGGCACTGTCATTGCTATTATACGTGGCACAAGTCGGGCCTATTCCCAGAACCTGTGCCACTGCAGTCACCCAGGCCATCTTCCAGTTTATATGGAGGTCAAAGATGGACCGGGTCTGAAGGGACTCGCTGTACAAAGATCTGGGCAACGGGGAAAAAATACACCAAATGCCACCCTCACCATGATGGCCACCTTTGTGTGTGGCTGCATCAAGCTGTGCGTGGATCCCCGGTACACAAACACCAAGTGTCACTATGTACTGAGGTTCTACCTGTCCCCGGTGTTGCGAAGGATGGGCCTGGTCTCGCTGCCGCGGAACGCTCCGAGTAGTTGGACCGTTCCGTATCACCTGTCCTTCGTGGAGAAGTTTATGAAGAAAAACACCTTTGACCACAAGTCCATCAGGAAGTGGTCAGCACATAGTGTCCTCGAGACCCTTTGGGAAAAGGAGAGGGTGGATCCTATCGAGCGGTTCCCTGAGCAGACTGTCAAAGCCATTTGGCAGAATGCCTCATCGCCAGAACTTTCCAACAAGCACCAAGACATGGCTTGGCTGGTGGTGAGAAGGGCTCTGCCTGTGAGATCCTATATGCACGCCCAGACTCTCAGCCGCACCGCACACTGCCCTCAAAGCGGCTGCGGGGGGGAACGAGACTGTCACACACCTCCTTCTGGAATGTGCCTATGCAGAAGAAGTCTGGAGAGGAATGCAGTGGGGTTTGTCGAGGTTCGTCCCGAGCAGCGCCGTGACGCGGGACTCCGTGCTCTACGGCCTGTTCCCCGGGACGCACACCGAGATGAACATCAACTGTGCCTGGAGGATCATCAACTCGGTGAAGGACGCTCTCTGGGTGGTCTGAAACCTGTTGATCTTCCAGCTGAAGGAGTTGACCCCGACTGAGTGTTGCAGACTGGCACATTCCAAGGTCCAGGACTACGTGTTGAGGGATGCGCTGAAGCTTGGGGCAGCTGCCGCCAAGATGTGGTGTAATGTCTGCCTGCCTAAAGAAGAACAGGAGGCCCACACAGTCATTTGGGCTCTGCTGATGCCTCAGCTAAAAATGTAATCGTACAGACCTGTAAATAGGAATGATTACTCTGTTTCGGTATGCAAAGAAATGGAATGTTTACATATGTATGGCATGTCCAACTGTACAGACCATCAAAGTATTTTATGAATAAAGTATATTTTTGTCATTAAAAAAAAGTCTTTCCTGCTTGGCTCCTCTGCCAGTCAATTCAGCTTCTCCCTCATGCTTCTGCAGTTGCCTTTATTCAGCTGCAATACTGCGACTTCTGATTGTATTTTCTCCTTCATAAATTGTAAAGTAAATTCAATCACATTGTGATCACTGCCTCCTCAAGATTCCTTCACCTTAAGCTCCCTTATCAAGTCTGCCACATCGCACAACACTAAATCCAGTATTGTCTGTTCCATAGTGAGCCCCAACACAAACTGCTCTGAAAAGCTATCTAGTAGACATTTTAGAAATTCATTTTCTTGCAATCCACTACCAACCTGATTTTCCCAGTCCACCTGTATATTGAAATCCCCCATGATCACTGTATTTTGACTTATTTGACACTGCTTTTCTATCTCCTGGTGTATCTTTTGCCCCAGTTCCTGCCTACTATTTGGAGACATTTACAGAACTCCAACTATGTTTTCTTTTTACTTTTGCACTTCCTCAATTGTACCCACACAGATCCTACACCATTTGACACTTTGTTGAATACTGTTGATTCAATTTCATTTCTTACTAATGAAGCAACCTCACCCCCTCAGCCCACCTACTTATCTTTTTGACCAATAAGAACCAACTGGAAAAGCATGATCAGTAACCTTGCCAACTAACCATCTCCATTATAATCAGAATCTGCAACTGGAATAATATTTTTAAAAGTATGGAAACTTCTACTCGAATCTAAACCACTTGAATTTCAGCAACATTAAATTTGCATAGTTTGGAAACATTTATAATCCTTGAAAATGTTTAACAATCCTAGATGAATGTCATTACTCCTCAGGAGAAGTAAGAGCAAAAAGCAGATAACTAAAATTAATCAAGAGATGTTTAAGTCAAGCTACATCAAGTTCACAAGGTACCTCAGCTCAGTTGCATTGATAAAAATGCAGAAACATTCCATAAAATAAGAATCCTGGTTAGAATCTACAGATGAAAACACTAAGCATTAAAATAATTGGATAATGGAGCAGAACACATACAAATATCAGATTGTGGAAAACCAAAAAGGGAGAGGTAATGAACAAAATGTTTCTGGGATACTGACTGGAATCAATCTTACTCAGTTCATGTCCAAGTCAACAGTTCTCTACATACAATGACTCTTTGACATGTTGAGATGTTCCTTGACCTTTAATTCTAAGGCCAGTTGAGGAACATTTCTGTCATCTGAGCCAATACTTAGTTTTCACATTGCGGCTGAGATATGAGCTGGGTGCAGTGACGAAACCCAGAACTCACACTGAACCCAATTAGCACGAGCTGTCCTTCCTACTTCCTACTTTGATTGTTTATTCAGTTTCTCATCTGTTAGAATGACCATGTTAGTTTCATTTCTTTCATCTGTTAATCACAAAACCTTTTTTTTTAAAGTTACATTCCCAGGTTAACTGTAACAATTGGTGTCAGCCTAGATAATGTATTAAAGGTGTTAGTCCCCAATGAGTTGTTGTCTGTGCCATAATGTTTAGACTGATTCTAATCTAAAAAATAAATTATCAGAATCTTACATGGATTCATGCAGTTTTTGAGCAAAGCACAATGTAGCTCTGCAAGTACCAATTCATCCCAAACACGTATATACGTATGCGTGCATGTGGGTTTGTGTGTGTTGGGGGGGGTGATTGTGAGTGTCTGTGAGAGTGTATATGTGTGTGTGAGTTTAAAGTGGTCTAAGTCTGTGAGAGGGTGTATGTGTGAGTATGGGAATGTGTGTGTCTGTAGGAGTGTGTGTGAATGTCTGTGTTTGTATAGGAGTGTGTGTGTGTGTGTGTCTGTGTGTGTATAGTGCAATGGTGGTCACCTGTAGTGTGACATGAACCCAAGGTCCTGGTTGAGGCTCTCTCTATGTGTACCTATCTTAGCTATAAGCCTCTGCTTGTCCACTTTTCACTGCTGCCTGTTCTGAAGTCTGCCTTAGAGGCTACGGCAATGGATGAATGGGCACTGCGCAACAATCAATAGATAGAAGTATTCCTTCTTTTTGGGGAACATTTCAGCAGTCTAGGACATTCGACCTCGGACCTTCGTGTAACCATCCTCCAAAGCAGACTTCAGGACAGGCAGCAGCAAAAAGTGGCCAAGCAGAGGTTTATAGCTAAGTTCAGTACACATAGGGAGAGTCTCAACCAGGACCTTGGGTTCATGTCACACTACAGATGACCACTATTGCACTATACACACACACATAGACACTCCTACACACACACAAACACACATGCACACATACACATATACATTTGCGGAGTGAATTTGTACTTGCTTTACTCAAAATCCATGTAAGATTCTGTTCATTCATTTTTTTAGATTAGAATCATTATGGCACAGACAGCAGCACACAGGGGACTAATACCTTCAACACATTATCTGGGCTGACACCAATTGTTAAAGTTAACCTGAGAATGTAACTTTTAAAAAATGTTTTATGATTTACATATGAAGGAAGTGAAACTAACATGGTCATTCTAACAGATGAGAGACTTAACAAACAATCAAAGTATTTTTCAATGTATAATTTCAGTTACATCACACAAAAACATTTGCTATAAATTGTGTCTTACAATTGTGTACTCTACAACCACCTGATAAAGGAGCAGCGCTCCGAAAGCTAATGATTCCAATTAAACCTGTTGGACTATAACCTGGCGTTGGGTGATTTTTAACTTTGTACACCCAGTCCAACACCGGCATCTCCAAATCTTGCCTAACACCAGCCATGTAAGATGTTCTATGTTCTATGTTCTATGTAACCTGTATGCCTCTATCCATGTTTTTTAATCCTATGATTTATACGTCCTTGCTCCCTGTGATCTGCCTCTACTGCTTGTAAACTAAGCTTTTCACTGTATTTAGGTATATGTGACATTAAATCAAATAAATCTAATTAAATAAGTCAAAAACTGGGATATATTTTAGCCCATTCCCTTTGCTGTCTTCACTTTCTTAAGTTGCTTCTTATCATCATGTGAATGCAGTTGGGTGAAGACTAGAATTTGCCATGTTGAGAATATCTCAAAGAAGTCACGATAAATCATCTACTCAGCACGTCTGGCTCACTGACGTTTTCACATCTCTCTTCATTAAGGATATTTGTTTCCTATCCTCTTACAGTGAGTTGTTTAATTGTCTACCATCAATCTCAACTGAATACTGCAGTGCTATAGACCATAGATTTGATCTGTTCATTCGGCAAATTACAGATTTTGTTGAAGCAGTATCCTGTTGTTTTTAATGGTGCACAGTATCTTGTGGATGCTGGGCCTTGAATTGCTAAATTGGTTCAAGGTCTATACCATTTAGTATAGCACTTGTTCTACCCATAGAGTCATAAGGCATACAGCATGGAAACAGACTCTTCAGTCCAACTCTTCATGCCGAACAGGTCTTCCAAAGCCAACTAGTGTTAGTTGCCAGCATGTGGCCCATATCCCTCCAAACATTTCCTCGTCATGTACCTGTCCAAAAACTTTTAAATGCTGCAACTGTACCTGCCATTTCTTCTGAAACATTCCTCCTCTGACCTTAAAGTTGTGCCCTTCAGATTGGAACTCCATTACCCTATGAAAAAGACCTTTGCTGTTTACCATATGATTTTATAAACCTCAATATCTTCATCCCTCAACCACCTATGCTTCAGTAAAAAAAAAGTCCTAAACTAATGAGACTCAGCACAATGTTGAGTAACGTCACATTGAATATATGACTTCACCTCCACGACCATAGTAGAAGGACACTCCTACTGATAGTGTAATGGACAGATGCATCCGAGAGATACAGGTTAGTGAGAATGATGTCAAGGGTTTTCTTTTCTCTTGTACTCAGTCCTTTACGCATGCCCAGTCTGCACTGGATTACTGCCGAGCCACTCTTGCAGTTGAATATTGTAGTCCTCCCCTCCCCCACCACCCACCAGCTCCCCCCCAGACTCCCAGAGTACATTTTGCATCCTTGCCAAGTGTTTTCTCCAAGTGATGTCCAACAAGGAGGAAAACAGAATAATTACCCAATGGGCTGGACTCCGTGATAATTGGCGAAGGTTTCCTTCACCATATTTGACAGCATGCCATGAAATCTCATAAGAGTTCACAATCAATGTTGACTATTCCCGTGACAACTCCTTCTGGAATGTATGCCTTTGTGACCAATGATTACTGCCCTGTAGTTGACCCAGGAAGTATATGCGAAGGAGAAACGATTGCCTGGTTTATTTTCTGTAATTAAAGATTCCGTGACTGAGGGAGGCCTGTTAACTATTAAAAAAAGACTCAATGTGGCTGTGGTTCATTACTTTGCAACTTGTTATTGCGCATTAATCAATGAAAAATAAATCACAAATGCAGTCAGAGAGTAGGTTCAATGGTTCTTATTGTTCAGTTGTGTATTTCATTTTACAGTGAGAATACTGATACCGGGGCAGCACAGGTAAAAATTGAAAGTTGATTCTGCACATAGATAGTGTGGATGAGCAGAGGGATCTTGGTGTCCATGTACACAGATCTCTGAAAGTTGCCACCCAGGTAAATAGTGCGGTGAGGAAGGCATATGGCGACTGGCATTTATTGGTAGAGGAATTGAGTTCCGGAGTCCTGAGGTCATGATGCAGTTGTATAAAACTCTGGTGCGGCCGCATCTGGAATATTGTATGCAGTTTTGGTCGCCATACTATAGGAAGGATGTGGAGGCACTGGAACGGGTGCAGAGGAGGTTTACCAGGATGTTGCCTGGTATGGAAGGAAGATCGTATGAGGATAGACTGAGACACTTGGGGCTGTTTTCATTAGAGAAAAGAAGGTTTAGGGGTGACTTGATTGAGGTGTACAAGATGATTAGGGGGTTAGATAGGGTTGACAGTGTGAACCTTTTCCCGCGTATGGAGTCGGGTATTACAAGGGGGCATAGCTTTAAATTAAGGGGGGGGTAGATATAGGACTGAAGTTAGGGGTAGGTTCTTCACTCAGCGAGTCGTAAGTTCATGGAATGCCCTGCCAGCAGCAGTGGTGGACTCTCCCTCTTTATGGGCATTTAAGCGGGCATTGGATAGGTATATGGAGGATAGTGGGTTAGTATAGGTTAGGTGGGCTTGGATCGGCGCAACATCGAGGGCCAAAGGGCCTATACTGCGCTGTATTCTTCTATGTTCTATGTTCTATAGATCTATTCAGCCTCGAATTCCTGTGCTCACCTTTGACCATGTTATCTAATTCGGCACAATCCATGGCTCTTCCCTATAACCCTGCATTTGTTTCATCTGAACGTGTTTAGATGAAAGTTCTTCTTCATTCTGCTCTTTCAGAAAGCATGCTCTCCCTTACCACAACTTGCCATGATAATATATTTGCCATTGTCTCTTGCTTTTGATTCATTTATCGATTGAATTGACGTTGTTCCCTCTGGTCACCTCACATGCCACCACTGGAAACAGTTTCTCTCATTCACACAATGGATACCTGTCAGAATTGAGGTCAAATGCCTTGTCTCGAGTCCTTTGATTGTTGCTGCTTGAAAGAAAACAATTCCAGCTTCTTCAGTCTCTGTATGAACTTGTCTCCTTTTCATTGCCTTTTCCCTGCCACTTTAGGTAGAGGGCTGAGATTTATGTAGTCATGTTGACATTTAGTGCTGCTTGAGTCGCATGGTTAGCCCTGTACCAGAGGAAATAAACAGGAGCCTGGAAGAACACAGCAGGCCAGGCAGCATCAGGAAGTGGAAAATTCAATGTTTCGGGAAAAACCCTGCTTCAGACTAGATGTTAGGGCTGGGGGAGCTGTAGATAAAGTTGGGGGTGGGTGGGCAATTTAGCAGAATGGCAAGAAAGTGATCGCTGATCAAAGATCATGGGTACAATCTGGTTGGTCGATGGGAGGGATGAATCAGTTTGGTAGCCAGAAGGAATGGTTGGCTGGCAGAATGGAAGGGAGGAGGTGGGGCTGGAAAGGGAGCTGCAGGATGGGTGGTAAGGTTAATCGGGGGCTGTAGACTGTCTAACTGGAAGATAAGGTGTTGTTTCTCCAATTTGTGGTCTGATTCACTGTGGCAATGGAGGAGGCTGAGGATGCTAATGTCGAAGGGGGAGTGGGAAGGAGAATTAAAATGGATGGTGACCAAGAGGTCAAGCTGGTCATTTCAGCCCAGGAGAAGATGCTCAGTGAAACAGCCACCTAGTCTACATTTGGTCTCACCAATGCAGAGAAGACCACATTGCGAACACCGGATGCATTAGACTACGATTGAGGAGATACAGATGAACGTCTGTATCACGTGGAAGGACTGTTTGTAGCCCTAGATAGGAGTGAGGGAGGTATTATTAGGACAGATGTTTCATCATTTTCGCTTGCATGGAAAGGCACTGGGGGGGGGGTGGTTTGGAGGGATTGGTGGGGAGTGTGGCACAAAGGAGTGGCAGAGGGAACGGTCCTTGTGGAAGGCAGAGAGGGATGGGGAGGAGAAGATGTTCTTGGGAATCTAATTGGACTTGGCAGAAGAGTTTGAGGATGATATGTTGGGTGCCAAGGCTGGTAGGGTGGTAAAGTGTGGACACTATCTGTTTGGAGAGGTGGTGTTTAGAGCAGTAGAACAGGGAATGGAGGAGGGACTGTGGAGGGTTGTCTGGATGAAAAGGGGGATAAAAACGATTGGTTGAAACCGGAGGACATCTGGAATGCTTGGGAGTGGAACATCTCATCAGAGCAAATGCAACGGAGAGGGAGGAATTGGGAAAATGGGATGGTGTTTTTGCAGGATACAGGACAAAAGTAGGTGTAGTTCATGTAGCTATGGGAGTTTGCTAAAGGAGGACTCTCAATGCTTTTTATCTGTAATCATTCTTTGATATGTGGTAGGAATCAATGTCAGACGCCAATTGTTCTTCCCGAGTAAATGCCTTCCTTTTCAAGTATATAATCAATTCCTTCCTGAGGATTACAATTGTTATTGCTTAGTGATCGATAATCCTCCCAACTTGCTGACTTGAATGTCATTAATCTACCTTTCAACCTCGGTACGGTACACTCCTCTGTCAGATGCAGAATTGCTTATGTCTGTCCAGAATGGCATGATAGTTTATTACTGAGGCCCTTGAGGAAGGAATTGGTTGTCCAAGGGTACTCTTAAAACAATAAAAAAAAGCACTTTCACAGCCACAGAGGAGGCTTCCTGACAATTCTGCAGGGCTGCAGAATCTTCCAAAGGCAAAATTGGATGGCTTTAGGGGACCTTGATGTCAATGCGGCTTACATCCATTTGGGAGAAAGTGAGGACTGCAGATGCTGGAGATCAGAGCTGAAAATGTGTTGCTGGAAAAGCACTGCAGGTCAGGCAGCATACAAGGAGCAGGAGAATCGACGTTTCAGGCATGAGCTTAGTGATCCTGAAGAAGGGCTCATGCCCGAAATGTTGATTCTCGTATTCCTTGGATGCTGCCTGACCTGCTGCGCTTTTCCAGCAACACATTTTCAGCTTACATCCATTTGGGGTAATAATCCAGTTGATTATGTCAAGCCAGGGCTACAACCAATGTGACAGCATGTCAAGGGGTCAGCCAAAGAGGTCAAAATAGGATCTTTTATAACATGGGTGCCAATAAGTTCTGATTATGAAGGAGTCCTGGGTGATAGGTGGGGCTGTCATAAAAGGCTCATGGCAAGTCAACTAAGGGATATGTGAAAATTGGGGGGGGTCACATCGGAGTCAGCATTGGGTCAGGTCAGTTTCACTTTGGAGTTAAGATTAGGTTCAGGGCAGATTTCAAGTGTGGTTATATCAGTATCAGGGTTAGCTCATGCCAAAAATCAGAGTAAGGGCATGTCGAGGTCAGTGGTATTTCTTTAACTTGGAAAGACGTTTGTTTGCTGTGAGAGTGGAATGTTTATTGATTAATACGCAAAGGAACCATTTTTGAAACTCTCTGCACATACCTTGCTAACATACACTAGTTCTTAGTCTCAGACTATTTTCCAAGACCTGAATTTTTTTTCACTACTATCATGAATCAATATTTGGACAGTTTTGCAATGACATGTTCCCCATTGGAAGGTTTGTACTCTGCGACACCTAAGAAAAAGAACAGAGTTAAATCTGAGTTTTTTAGGACTTATAATCAGCAAAGCAGACAATGATTGTCCATGATATTCTTCCAGGGAGCAGAATAGCAAGCAACACATATCCATGCACAACAATAACATGTGATGATGTCCATTAAGAAGGTTAGGTTTCTCAGAAGGGCCGTAAAGACAGATGTCCCATTTTGTCTGCATTTATCTACTCGAGGAAGCTTTTAAGCTAAGAAAAAAAAGCTTCTGCAATGAAAGTTCGGCTTTCCCTAGTTTGGGTTTGGTTTTGGCAAACAGTCAGTTGAAGCTGGGGAATCGAAAGAAACTGCTACAGTGGAAGGAAGTTCCATTCTAAATCTCACTGCCATCTCTCTTCCCCTTAAGAACCTGTATCTGACTTTACCTTTTCTTTGCTAAGGGGATGTTTATGGGGAATGTTGCATGTATTTAGAAGAGCACCGTGAAGTTGTGATAGAATCTATTTGGTTTCTAAGCAGTTAAATTACTCTATATTCTGTTCTCTTTTGTCTGTGTTTCATTCAATAATCTAGCAAATAAATTCTATTTTGTCTAAAACTAAGTGTTTGGGCCAGCTTCATCATTCCTTGGATATCCACTCTACACCTGTTTAAAACAATGAGGAAAGTGAGAGTCTGGGCTACCTTCCTGAAATGTTTTCAGAAGGTCTGACCGAGTCCATAACAAACATTCAGAAAACAGAGCATTGCAGGCTCAATGTTAAAGGGGCAAAGCATCCTGGAACAATAAGTATTGAAAAAGTGCTGCTCTTTTGGAATGCTCATACTGAAGGAACACTGCAAGTTCGAATGGACTGTATTGAAGGTGTGCCATAGCCTCAAACATTCAGTCGTGTGTCAGCACTGAAATATGAGATGGGCAGGATTGAAGGAATCATGCAATTTCTAAGTGGCAAAGTTTGCAGATCAATGCACTGTGCGTTGATTGGCAGGAGCACTGCAAGGTCAGAAGAGTAGTCATAAGGAATAGATGGACTTTCAACATGTGGGTATTGAAGAAGCATTAGGATTTTCAATACTCACTATGGAATACTGTCAGATGAACTGCATTGTCAGATGATCAAGACCAGTGAAGTGTTCTATAGTCAGATGCTCAAAGCCACGAGATTTCTGTACTATTGTCTTGACAGTACCTAAGGTGGACTGCTGTGTAGGAGTATACCAGTGGTCGGTGTCTGTCAAGTTATATTCAGAGTGTTCTGACCTCTATGCACCCCTCCATCACTATTAGCAAAATTAAATATATCTTTCTTTATCACATTCCTCTGCATGGAATCTGATGCGTACTGAATTGATGACAATGATTTTGATGTTATTGCACCTCAATATTGGGCATTCACAGTTGATGATAGGTGGTGTAAACATGAGACAAACATAATTTCTTTCTTACCAACAGGAATTGGCACAGTCCCATTCAGAAACTGCCAAAAGGTCCTTTCATCACTGCTGGCCGGAATACCACCAATGCTGGTGATGAAGGGGCCCAAGGAAGTCTGGATATCCTTGAATCTAAATGAGGGGTACAACAACATGTGGGAATAATGTGTTGATATTCAAACACAGAGGTGGTCACACATCATATAATTGACAAGTTTCAAGGTCAGATAGATTCCTGAACACTTAATCTCTGAAAGATGAGTTGTCTATTGTGTCAGTGAAGCATAGCTCCTGCACGGTTCCATACTCAGAGACTGGAAGTAGACACAATATCAAGATCTTCCTCTGTTTATTTCTATCTCATTCCATCATTACCTAGATCATATGTATCTTCTTTCAGCTTATAGATCTCTTTCCTTTCTCTTTCTATTTCTCTTATTTTTTTATTTAAATTGGAAACTGCGTCTACTTGTATCTCTCTCCTCCTGTGGTTTTCCTACCCTGTCCATGCCACTGTTTATCTTTTATCTATCACGTTTCAGCATTCTCGTTTGAAGTTTCTCCCTGATAGTCTTTCTCACTATTTCCCTTTCCATCTTTCTTCCTTTCTTTCTGCCTTGTTTCCTATCCGCCTCTCATTCTCTCTTTTGGTGTGTGTATGCGTGCCTGGGTCTCTCTCTGTCATTCTCTCACACACTTTCTCACTGTGAACATGAAACTAAAATCTCCCTTGGCTCTTTCTTCTACCCCTTCCAGTCTGAGTTGCCGAACGGAAGTATCGTTCATTGAGTGATGTTTTCTATTTTAGAGTAAGTGAGCTTCCATACCCTGGAAAAGAGCTTCTTTTGATTGAAAATGAATTCCATCTGCGTGGAATGAAAATGTACATCCGTTCAGTGAATTTCAAAGTCCATGGAGTTTAACAATGTTCCAATTATTATGTCTCTGTTCATTGAGTGTAACTGAGTTTACATCACGTGAAAGATTTGAATGCGTGAGAGAGTTTCAATAGGGTGTCGGTGATGTTATATTGGGCATGAGTCACTTTTCTCAAGAATCGTTGCATTTTACTCAAGTACAAATGGGCTCCTTTTGATCATCAGCTTTTTGTTTTGACTGTGAATGAGTTTCTACCAAATACGTGTCTTAGCATTGAACATGAGCTAGTTTCCACTCATCGTGATTTTGGTTTCATTGCTTTGTGAGCAAATTTCCATTGCTTGTGTGAGCTATTAATTAGTGTCCGTTTACTTCCAATGTGAATGAGTTTCTGTTAGGATACGAGTGAAATTGCATTGTGTCGATGTGAACTTTTACAGAGAGTGGATTAGTTCATATTGAATGGGGGTGAATTTCACTTCAACTTCCCCTCCCACTCCGCCAAGGATGTGCATGTCCTGGGTCTCCTCCACCGCCAAATCCTAGCCTGCCGCCGCCTGGAGGAGGAAAGCCTCATCTTCCAATTGGGGACACTCCAACCACACGGTATTAAGATTGATTTCACTAGTTTCCTCATCGCCCCTCCCCCCACTTCATCCCAGATCAGACACCCTCCTCGGCACCGCCCTCTTGAACTGTCCGCCCTGTCCTTCTCCCGTCCCACCTGCCCGCTCCACCCTCCACTCTGACCTATCACCACCACCGCTCCCCCCCCCCCCCCCCCCCACCTGCAGCTACCTATCACCTTCGCAGCTACATTCCCCCCAGCACCACTCCCCTCGTATTTACCGCTCAGCCCCCTCCACCCCGCTGCTACCACCCCCACATTCCTGATAAAGGGCTTATGCCTGAAACATCGACTGTCCTATTCTGAGGATGCTCTCTGACCTTCTGTGCTTGTCCAGCGCCACACATTTCCACTCTGATCTCCAGCCCTCGCGTTCTCCTGTGGGTATGTTCCTATCAAGTATCACTGACTTCTCATTGAGTGAGTGTGAACTCCCATTGAATGTCGCTGAAAATGTGTTGCTGGAAAAGCAACAGGAAGGGCTTATGCCCGAAACGTCGATTCTCCTGTTCCTTGGATGCTGCCTGACCTGCTACGCTTTTCCAGCAACACATTTTCAGCTCTGATCTCCAGCATCTGCGGTCCTCACTTTCTCCTGGAAGATTTTTTTCCCATTGAATGTCAGCAAGTTTCTAACAAGTATAAGAGAGATGTCACTGAATATGAAGCAGTTCCCATTGAGTGTGATCAAATTTCCATTGAACATGAATTAATGTTCATTGAATGAATCTCCATGCAGAGAAAAATGGGTTTCCGTTGATGCGTTGAGTCTCCATTCAATGTGAATGAATCTCCTTACAGTATGGGTAGGTTTCCATTGAGTGCAAATTCTCATTGAATTAGAGTGCGTGTACATTCAGTGAAAGCAATTTTAAACAGCTAAACAAGTGAGATTTTGTTGCAAGCATCAGTTTCACTGAGTGTAAATAAGTTGCCATTGCGCGCAAGTGACTTTCCAACAAGTGTGACAGATATTCTATTAAGGCTGAGTGGGATTCTGTGGAGTTCTAAGAGTGTTTCCGTAGAGGGAAACTGAGTTTTCACTGTGTGTGAGTGAAGTTCCAATTTGTGCTCGATGGAATATTACACCAGCGAGTGTGGGCAAGTTTTCACTGAGTCGCAAAACTTTCCATTGAGAATTCAGTAGGTTTGATTTTCAGTGCATGCTTAGTTAGTAGGCATGACGAAGTTTTCATGAGGTGTAGATGAGTTTCCTTTTAAGAAATGTAATTTTTTGTGCACAATGCCGATTCTCATGAGAGGGAGTAAGATTTCCATTGGGAAATGCAAGGAATTTTTGTTTGTGTTAGGTTGTATATTTTTCTCTTGCCAAGTGATACTTCACATTCTGAGGTCAATAATGATGTCGTATTCATGAATTATATTTCCACATTTCAAATTCGAACCATTTCATATAATTCAATCCTGCATATCGTCTCGAAGCTACCATCCCTCCTATAGACACCCCAAACCCCAATTCCACACCAAAATTATTTCAGCAGACATTTCAGACATTCACACTCCCTTGTGGAGCTGTCCACTTGATACCCACTAAAATCCGATGCCAACCTATAACTTTGCCTCTTCCTCCAATGCATTTTACAATCAATGCATTTTACAATCAATTCAGCACTGATCCTCATCTCTCACCCACTCCATTCCCCCCTCCTCAACCCATCTATCTTCACAACTGTCAACCCCATCACCACTTTGTTTCCCCTCACAATCTCCCATCCCAATGTTCCATCTCAATGTCCCATATTTATCTCAACATCATAATTTAGAATAAAGTCCCTTCGCACAATCTTCCACTATGCATTGGTGTGTTAGTACAGGTAGCTATAACTACACAACAATGCTTGACATGACTCACCGAAAGTATTCTGGATCCCTTGCCTGTGCAATTTCCATAATATCAATAAGGACTGCACCTGCATGGACAGTTAGATGAGTGGAATGATTACGTGAACCATCATTTACAGTGTAGTCCACAGTAATCATTCTGTTATAGCTCATCTCTGCCTTTGACTGTGTTCCTAAATAAAAGAGAAATAGATATGTTAGAACCCTTGTTGACATTTCATTATGAGTATTTTTTAAAAAAATTTAATGTCAATTAAAGGTGTGACAAGTGAGCTTGGAGGTGAAGGTGACCTTTAGACTATGAGCATCAGGTCATTTTACAAAGAAAATACAGCATTTTGTTTACGAGGGTTGGCCTAAATATTGTATGTTGCTTCTTGTTAAAGATTGCTCTACAGAACTTCGACTCCAGAGTGGCCTTATGCTGAAACAGATGAAGATTTTGAATTCTAATTGGGATCTCCCTGGGAGGCAGTCAGTCTGATGTGGGATGGGCAACGTTTGAACTTTATTTGGGACTATGTTCAAGTCAAAAAGGATTGTGCCTCCGAAAGCTACAGGAATATGATTTGATTGAGCCCTGGTTGTGTTCTCATTACTAAATTAATAAAAGTTCAGAGAATAGAATTTCCATTTTAAGAATGAAATGACTATTCTGCCGATCCTTTTGGAAACTATCTGCATGCATTTGGTGCCATCAAAAACCAAGCAAGATGCAGTCTCGTGTGCCTGTGAAAGCAACTTCAGTGAGCTAGTCGATTACGTTTCATGTGTTGGGTAAGGCTGACGATATGGGATCGATAAGAGACTTTATGGTGGACTGGAACAAGTTAATTGCAGCCGGACATAAGACGT
Source organism: Chiloscyllium plagiosum (assembly GCF_037043375.1). Taxonomy (NCBI): domain Eukaryota; kingdom Metazoa; phylum Chordata; class Chondrichthyes; order Orectolobiformes; family Hemiscylliidae; genus Chiloscyllium; species Chiloscyllium plagiosum. The sequence goes on from NW_028270176.1 coordinate 16,967,476, forward strand.
TGTAGAAAGTGGTGCTATAAAGTAAATAAGTTACCGCACCCATGTTCCAGGTGTAGTTAGGAAAAATGAACAGAATGCCATTCCAGCTGCAGTGAAGACCAATCAGTAGGCTAAGTTATGATTGAGACCATAAAGGGGAGAAGAGTCTGCAGAAACCAAGCAAATCTAGCTTGGTTATATTTGGGAAAACTATTTGGAATTGAACAAGTTTCACAAGCAAAACTAAATAAAGAAGTTGGAATGCCAACTTGACAAGTCTGAATTGAATGACAAGAAGCCCAGGGAACCCTCCATTTTAGCAGTAATTTTGAGACTAACTGCAAAGAAATACCCTGTGTCAGGAGGCATTAATAATGTTGTCGCACAGAAATGGGCAATGCTAGAATCAAAGAAGATTGCACTAAAATCATAGACATTTATTAGATTATATTGTAGTTTAACTTTGTTCTGTTATTAATAAATTGATAAATCTTTTGTTTAGCTGTAAACCTGTTCTCTGTTATCATCTATTCACAAAGTTTGATCCTGTCTGGCTTTTTAAAAAGTATCATTACGAACCATTTGGTCAATTTTGAGAGGCATTAAGGAGTATTTCAACTTTACTGTGTTGTGAACACAGTGGTAGGGTGGTTGATTTGATCTGGTTGTCTCAAGTATCAAAACAATTATGGTACTTGGTCAGAACATGGTATATAAGAATCTGGCATGGCATCACACAGCCAAACACTTTCATGGTAATAGTCTACAGCTTGCCGCTTTTCTCTGGCCAATTTTAACCTCTAAACTCTAATCTCTGCAGCAGCCCCTAGATCCATCTCTACCCATCTACCACATCCTCTATCCCTACAACTCTACTCTTTCCATGTGACTCCCCCAGTCGCTAAAACTTTTTCTACCATTGTAAACTATTCCTCCTCTACCACCACACTTACTTTTGTAAGCTTTTGCAACCTTAACACCTTTCCATTACACCGCAATCTCCTCAACTCTCCACACCTTGGTCAACCCCTCGAGTTCAGACAAGCCTCCACTTTTGTGACTTTACATTCCAAAGGTGTTCTCTACCTCTATAACATTCTGCATCCTCCAAGCTTGGACTGCTCAGTTGTAAATAATATGGATGTCCCACCAAGGCACAGTAAAAGCCATAGCTAATATGAGAGAAATAACTCATCTCTGTCTGACAACAGAATTATCAGCCTTCACTATCATGGGGTTAACTGTTGTCCAGAAATGTAACTCTTTCTTTCTGTTTCTGGAAGATGGCACCAACAGCAATGCACATCTCACATGGGCCTGCCCCAGTCAATGCCGACAATACTGTACCCTGATGTTACAAAGCTTCTTCAATACAAGATCCATTGAAGAACAGCGCAACCTGAGCGTGAATGCTCTGAAAGTACACCATTTGCTCCCCACTACCCTGCTCATGGTTCAGTGTTCACTCTGTATTGATGCCCAAACAGGTAACGTGCCTTTAATACTCACTCTTCCATGATGTAACATTCCCCCAGATCTGACACAAAAGCAGAGGAAGGCTCCCTTGCTGTGGATCCCTCAATTCTGCAGCTAAAAGTCAATGCTGGTCCTTTTCAGGAGTGGTGTTCTATTAGTATTGCTCCACTGCAGTGCATCTAACCTACATGGTTGACCATTCAGCATTACTTGGCTTATTCAGTTCAAAATACCAATGGTTCTATGCTCATTCTGTTCATTGACAGTGTAGTACAGCAAGTCATTTACTTGTAAACAAACACGCTGGGACCTCTCTGAATTGCCACCTTCTCTCAGCACTGCATGTGACAGTTTCCCTGCATCACTGACCCTCAGGGGATGCAGTGTTCCTCGATAATGCTGTTCTAATTGTTCATCATTCTCTTGTATCCGCTAATTGGCAGCTCTCCGTTTCTGAACTTTCATCAGTGTGGTAGTCTCAGCACTGACTCACTGTCAGTGCTGACCCTCTGAGAGTGAAGTGTATAATCAATACTGACTCACCAAACGTGCAGTAATCCCTAGATACTGACAATCCAACAGTGTGGAGTTCCCTTTGCACTTCCATTTACCTCAGCAATGGCTACCTAAAGAATGTCAGGCTAGAGTATTGACATTGAGCCATTGGAGTGTATGGCTAACAGTCAAATGAGGAACTAATAATCACTGGAATCACATATTCCATCATATTCTGTATTCACCTGAATTCGGCATAAACTTACCACTTACTCCACCATAGCACCCTTTACCAGCCTCCAGGTATGTTTTGTCCAGCAGAGGAGGCAAGATCTGTGAAGCCATTTCCGGGTTTGAGAATGCTCCCTGGCTGATTTCTTCCACAACTCTCTCTGTAATCTTTGAAGTATTCCAGACGGGGAATGGAATGAAATCACTGTTAGCAAGAAGAGCCTGCGAGTGAAAGATGAGAGGGATAGAGTCAGGGAATGCCACATGCTCAATCAGCCATGGACCTCCTGTATGACATGATAACACTTGTTAGGTGAATACTTGACATTTCCCCAATTTTACCTCAACCAGATTTGTAAATAACTTTTCTCACGGCAGGTGAGAATTTGACTGTTCCCCTTGCCACCGCAGCAGAGTAATGAACATTACAGGATATGACATAAGGATAACTGGGCTTCAGGGCATAAACAATGACGAGTGATTGTAGAATGATACCTGGACTTTGGTGTTTGTTAGGAGGAAATATTGCACAAATTAAACCTGTTTCTCTGGTATATAGAAGGTTAAATGGTGATCTGATTGAACTCTGCAAGATATTAACTGGAATAGGCAGGGCAAGTAAAGAGGAACTATTTGTATGGGTAGAACATTCTAGAGGACATAGTCTGAGAATTAGGACCAGGTCATAGATGTTAGGAAGCACTTCTACACACAAATAATGTTAAATGTTTGGAACTCTATTCCACAAATAGCAGTGGGTGCTGGATTACTTGCTAATTTTAAATTGGAAACAGTTTCGGTGTTTTTCTGTTAAGCAAAGAGATGTGAGCCAAAAGTATGGATATCGTTAGGCCACAGATCAACTACTGAATGGTGGAAAAGTTTCAAGAGGCTGAATGGACTACTCCTGCTCCTATGCAGCGATGAAAGAAAGAAATTTCGCTTTTTTAAGGTGAAGATTATGATTTGAATCATGATCATTTTTTTCTAATCGCTGAGAGTTGTTAGACATTTCATATTTTATTTTGAATGGTGCTGAGTGTGTTAAAATGTTCTGGATTATGTTTTGTCTGTGTATGTTCTCACGGCTTGAAATATGTGAATAGGGTTTTCGAAGCTGTTATTTAAGTAGAGATTTGCATGAAGTCTGTTCAGTGAACTGGAAGGTCTTAATAAATGATCAATGTCTTAGGTTGGCAGTTATGCAACATAAATCCACAAGCGTCAAGGAACAAGTGTTGAATAGCAGTGATGTTAAGAAACATGAAAGTGCTTTCATCACTTCATATGGAAATATTATTTAGAAATCTACAGTTGTTATTATTCTTAGTTTATGGGATCTGGGTCTCTTTGGCTCAGCCATATGTTCTGTTCATCCCAATCTGACCAGATGACAGTTCAGAGCCAAACATGACGCTGTGGGTCTGTAATCACGTGTAGGCCAAATCAGATATGTGTGGCAGATCTCATTTGCAAAGTGGCATGAGGAAACTTGATGGACTCTGACAAGTCATTACATGCTGGCTGTTCAGCGTGTGTTATTCAACTTTGCTTTTTAAATTCTGTTTACTGCCTAATTCCATCATCTACGGTGTTCTTGTCCCATGAACATTCGGTCAGTGTTTTGAACTAATAATCCAATGTCATTAGCAGCACGCCACTTTCTACCAGTCTGTAGTTAGCACAAGTAGGTTGCTCATCATTTCGACTTTTGTCTCTCACATCAGCAACCCTCAGAAAAACAGAAGACTCCCTGCCTCACTCTAAACAATCATTCTTGTCAAGTGCCATGTATACTCCGAAGCATTCTACCGCAAGTTAAAAGAAAAAACTCTGGTTAAAAAACACACCGATGACTGAGATTTGATGTAAAATGGAAGAGATTTGTGAGATTAAAATGATGATGAAATCATTCAGTGTATTGTAGACTCTCCTAGTTGATTCGGCATTGGTGCAAACAAACGAGGAGCATTGTATGTATCTTTAGTCGCCATTGACATTGCTGAATCTACATGAGGAGTGTAGTTTCATTATTCATATGGCATGACGAGACTACACAAGCATTGGATAGGGTTCTAGTCTCTATTGATCTTGACTTGATTGTTTTTAAAAGGGCATTGTACGTTCTCATTTCTAAATATCATGGTTAGCCCAACCCACACACACAGTGTATTACTTTGATTTCCATACATAGGTGAAATCAAAACTGAAATTTCTGTCCCTGCCTTGATTTTCCTGTCCATCTTCCCCCAGTGTTCTGTGTCTCTTCTGATACCTGTGCCTCATCCTTGCTCTCTTCCTGCCCCTTTGGCTCTCTTTCATGTCGCTGTCTCTTCCTTCTATTTTAATTTATTTCACTTTCTCTTCCTCGCTCTCTCTCTCTCTCACTGTCCCCGTGCGATTTTATACCTTCAGTTAATTTTTCTTTCCATCTTCATCATCACCTCTTTATCCATTTCTGTCCATATCTCTCTGTCTCTCGCCATCTTCCCGGTACCTCTCATTCCTGCAGCTCAGACCCTCAATTTTATCGTGCACACCCCCCCACCCCTAACTCCTCTCCTCCACCCCAACTCTACACACACACTTTTCAGTTCTTATCACACACTCCCTTTCCCTCATGGACACTCACTCTCTCTCTCTCTCTCTTCCCAAATCTCAACCAATAAACTTCTCTCACTCTCCGTCTCCCTCTACCCATCCACCTTTTCTCTCCTATCATCTCTTTCCAAATATCTCTTACACTTTGTCCGTTGTTCTCTTTCAGCACTTCCACTAATGCTTCTCCTTACTCCCCTCTTGTCTCACTTTGCTCGCTGCTCGTGCCAATAATTCTGACATGAATCTTACCTGCATGGCCAGGCCAGTGCTATAGATATTTCCAATTGTTCCTTGAGCTTCTTTTGCACAGTAAATCTGCATGATCAGTTTTGTCAAGGCAATCTTGATGGAGTCAGCTGGCTTGTAGGAACCTTGTAGACAGCTAAAGGCCATGGCAGCCATAGCACCCGTATCTAGTGGAGAAACAGAAAGGTTAATGCGTCCAGGCAGCTCGTGTCGACAGAATCCAAACCGATTAAAGGGGGACACAACACCTTTCGAGAGGCAGGGAAATGTGATTCCAATGGGGCATCATCCACTACATACGGGAGAAAGTAATTATTCTTTTTCCCAGAGGAGAAACAGTTTTATATGTGGATCAATGCAGTTGACAAGTAGAAAGTAAGATTGGTTCAATGGCACTCAGCAGCACGTTTCCACTGAACAGACAGTTGGTCTAAAGGAGTGACATGCCCATGTCTCAAGGAGACAGCCTGGTTAAGTGGGACACACAGATGACATTGTGATGCGCCGAAGATTGTTCCCCTTCTGTACTTGAGTCTTTCAGCCGTCCATCAGACTCTCTCCTTATATTTCTATCTCTCCCTGTCTTTCTGTCTCCCTGTCTCTCGCTCTGCTCTTCTGTCTCCCTGTCTCTCCTGGTTCACTCTCTTTCACTTTATCTCTTTATTTCTCTCCCCACCACCACCCCAACCCTGTCTCTCTTTTATCTCTCTGTCTCTCTCTCTCTCTCTCTCTCTTCTGGTGTGCGCTCTTTGTTGCTCTTCCTCGTTCTTTGTCTCTCCATCTCTCTCCCTCTTAGTCTCTCTCTCTCTCTTTGATTCCTCTTACACCCTCTTTGTCTTTCTCTCTCTCCCCATCGTCTGTCTCTCTCTTTCCTTTTATTCCCTTTCACACTTTCTTTATCTCTCAGCCATCTTTCACTTTGTCTCTGTTTCTTGCCCTCTCTCAGTCTCTCCTTCTGTGTCGCTCCCCACCATGTCTTCCTCTCTATCTTGCTCCCACGTCACTCATCTTTTCATTCTGTCCTTCCTCTCTCTTCTTTTCCGTGCCTGTTCTTGTCTCCCTTTATTCCTCCCTTCCTCTCACCAGCCGCTCTGCACTTGACATTTACCTACCCTCTCTGACGTGTTTCACTTACCCACTGAGAAGTGACCTCTGTAGGAGAGCTCATCGTTCATCACAGCCTGTGCGAAAGTTATGATATCGCTCTTCCTAATCAAGTAATCATCTTGGCAAAGTGCAAGCACAGCAAGTGCAACTTGGTAGTAGGTGGTGAGAGGGTGTGTATTCATCTCTAGGAGCAGAGGAGGATAAATGTTAAAATGTTGAAGAATACCAAAGTCCTATTCTCAGTTTTAGAAATTCATTTTCTGTGTGCTATTCAGGCATATATTTACAAATGACACTACACTTTGCATCACTCGCCCCCGATGCCACTCCCACAAGAGGAAGGTTAAGATTTCTCATTATCACAGAATTATAGTATCCCTACAGTGTGGAAATAGGCCATTAGGTCCAACAAGTCCATACTGACCCTCTAAAGATTAACCCACCCAGACCCATTCCCCTACCCAGTTAGTCTACGTTTGACCCTAACGAATACACCTAACCTACATATCCCTGAACACTATGTGCAATTTAGCATGGCTAATTCACCCAAACTGCACATCTTTGGACTGTGGGAGCAAACTGATGGGAATCCACACACACACAGAGGGAAAACATGCAAACTTCACACAGACAGTAGCCCAAGTCATGTTACAACAAAAGAGGAGATTGTTTGGCAATCTTAACAGCCCCTACTCATAGAAAGAGCTGCATATTGAGCCCCTCAAAGTAAAACAGAAAATTGATGGGGAAACTCAGCTGGTCTGACATCATCTGTAGAGAGAGTTAATGTTTCGAGCCTTATGATCCATATTCCCAACTGTGAAGAGAGCTGGGAGTCATTGGTTCCTATGCTGATGACAGGTTTTGGGTGTTGGGGGCGCTTGGTGAAGTGAGCAGATAGGTGGAGACAGACCCAAAGACAGAAAGAAAGTTAAGCAAACAAAACGATTCTTCATAGCAAATCAGGGAAGGAGAATAGCTGATAATGAGGGGTGTAGATAAGCTAAATGGCAGGTATCTTTTCCCTTGGGTGGGCGATTTCAAAACTAGGGAGCTCTTTTTTTTAAGGTGAGAGGAAAATGACTTGAAAATGTCATGAGGGTTTTTTCTTATTTTTACACAGTAGTTCAACATATAGAATGAACTTCAAGAGAAAATGCTGGAGGTGGGTACAGTTAAAACATTTTTAAAACATTTAGATAGGTACACGAATGTTTGGAGGGATCTGGACCATGAGACTAGTTTAGATGAGACTAGTTTAGTTTAGGATTATGCTCACTATTGGACTGAAAGGTCTGCTTCCATGCCTTATGACTCTATGCTGCATTGATTTTTTTTTTGACAGAGTGGCTCGCATGTGGAATGAAATTTCAGAAGAAGTGATGGTTGCAGATACTGTTTCAATGTTTTAGAGCCATTTGGATAAGTATATGAATTAGAAACATTTGGAGGGATATGGATCAAACACAATCAAGTGGGACTAGTTTAATTTTGGATTATGGTCAGCACGGATTGATTGGATCAAAGGGTCTGTCTCCGTGCTGTGTGACTCTATGACACTTGTGATTCTAAACACCGGACTAGCCAGAAACCCCTGGTAAATAAACACATTGATAAGACGCATCGCGTCTCTGTTCTTACAGCTTTCCCCTTGCCTGTTGACAATCCTTACCGATGCTTTTAATCTCTTGGCCAAGCTTCTTAGAAAGCAATGACTCCAGGTTGATGCCATGGTTCAATTCGTTGTCAATGGTCAGCTTCGTTGGGTTTTCACAACAGCAGATCAATGCCAATATGTACTGGGCCAGTTTCCCACTGGTCATACTCGCCCCTGTAGAGAAGAGAACTTAAGAAGCAACGCACCAATGTTTCAATAGTGTCTCCACAGGCAAAGTGATCCTCTGATTTCACAAGTTCAGGTGTTTCACCTTTGTCAAGTTGTATCTGAATCCTGATATTTTCAGCACATCCGTTGTCCATGCCTCTAAATGTACAGTCTTTATGCAGTAGTGGCAACCCAATCGAACAATGCTCTTGCAATTATGACCATATGAGACTGTTGCTGTCACTCTGCACGGATCACAGGAATCCTGTAATACTGACCTTTCCATAGTGCAGCGCTCTGTCAGCACTGACCCTCCAACAGTGCAATGCGCCCTCAGCACTGACCCTCGAACAGTGCGGTGTTCCCTCAGCACAGACTCTCCGACAGTGTGGTCCTTCCCCAGCTTGGTGCTACCTCAGCCCTGACCCTCCGACAGCGCGGTGCTCCCACAGCACTGACCCTCCTACAGTGCAGCACTCCCCCAGCACTGACCCTCCGACAGTGCGGTGCTCCCTCAGCACTGACCCTCTGACAGCGCAGCACTCTCTCAGCACTGACCCTCCGACAGTGCAGCACTCCCTCAGCACTGACCCTCTGACAGTGCAGCATTCCCTCAGCACTGACCCTCCGAAGTGCGGCACTCCCTCAGCACTGACCCTCCGACAGTGCGGCGCTCCCTCAGCACTGACCCTCCGACAGTGCAGCATTCCCTCAGCACTGACCCTTCCACAGTGCTGTGCTCCCTCAGCACTGGCCCTCACAGTGCGGCACTCCCTCAGCACTGACCCTCTGACAGTGCGGCGCTCCCTCAGCACTGACCCTCCCACATTGCGGCACTCCCTCAGCACTGGCCCTCTGACAGTGCAGCGCTCCCTCAGCACTGGCCCTCACAGTGCGGCACTCCCTCAGCGCTGACCCTCCGACAGTGCAGCACTCCCTCAGTACTGGCCCTCCGACAGTGCGGCACTCCCTCAGCACTGACCCTCTCAGTGCGGCACTCCCTCAGCACTGACCCTCCGACAGTGCAGCGCTCCCTCAGCACTGGCCCTCACAGTGCGGCACTCCCTCAGCACTGACCCTCCCACATTGCGGCACTCCCTCAGCACTGGCCCTCTGACAGTGCAGCGCTCCCTCAGCACTGGCCCTCACAGTGCGGCACTCCCTCAGCGCTGACCCTCCGACAGTGCAGCACTCCCTCAGACTGACCCTCCGACAGTGCGGCACTCCCTCAGCACTGACCCTCTCAGTGCGGCACTCCCTCAGCACTGACCCTCCGACAGTGCAGCGCTCCCTCAGCACTGGCCCTCACAGTGCGGCACTCCCTCAGCGCTGACCCTCTAACAGTGCGGCGCTCCCTCAGCACTGGCCCTCAGTGCGGCGCTCCCTCAGCACTGACCCTCCGACAGTGCGTTGCCCACTCAGTACTGAGCCTCGCACAGTGTGGGAACCCCTCAGTGCAGACACTGTGAACTTGGAAACTTCACTCAGTTCTGACACCGTGGCAGTGCAGGGCTGCCTTAACACTTCGGTGTCTGACACTTTTTCATCACTGTACCTCTGACAGAGCAGCACCCCAATATTACTGACTCCCTTTCAGTTCAGAATTCTTTCAGCACTAACACCTGAAAATGAGCATTCCTTCAGTGTTAACATTACGACAGTGCAACATTCCCTCAGTGGATCCCTCGCTCAGTCGATTATCTTAATTACTAGCATGGGACTGAAAGCGTGCTCAGAACATACTGACATGTTTCCCAGACAGCAGGCCATGTTTGTATCATCTGCGCTCTCTTACCTTTGCTAATAGCAATCTCCTTAAGTCTGTTGACAATGTATGGTTCGATCTTGTGTTTCACCAGACACAGGGAAAGTACCACACTGGGGTCTGGGTCTTGGTCAATCAGAGAGTCAGCCAACTTGTTCTCCAGCTGGGCCGCACATTCTATGTAGTCTCCTGGAAAACATTTGAATGGAAGCAGCAGAAATTGAGACAAAATTAATCTGCTCACTGAGTTGCAAGTAATCTCTTATTCTATTTCTGATCTTTGCCCAAGTAGCCTAACTCATAATAACTTTTGTAAAATTCGCCTGAGCCACCTTTTACAGGTTTATTGTCAAATCCGATTCCACCATCCTTACCAGTGGAAATTTCCAAATCTCAACAAAGGCTGTGTCAAATATATTTCATTATCACACACCACCATCTTCCCACCGCAACCACCCTCTTTCTTTGCCAAATGTCTTCATGCCGTGTCATCGAGGAATTGACCCTCCTGTCACTGGAAATATTATCGAAGTTTCAGGCCTAAGCCCTCATCTGGAATGAGGTTTTGTGGGCTGGGGGTGGGGAGCTGAGAGGTAAATGCGAGGGGGGGTGAGGTTGGGGGGGATAGGTGGATTAAGGTGGGGGAGAAGGTGATAGGTTGGAGAGGAGGGTGGAGTGGATAGGTCAAGAGGGCAGTGCTGAGTTGGAGGCTTGGAACTGGAATAATGTGGGGGGGGGGGATGGAAAATGAGGAAACTGGTGAGATCTACATTAATAACGTGTGGTTTCAGGGTCCCGAGGCGGAAGATGAAGCGTCCTATCTCATGTATTGGGTGGTAAGGGTTTGGCGATGGAGGAGGCCCAGAACCCGCATGTCCTTGGCAGAGTGGGAGGAGGAGTTGAAGTGTTCAACCAAAGGCTTGGTTGTTGTGGGTGTCCCAGAGATGTTCTCTGAAATGGTCCCAGATGGCCTCCTTCTTCAAAGGTTGCAATTTCCCCTCTCACTTGGTCATCAATGCCCTCCAGCGCATCTCTTCCACTTCCCACACCTCCCTTCAACCACACCCTCGCAGTGCAACAAGGACAGAACCCCTTCCCGGTCGCAACCTTCCACTCCACCAAACTTCAGAAACATTCCATCATCCCCATCACCTTCAAACAGACCCCACCATGAGGGATATATTTCCCTCCCCACCCCTATCAGCATTCCAAAGAGACCATTCCCTCTGCGACTCCCTCGTTAGATCCATGCCCCCCCACCACCATCAGCCCACACCCCACTCTCAGCACCTTCCTGTCACCACAGGAAATGCAAAGCCTGCGCCCACACCTCCCCTCACCACCGTCCAAGGCCCCAAGGGATCCTTCCACATCCGACAGAAATTCACCTGTATCTCCATCAATGTCATCTGCTGTATGTGTGGCACCCAATGTGGTCTCCTCTACATCAGGGACACAGTACACCAACTTGCAGATCATTTCAGAGAACATCACTGGGACATCTGCACCAACCAATCCCACCACCCCGTGGCTGAACACTTCAACTCCCCCCTCCCACTCTGACAAGGACATGCAGGTCCTGGGCCTCCTCCATCGCCAAATCCTTACCAACTAACGCCAGGAGGAAGAACACCTAATCTGCCACCTTAGAACCCTGCAACAACATGGGATTAATGTGGATTTCACCAGTTTCCTAATTTCCCCTTCCCACACATTAGCCCAGTCCCAAGCCTTCAACTCGGCACCACCCTCTAGACCTATCCATCGCCTTTCTCAACTATCCGCTTCACCTTCCTCTCAGACCTATCACCTTATCCTCCACCTTCACTTACTTTTCGCATTCTCCTTCCCCCCCAACCCCCTCCCATTTATCTCTCAGCCAACCCCCGTCCCTCACCCACCCCATGAGTTTCATTCCTGATGATGGGCTTATGCCAAATATGTCGCTTCACCTGCTCCTCGGATGCTGTCTGGCCTGCGGTGCTTTTCCATCACCACACCCTCGACTATGATCTCCAGCATCTCCAGTCCCCACTTTCTTCCAGCAGGAAATAGTAACCCTCATTTCATCTATCTTCATAGTTTTGAACACCTCCATTAAACCCCTCCTTAATTTTGTCTTCTGAAAGTACAGAATACCAGCCTTTTCAAACTCAAACCGAAACCTCTCATTCTAGTTTGTAGATGTATTTAGAGTAGGAGGGGGCAACCACAGCTTACCACAGCTTTGAAGACCATGAGGTAAGAACACCACGATCACGAACAGTGTCGGCAAGATGCCCATTGTTATTACGAGCCTGCCGTTAATCAGAACCAGAATCGTCAGTGCAAAGTGGTTACGGGAGGTGTGGGGTAGTGTGGCTTTATATATATCAAAGGGAAGGTCAAAGGATTGCAATTAATATATTGTGGGAATACTAATTAACCTTTACTTAGAGATTGTTACACAAAGTGGACCTAATCTTTGATACCGAGTTAATGCACCAGCAAATATTAACTGAACAATTTGCAAGATCACCTGAAGCAATGTCACACGAAGGGTATTTTAATTTGTTCTCAATGGCTGACACAATCAGCGATTGCAATTCCCGCTATAATTGAGGGGTTTAAGGGAGGTGTTCAAAAAGGTTGTAATCATCCACTTCCCTGAACTGCTGCAGTCCAGGGCAGTGCATTGCTTAGCAAGAGAGTTAGGAGGGATACGCAGTTCCAGGATATTAGTGATTAACACTGCTGACCATTAACAAATGTGTATAAATCTTTGGCAGCGAATGATTAGGACAGCAAAAGGTTTTTTTTTTCCATTCGTTCGCAGGATTTGAGCATCACTGGGTTTTGGCACAGCATTTATTCCTCATTCCTATCCCCATCAAAGTGGGAGAATTGCAGAGGCTCATTACTTTGGAGAAACAGAACGTAGCAGAATTTAAACTGCAGCTTTCTCTGTTTCTGCTTCCAGTCTGGCCATTGAGATGAAATTGATTTCGAGACAAGAATCTTATTGATGATATTAGTTAAATTATCTTTTCCATGATACAAATTGGTGAACGAGTTAGAGGCTGTAATCTAACCGAGGGGCTTGTTGTGGTTTATATATAGATTAACAGCAATGCTGCTGTGAGTTACAAATTGTAATCTAATCAAGGGGGTCTGTGGACTTATATGTACAATAACAGATATCGTGGAGTGAGTTACAAACTATAATCTAATTGATGGGTTCACTGTGGATTAAAAACAGGATATTTGCTTATGTGTGTGTGCGCCTGTCTGTGTGTGTTTCTGTGTATGTCTGTGTGTGTTTGTGCGCCTGTCTGTGTGTGTTTCTGTGTGTCTATCTTCGTATGTCTTTGCGTGTGTGTGTGTATACATCTCAGTTGAACTCAGTGTTTGTGGCTATGTGTTTTTGTGAGCAAGTGTATATCGGTGTGTGTATTAAAAGAACATAGAACAGTACGTCATAGTGCAGGCCCTTTGACCCTCGATGTTGTGTTGACTTTTATCCTACTCAAAGCTCAAGCTAACCCACATACCCTTCATTTTACTATCACCCATGTGCCTATCTAAGAGTGTCCGTAATGTACTTGACTCTAAAACCACTGCATTTCACACACCTACCACTCTCTGTGCAAAGAACCCACCTCTGACATCTATCCTAAACCTTTCTCCAATCACCTTAAAATTATGCCCCCTTTTGATAGCCATTTCTGTCCTGGAACAAAGTATCTGACTATCCACTCTATCTATGCCTCTCAACACCTTGTACATCGCTATCAAGTCACCCCCCATCCTCCTTCGCTCCAATGAGAAAAGCCCTAGATCCCTCAACCTTTCTTCATAAGACATGCCCTCCAGTCCAGGCAGCATCCTGGTATATCTCCTCTGCACTCTCTCTAAAGCTTCTACATCCCTTCTATAATGAGGCGACCAGAACTGAACACAAAATTCCATGTGGGGGCTAACCAGTGCTTTATAAAGCTTCAGCATAACCTCACAGCTCTTAATCCCCCTGCTAATGAAAGCCAACACACCATTCGCCTGCTTAACAACCCGATCAACTTGTGTGACAACTATGAGGGATTTATGGATATGGACCCCAAAATCCCTCTGTTCCTCCACATTGCCAAGAATCCTGCCATTAACCTTGTATTCTGTTTTCAAAGTTGAACTTCTAAAGTCAATCACTTCACAATTTTCCAGGTTGAATTCCATCTGCCACTTCTCAGCCCTGTTTTGCATCCTGTTAATGTCCTGTTGCAACCTACAATAGATGCCCATTGTTATTACGAGTCTGCCATTGATCAGAACCAGATTCGTCAGTGCAAGGTGGATGTGTGGTAGTGTAAATACAAAGGGAAGGTCAAAGGATTACAGATAATGCAGTGTGGAAATGCTAATTAATCTTCAATTAGAGGTCATTTCACAAAGGGGATCTACTCTTTGATACCGAATTAATGCACCAGCAAATATTAACTGAACAATTTGCAAGATCACCTGAAACAATGTCATAGAAAGGGTATTTTAATTTGTTCTCAATGACTGACACGATCAGCGAAGACCGGCCCACTATAATTGACCTTGAAAAGGTTGTAATTATCTGTCTTCCTGAACTGCTGCAGTTCAGGGCAGTGCACTGTTAGGAGGGACGCAGTTCCGGAATATTAGTGGTTAGCACTGCTGACTCACAGCAACTGTGTATAAATCTCTGGCAGCGAGTGATTAGGACAGCAGAGGGGTTTTTTTTCATTGGTTCATGGGATTTGAGCATCACTGGGTTTGGGCCCAGCATTTATTCCCCATTCCTATCTCCATCAAAGTGGGAGAATTGCAGAGGCTGATTACTTTGGAGAAACAGAACGTGGCACAACTTAAACTGCAGCTTTTTCTGTTTCTGTTTCCAGTTTGGCCAGTGAGATTAAATTGATTTAGAGACTGGAATCTAATTGATGATATCAATTCATTTATCTTTTACACAATACAATACAATACAAATTGGTGAGGGAGTTAGAGACTGTAATCTAATCAAGGGGATTGTTGTGGTTTATGTATAGATTAACAGCAATGTAATCTAATCAATGGGTCTGTGGATTTATATGTACAATAACAGATATTGAGGAGTGAGTTACAGACTAGAATCTAATCAATGGGATTAAAAATGAGATATTTGCCTGTGTCTGTGCCTGTAGGGGTGTGAGTGTGTGTATGTGTATCTGTGTGTGTGTGTGTTTCTGTGTATGTCTGCCTGTGTGTGTGTTCTGTGTGCGTCTGCTTCTCTCTGCATGTGTTTGTTTGTCTGTCTGTCTATCTGTCTAGGAGGAGAAAGTGAGGTCTGCAGATGCTGGAGATCAGAGCTGAAAATGTGTTGCTGGAACAGCGCAGCAGGTCAGGCAGCATCCAGGGAACAGGAGAATCGACGTTTCGGGCATAAGCCCTTCTTCAGGAATGTGTCTATCTGTCTATCCCTGTTGAACTATCTCTGTGTTTGTGGCTATATGTGTTTGTGAGCCATGGTATATTGGTGTGTACATTGAGAGAACATAGAACAGTACAGCACAGTTCAGGCTCTTTGGCCCTTGATGCTGTGCTGAACTTTTATCCTACCCTAAGATCAAAGCAATCTATTCACCCTCCATTTTACTATTATTAATGTGCCTATCCAATAATCGCTTAAATATCCCTAATGCATCTGACTCTATTACCACTGCTGGCAGTGCATTCCATGCACCCACCACTCTCTGTGTAAAGAACCTACCTCTGACATTTCCCCTAAACCTTCCTTCAACCATCTAAAAATTATGGTCACTTGTGATAGCCATTTCTGCCCTGGGAAAAAGTCTCTGACTATCCACTCTATCTATGCCTCTCATAGTCTTGTACACCTCTATCAAGTCACCTCTCATCGTTCTTCGCCCCAATGAGAAAAGCCCCAGCTCCCTCAACCTTTCTTCATAAGACATGCCCTCCAGTCCAGGCAGCATCCTGGGAAATCTCTTCTACACCCTCTCCAAAGCTTCCACATCCTTCCTATTCTAAAAGAGGGTGAGGCGGGGGAGGGGGGGGGTGCGGCATTGATGGTCAAGGACAGTATTAAGGTGGCAGAAAGGGCGTTTGAGGCTTCCTGAAGAAGGGCTAATGCCTGAAACGTCGATTCTCCTGTTCCCTAGATGCTGCCTGACCTGCTGCGCTTTTCCAGCAACACATTTCCAGCTCTGATCTCCAGCATCTGCAGACCTCACTTTCTCCTCCACGTTTGAGGATTTGCCTACTCAGGGAGTATGGGCTAAGGTTAGAAACAGGAAAGGAGAGGTCACCCTGTTGGGAGTTTTCTATAGGCCTCTGAATAGTTCCAGAGATGTAGAGGAAAGGATAGCAAAGATGATCCTCGATAGGAGCAAGAGTGACAGGGTAGTTGTTATGGAGGACTTTAACTTTCCAAATATTGACAGAGAATACTATAGTTCAAGTAGTTTAGATGGGTCAGTTTTTGTACAATGTGTGCGGGAAGGTTTCCTGAACCATATGTAGACAGGCCAACAAGGGGTGAGGCCACATTACATTTGGTACTGGGTAATGAACCTGGCCAGGTGTTAGATATGGAGGTAAGTGAGCACTTTTGTAATAGTGACTACAATTCAGTTCTGTATATGATGGAAAGGAATAGGTATATACTGCAAAGGAAGCGTTATAGCTCAAGGAAAGGCAATTATGATGCAATTAGGCAAGATTTAGGATACATAGGATGGCGAAGGAACTGCAGCGGATGGGCACATTGAAATGTGGACCTTATTCAAGGAACAACTGCAGCGGGATCCTTGATAAGTATGTACCTGTCAGGCAGATGGAAGTTGTCGAGAACAGGAGCCATGGTTTACTAAGGAAGTTGAATCCCTTGTCAAGAGGGAGAACATGGCTTATGTTAGGATGAAATGTGATGGCTCAGTGAGGGCGATTGAGAGTTACACGATAGCCAGGGAGGACCTAATGGGAGAGCTAAGGAGAGCCAGGAGGGGACATGAGAAGTCTTTGGCAGATAGGATCAAGGAAAACGCTAAGGCTTTCTATAGGTATATCGGGAATAAAAGAATGATGAGAGAAAGATGAGGGACAAACAAGGACAGTAGTGGGAAGTTGTGCATGGGGTCTGAAGAGATGGGGACGCACTAAATGAATATTTTTTGTCAGTATTCACACTAGAAAAAGACAATGTTGTCGAGTACAATACTGAGATACAGGCTACAGACAAGAGAGAACTAAGGTTCACAAGAAGGAGGTGTTAGCAATTCTGAAAAGTGTAAAATTAGGTAAATCGCCTGGCCCTGATGGGATTTATCTTAGGATTCTCTGGGAAGCCAGGGAGGAAATTGCCGACCCTTTGGGTTTGATCTTTATGTCATCATTGTTTACAGGATTAGTGCCAGAAGACTAGAGGATAGCAAATATTGTTCCCATCTTCAAGAAGGGGAGTAGAGACAAACTTGGAAATTATAGAGCAGTGAGCCTTACTTTGGTTGTGGGTAAAGTGTTGGAAAAGGTTATAAGAGACAGATTTATAATCACTGGAATGGAATAGGTTGATTAGAGATAGTCAACAAACCTTACTGAGTTCTTTGAGAAGGTGACCAAACAGGTGGTTGAGGGTAAAGTGGTTGATGTGGTGTGTATGGATTTCAGTAAGACATTTGGTAAAGTTCCCCATGGTAGGCTATTGCACAAAATATGGAGGCATGGGATTGAGGGTGATTTAGCAGTTTGGATCAGAAATTGGCTAGCTGAAAGAAGACAGAGGGTGGTGGTTGATGGGAAATATTCATCCTGGAGTTGTTACTTGTGGTGTACCACAAGGATCTGTTTTGGGTCAACTGCTGTTTGTCTTTTCATAAATGACCTGGATGAGGGCATAGAAGGACGGGTTAGTAAATTTGTGGATGACACTAAGGTCAGTAGAGTTGTGGATAGTGACGAAGAATGTTGCAGAGATAGATAAATTGCAAAGCTGGGCTGAGGTGGCAAATGGAGATTAATGCAAAAAAGTGTGAGGTGATTCACTTTGGAAGGAGTAACAGGAATGCAGAGTACTGGGCTAATGTTAAGATATTTGGTTGTGCAGATGAGCAGAGAGATCTCGGTATCCAGGTACATAGATCCTTGAAAGTTGCCACCCAGATTGAAAGGATTATTAAGAAGGCATAAGGTGTATTAGCTTTTATTGGTAGAGGAATTGAGTTTCAGACCAATGACGTCATACTGCAGCTGTACAAAACTCTGGTGCGGCCGCACTTGGAGTATTGTGTACAGCTCTGGATACTTGGAAGCATTGGAAAAGTTTCAGAGGGAATTTACTGTGATGTTGCCTGGTATGGAGGGAAGGTCTTATGAGGAAAGGCTGAGGGACATGAGGCTGTTTTCGTTAAAGAGAAGTAGGTTGAAAGGTGAATTAATTGTGACACATAAGATAATCAGACGGTTAGATAGGGTGGACAGTGAGAGCCTTTTTCCTCAGATGGTGATAGTGAGCAAAGGGAACATAGCCTTAAATTGAGGGGTGATAGATATAGGACAGATGTCAGAAGTAGCTTCTTTACTCAGGGGGTGGTATGCATGTGGAACGGCCTGCCTGCAACACTAGTAGACTCGTCAAATTTAAGGGAATTTAAATGGTCATTGGATAAACAAATGGATAAAAATGCAAGAGTGTAGGTTAGATGGGCTTCAGATTGATTTCACAGTTTGAAGGCCGAAGGGTCTGTACTGCGCTGTCAATTTCCCTGTTCTATGTTCTGTAATGAGGCAACCAAAACTGAACACAATTTTCAATGTGTGGTCTAACCAGGGCTTCATACAGCTGCAGCATTACCTCATGGCTCTTAAACTCAATCCACCTTCTTAACAACCCTATCAACTTGGGTGACAACTTTGAGGGATCTATAAACATGGATCCCAAGATCCCTCTGTTCTTCCACATTACCAAGAATCCTGCCTCCCATGTATTCTGCATTCAAATTCAATCTTCCAAAATGAATCACTTCACACTTTTCCATGTTGAAAGGGCTTATGCCCGAAGAAGGGTTTATACCCGAAACGTTGATTCTTCTGCATTCCTGAAGAAGGGCTTAAGCCCGAAACATCGATTCTCCTGCTCCTTGGATGCTGCCTGACCTGCTGCACTTTTCCACCAACACATTTTTCAGCTCTTTTGAACTCCATCTACCACTTCTCAGCCCAGTTCTTCATCTTTCAATGTCCCATTGCAACCTAAAACAGCACCCCACACTATCCACAACTCCAACAATCTTCGTGCATTGGCAAACTTATCAAACCAGCCTTTCACTTCCTCATCCAAGTTATTTATAAAAATCATAAAGAGCAGAGGCTCCAGAACAGTTCCCTGTGGAACACCACTGTTCACTGAGCTCCAGGCTGAATACTTTCCACCTACTACCAATCTCTGTCTTCTATGGGCCAGCCAGTTTTATATCCAGACAGCCATATTTCCCTGTATCCCATGCCTCCTTACTTTCTGATTAAGCCTACCATGGGGAAACTTATCAAGCGCCTGGCTCAAATCCATATACACCACATCCACTGCTCTACCTTTATCAATGTGTTTTGTCACATTCTCAAAGAATTCAATAAGGCTTGTGAGGCATGACCTGCCCCTCACAAAGCCATGATGACTATCTTGAATCAAACTACACTTTTCCAAGTAATCATAAATCCTGTCTCTTAGAATCCTCTCCAAAAGTTGCACACTACAAATGTAAGACTGACTTGTCTGTAATTCCCAGGATTATTCCTATTCTTTTTCTTGAACAAGCAAATAACATTTTCTACCCTCCAGTCATTTGGCACCACTCCAGTGAACAGTGAGGATGCAAAGATCAACTCCAAAGGCACAGCAATCTCTTCCCTTGCTTCCTGTAGCATAGGATTATCCCATCTGGCCCAGGGGACTTATCTATCCTTATGTTTTTCAATATTTTCAGCACATCCTCCTTTTTAACATCAACCTGTTCGAGCATATCAGCCTGTTTTACACTGTCCTCACAAACATCAAGATCCCTCTCAGTGGTGAGTATTGATGCAAACCATTCATTAAGGAACTCCCCTACATCTTCCAACATCTGGCACAATTCCCTCCACAATCCCTGATCGGCCCTACCCTCACTCTGGAGACCCCTTGTTCCTCACATAAGTTTGGAATGCCTTAGAGTTTTCCTTAAATCTGCCTGATAAAGCTTTTTCATGCCCCCTTCTACCTCTCTAATGTCCATTCTTCAATTCCTTCCTTACCACCTTGGAACCCTCTAGACCCCTGTCAGATCTTTGCCTCTTGAACTTTAAGTAAGCTTCCTTTTCTTCTTGACTAGATGTTCCACATCCCTTGTCACCCAACGTTCCTTCATCCTTCCTTGGCTCAGTGGGAGAAACCTATCCAGCACTATCAGCAAGTGCTCCCTAAACAACCTCCACATTTCTGTCATGCATTCCCCTGATAATTTCCCATTTTAGGCGCCCCAGATCCTGCTCAATAGCATTGTAATTCCCCCTTCAATCAAGAGATCTGATCCGTTGCCAAGCATCAAATCCAATATGGCCTCCTCGCTATTCAACCTATCTACATATTGCATCAGGACTCCTTCCTGGACACACCTGAGAAAAACTGCTCCATCCAAACTATTTGAACAAAGGAGGTTCCAATCAATACTTGAAAAGTTAAAGTCATCCATGACAACAACCCTGTTACTTCTGCACCTTTCCAAAATCTACCTCCAAATCTGCTCCTCCATTTCTCTGTTGCTACTGAGGGGGTCTGTAGAAAACTCCCAATAAAATGACTGCTCCTTTCCTGCTCCTGACGTCCACTCATACCGACTCTGTAGACAAACCCTCTTCAATGCCCTCCCTTTCTGCAGATGCATTACTATCCTGGTGAGCAATGCCTCTCCCCCACCTCTTTTATCTCCCCCTCTATTCCTTTAGAAACATCAAAATCGTGAAACATCCAACAACCATTCCTGCGCCTGTGATATCCAAGTCTCCATAATGGCCACAACATTACTGTTCCAAATACTGATCTATGCTCCAAGTTCATCACCCTAATTCCTGATACTTCTTGCATTAAAATAGACACACTTCAACCCATGACACTGACTGCAACTTAGCCCCACCAATTGTGCATTGGTGTCTGTCTCTATGTCTGTGTATGCTCTGTCTATGTGTCTCTGTGCAACGAGTTCTCTGTTGCTTTGGGAATGAATCCATTGAAATGGGGTTAACCCCTCTCTGCCTTTCTCTCTGAGTCTATACCTCTTGTGTTGAAATTGAAAAATGTTCACGGTTATGTGTGTTTCCATATGTCTGTGTCTCTGTGCGTTGGTGTCTGTGTATCTATCTCTGGCTGCAACGGAGCTCACTGGAGGGAGGTTTCAATGAATGAATTAATTAAAAAGTGATGAGTCACAGTCTCACTCACTCTCCGTTGTGTTTAAGTGATACAATGCCACTCTTTTTTTGGAGAAAGCATCACAACCTGAATCTCTCACGTTGCACATTTATTTCATTCTCAAACAAGGTTTTTGGAGATGTAGAGCAGTTTTGTCTGATTAATGTTGCCCTTAGGTGTGAGCAGAAGGATATGATCAAAGTGCTGGTCTTACTCCCCTCCTGTTTTCAAGTCTTTTCTCAATTAGAATCTGAGAGTAAATTACAAAACATAGTGAGATGCCCACGAGATTGTGAGATGAGCAACAGTCAGAGAGTGCAGCTTAACATGTGGCTGCGAGGCTGGTGCAGGAGGGAGGGCTTCAGATACCTAGACCATTGGGATACCTTCTGGAGAAGGTGGGACCTGTACATGAAGGACGGGTTGCACCTGAACTGGAGGGGCACAAATGTCCTGGGTGGGAGATTAGTTTGTGTGATTTGGGAGGGTTTAAACTGGTTTGACAGAGGATTGGGAATCAGAGTCACATGTCTGAGAGGAGGTCAGTTGCAGATGGGGCAGTGACAGGGTGTATTGAATCTATCAGGAAGGTTTCTCACGCTTTGATGGAACAAAGGGATCAGTTAAAGTGTGTCTGCTTTAATTCAAGGAGTGTCCGAAATAAGAGTAATGAACTTAGAGCATGGATCAGTACTTGGGTCTACGATGTTGTGGCCATAACAGAGATGTGGGTTTCACAGGGGCAGAAATGGTTGCTTCATGTTCCATGGTTTAGAATGTTTAAAAAGAACAGGGAGAGTGGAAAAAGAGGGGGAGGGGGTAGCATTGCTAATCAGAGAGTTCATCACAGCTACGGAAATGAAGGTTGTTGAGGAAGGTTTGTCTACTGAGTCAGTATGGGTGGGAGTTAGGAACAGCAAGGAAACAGCCACTGCATTGGGGGTTTTCGACAGAACACCTGTGGGCGGCACGGTGGCACAGTGGTTAGCACAACTGCCTCACAGCGCTAGAGACCCGGGTTCAATTCCCGCCCCAGGTGACTCTCTGTGTGGAGTTTGCACATTCTCTCCGTGTCTGCGTGGGTTTCCTCCGGGTGCTCCGGTTTCCTCCCACAATCCAAAAATGTGCAGGTTAGGTGAATTGCCCGTAGTGTTAGGTGAAGAGGTAAATGTAGGGGAATGGGTCTGGGTGGGTTGCGCTTCGGCGGGTCAGTGTGGACTTGTTGGGCCGAAGGGCCTGTTTCCACACTGTAAGTAATCTAATCTAACCTAATAGCAGTAGAGAGATTGAAGATCGCATAGGCAGGCCGATTCTGGAAAAATGCAAAAGTCGCAGGGTTGTTGTTATGGGTGATTTCAACTTGCCCAATATCGACTGGAACCACCTAAGTGCAGATGGTTTGGATGGAACAGTTTTTGTCAGGTGTGCTCAGGAAGGTTTCCTTACTCCCGACAAGGCCATTTTGGATTTGGTGCTCGGCAATGAGCCAGGACTTGTGTCAGATCTCTTGGTGACAGTGATCACAACTGCCTCACATTTAGCATCGCCTTGGGGAATGAAAGGAGCAGTTACCGAGGGAAGATATTTAATTGGGGGAAAGGAAATTATGACACTATCAGATAGGAATACAAACTGGAAGCAATTGTTCCACAGAAAGGGCACAGCAGACATGTGGAGACTGTTTAAGGAGCAGTTGTTGCGAGTGATGCACGAATTTGTTCCTCTGAGTCGGGTAAGATTAAGGAACCTTGGATGACGAGAACAGAGGAACTTCTCATCAAAAGGAAGAAGGCAGCTGGAGGAAGCAAGGACCTACCACAGCTTTCGAGGATTACAGGCTTGCTAGAAAGGAGCTCAGAAATGGACTGAGGAGATCAAGGAGGGGGCACAAAAAAAGGCTTGGCAAGAAGGATTAGGGAGAACTCAGGGGCATTGTACTCATACGTGAGGAATTAGGGAATGATCAGGGAGAAGGTAGGGCCGATCAGGGATAGCAGAGGGAACTTGTGCGTGGAGTCTGAGCAGATAAGGGAAGCCCTAAATGAGGTTTTTGCTTTGGTTTTCACCAAGGAAAGAGAACTTGTTGTAAATGAAAACTTAGAGGAGCTGAGATACAGGCTTGAATAGATCAAGATTGATGAAGTTGATGTGCTGGACATTTTGGAAAACATTAAGATTGATAAGTCCCCAGGGCCAGACCAGATTTATCCCAGGCTGCTCCAGGAAGCGAGAAAGGAGGTTGCTAAGCGACTGGCGAGGATATTTGCCTCCTCACTCTCCACAGGAGTCGTACCAGTGGAATTGGAAGGAGGCGAATGTTGTTCCTCTTTTCAAGAAGGGTAATAGGGAAATCCCTGGCGATTACAGACCAGTCAGTCATACGTCTGTGGTCAGCAAAACATAATGTGATTAAAAACAGTCAACATGGCTTTGTGAGAGGCAGATCATGCCTCACAAATCTTACTGAGTTCTTTGAGGAGGTGTCAAGACAGGTCAATGATGGTCAAGCAGTGGATGTGGTGTATATGGACTTCAGCAAGGCATTTGATAAAGTTTCCCATGGTAGGCTCATTCATAAAGTCAGGAAGTATGGTATACAGGGACATTTGACTATCTGGATTCAGAATTGGTTGGCTGACAGAAGGCAGAGAGTGGTTTTGGATGGAAAGTATTCTGCCTGGAGGTTAGTGTTGAGTGGGGTCCTGCAGGGCTCTGTTCTTGGGCCTCTGCTCTTTGTAGTTTTTATAAATGACTTGGATGCGGAGGTTGAGGGGTGGGTTAGTAAATTTGCAGATGACACAAAGGTTGGAGGTGTCGTCGATAGTACAGAGGGCTACTGCAGGCTGCAGCACGACATAGACAGGATGCAGAGCTGGGCTGAGAAATGGCAGATGGAGTTCAACCTGGATAAATGTGAGGTGATGCATTTTGGAAGGTCGAACTCGAATGCTGAATATAGGAGTGAAGACAGGATTCTTGGCAGTATGGAGGAACAGAGGGATCTGGGTGTGCAAGTACATAGATCTCTCAAAGTTGCCACCCAAATAGATAGGGTTGTTAAGAAAGCACGTGGTGCTTTGGCTTTCATTAACAGGGGAATAGAGTTTAAGAGCTGTGAGGCTTTGCTGCAGCTCTACAAGTCCCTGGTGAGACCACACTTGAAATATTGTGTCCAGTTCTGGTCCCCCTCCTGTAGGGAAGATACAGAGGCTTTGGAGAGGGTGCAAAGCAGGTTTACCAGGACGCTGCCTGGACTGGAGGGCTTGCCTTATGAAGGTTGAATAAGCTCAGACTTTTCTGTCTGGAGAGAAGGAGGAAGAGAGGAGACCTGATCGAAGTGTACAAAATAATGAGTGGAATAGATAGAGTCAATAGCCAGAGATGTTTCCCCAGGGCAGGATTGACTGGTACAAGAAGTCATAATTTGAAGATATTAGGAGGAAGGTATAAAGGAGATGTCAGAGGTGGGTTCTTTATGCAGAGAGTTGTAAATGCATGGAATGCGTTGCCAGCGGTGGTGGTGGAAGCAGAGTCATTGGGGATATTTAAGCGACTGCTGGACATGGACATGGAGAGCAGTGAGTTGAGGGGTGGGTAGGTTAAGTTACTATATTTTACATTAGGATTAAACCTCAGCACAACATCGTGGGCCAAAGGGCCTGTTCTATGCTGTACTTTTCTATGTTCTATTACAAAATGCAGGAAGCGCAACAAAATTCACCATGTCTCTTGACAACACAGTTCACTCGGAGGCACCTGCATACAGTTGCAAAGGAAATACTTGCTCTAATGTGGATCATGTGAGGAAAACTGCCCAAAGACATTGCAGAAGGAACAGACACATTTCTAAACGTGAGCGTAGAACATAGAACATTCCAGCGCAGTACAGACCCTTCAGCCCTCAATGTCATGTTGACTTGTGGAACCAATCTGAAGCCTACCCTACCCTATTCCATTCTAACCTACCCTATTCCATTCCCACCCACGTGCCTATCCAATGACTATTTAAATGCCCTTAAAGGTTGGCGGGTCTACTACTGTTGCAGGCAGTGCATTCCATGCCCCTGCTACTCTCTGAGTGAAGAAACTACCTCTGACATCTGTCCTATATCTATCATCCCTCAATTTAAAGCTATGTCCCACTCATGCTAGCCATCGCCATTTGAGGAAAAAAGCTCTCACTGTCCAACCTATCTAACCCTCTGATTATCTTATATGTCTCAATTAAGTCTTATCTCTAATGAAAATAGCCTCAAGTCCCTCAGCTGTTCCTTGTATGACCTTCCCTCCATACCAGGCAACATCCTGGAAGATGTCCTCTGAACCCTTCCCAAAGCTTCCACATTCTTCTTATAATGAAGTTATTTGAACAGTATGCAATACTCCAAAAGTGGCTGCAGCAGAATTTTGTACAGCTGCAGCATGATCTCATGGTTCTGAAACTCAAAACCTCTACCAATAAAAACTATGTCTTCATAACAACCCTATCAAACTGTGTGGCAACTTTCAAGGATCAATGCACTTAGACACCAAGATCTCTCTCTGCTCATCTACACTACCAAGAATCTTACCATTAGCCCAGTACTCTGCATTCCTGTTACTCCTTCCAAGGTGAATCACCTCACACTTTTCTGCATTAACTCCATTTGCCACCTCTCTGCTTACCTATGTCTCTCTGCCTCGTGCAACATCCTTCATCACTATCCATAACTCGCCCAACCTATGGTCATCCACAAATTTATAACCCATCCTTCTCTGCCCTCATTCAGGTCATTTATAAAAATGACAAACAGCAGTGGACCCCAACAGATCCTTTTGGTACACCACTAGTAACTGAACCCGAGGATGAATATTTCCTATCAATCACCACACTGTCTTCTTTCGGTTATCCAATTTCGGATTCAAACCGCTAAATCACCCTCAATCCCATGTCTCCATATTTTGTGCAGTAGCCTACCATGGGGAACCTAATCAAACATCTTACTGAAATCCATATACACCACATCAACCGCTTTACCCTCATCCACCTGTTTAGCCACCTTCTCAAAGAACTCAATAAGGTTTGTGCGACATGACCTACACTTCATAAAACCGTGTTGACTATCCCTAATCAACATATTCCTTTCAAGACTATTATAAATCCTATCTCTTATAATCCTTTCCAACACTTTACTCACAACTGAACTAAGACTCACAGGTCTATAATTTCAACGGTTGACTTTACCCCCCTTCTTGAACAAGGGAACAATACTTACCATCCTCCAGTCTTCTGGCACTATTCCTGTGAACAATGACAACATAAAGATCAAAGCCAAAGGCTTGGCAATCGCCTCCCTGGCTTACCAGAGAATTCTAGGATAATTCCCATCCAGCCCAGGGGATGTATCTATTTTCACACTTTTCAGAATTGCTAACACCTCTTCCTTATGCACCACAATCCTATCGAGGCTAGTGACCTGTATTTCAGTATTCTCCTTGACCACATTGTCTTTTTCTAATATAAATACTGATGAAAAGTATTCATTTATTCACTTCCTCTATCTCCTCTGACTCTACGCACAACTTCCCAATGCTATGCTTGATTGGCCCTAATCTTACTCTAGTCATTCCTTTATTCCTGATATAACTACAGAAAACCTTAGAGTTTTCCTTGATATCATCCACCAATGATATCACATGTCCCCTCCTGGCTCTTCCTAGCTCTCTCTTTAAGTCATGCCTGGCTGCCTTATAACTCTCAAGTACCCTAACTGAGCCATCACATCTCATCCTCACATTGTTAAAAATCACACAACACCAGGTTATAGTCCAACAGGTTTAATTGGAAGCACACTAGCTTTCGGAGCGACGCTCCTTCATCAGGTGATTGCGGAGGGCTCGATCGTAACACAGAATTTATAGCAAAAATTTGCAGTGTGATGTAACTGAAATTATACATTGAAGAATTGATTGTCTGTTAAACCTTTCATCTGTTAGAATACAGTGATAGTTTCACTTCTTTCATGTGTAAATCACAAAACCCTTTTTTTAAAAGTTGCATTCTCGGGTTAGCTGTTAACAATGGTGATAGCTAGACAATATGTTGAAGGTGTTAGCCCCCTGTGTTCTCTGTCTATGACCTGATGTTTAGATTGATTCCAATCTACAAAGTGAGATAACAGAGTTTTACATGAATTCATGCAGTTTTTGAGCTCAGAGTTCTACATGAATGTATGTGGTTTTTGAGCAAAGTGCAATGTAACTCTGAAATTACCAAAAAAATTCACCACACAAAATATATGTGTGCATGTGGGTCTTTGTCTGTCTGGGGTGGGGGTTGTGAGTGTGAGAAAGTGTGTGTGTGTGTGTGTGTTTAGTGAGTGCAATGTACATTGATGACATTTTCTTCCTCTGGACCCATGGCGAGGAGTCACTGATAAAACTACACAGTGACATCAACAAGTTTCATCCCACCATCAAACTCACCATGGACTACTCTCGACTGTCTGTCTCATTCTTGGACACGTGCATCTCCATCAAGGATGGACACCTCAGCACCACACTCTACCGCAAACCCACAGACAACCTCACAATGCTACACTTCTCCAGCTTCCACCCAAAACATATTAAAACAGCCATTCCCTATGGACAAGCCCTACGCATACACCGGATCTGCTCAGATGAGGAGGAACATGACGGACACCTGGAAGTACTCAAGGATACCCTCACAAGAACGGGGTACGATGTTCAACTCATCGACCGCCAGTTCCGACGTGCCACAGCAAGGAACCGTAATGACCTCCTCAGGAAACAGACATGTGCTGCAACTGACAGGGTACCCTTCGTTGTTCAGTACTTCCCAGGGGCTGAAAAATTATGCCATGTTCTTCGTGACCTGCAACACATTATCAATGAGGATGAGCACCTCACCAAGACCTTCCCCACACCTCCACTACTTGCCTTTAAACAACTGCCAAACCTCAAACAGATCATTGTTCATAGCAAACTGCCCGGCTCTCAGGACAACTCCATACAACCCTGTCACGGTGGACGCTGCAAAACGTGTCAGATTGTGGACATAGATACCACTATTACGCGTGGGAACACCTCCCACCGTGTACATGGCAGGTACTCATGTGAACTCAGCCAACATTGTCTATCTTATACGTTTCAGGCAGGGATGCCCGGAGGCATGGTACATTGGGGAAACCGAGCAAAGGCTATGACAACGGATGAATGGGCACCGCACAACAATCAACAGACAGGAGGGTTTCCTCCTAGTTGGGGAACATTTCAGTGGTTCAGGACATTCAGCCTCGGACCTTCGGGTGTCCATCCTCCAAGGTGGACTCTGGGACAGGCAGCAGAGGAAAGTGGTCGAGCAGAGGCTGATAGCTAAGTTCGGTACCCGTAGGGAGGGCCTCGACCGGGACCTTGGGTTTATGTCACATTACAGGTGATCATCATTGCACTACACACACACACACACACACACACAGATATTCCTACACACACACTCTCTCATATACACACGGACACAGATACACACAGACGTGCACACAGACACCCACACACACCCTTATAGAGACACAGACTCCCACATATGAACCCCCTCACAGACCTAAGACACTCTGCACTCACTACACACACACACACTTTCTCACACTCACAACCCCCACCCCAGACAGACACACACACAGACAGACAAAGACCCACATGCACACATATATTTTGTGTGGTGAATTTTTTTGGTACTTTCAGAGTTATATTGCACTTTGCTCAAAAACCACATACATTCATGTAGAACTCTGAGCTCAAAAACTGCATGAATTTATGTAAAACTCTGTTATCTCACTTTTTAGATTAGAATCAATCTAAACATCAGGTCATAGAAAGAGAACACAGGGGGCTAACACCTTCAACATATTGTCTAGCTATCACCATTGTTAACAGCTAACCCGAGAATGCAACTTTATAAAAAAAGGGTTTTGTGATTTACACATGAAAGAAGTGAAACTATCACTGTATTCTAACAGATGAAAGGCTTAACAGACAATCAATTCTTCAATGTATAATTTCAGTTACATCACACTGCAAATTTTTGCTATAAATTCTGTGTTACGATCGAGCCCTCCACTATCACCTGATGAAGGAGCGTCGCTCCGAAAGCTAGTGTGCTTCCAATTAAACCTGTTGGACTATAACCTGGTGTTGTGTGATTTTTAACTTTGTACACCGCAGTCCAACACCGGCATCTCCGAATCATTCTCACATTAGCCTTCTTCTTCCTCTGAACAAGAGAGGCAACTTCCTTACTAAAACACAGCTCCTGTGCTCGGCAACTGTCAGGCATGTTTCACTCTGTGGAGCCTCAATGCAATTTCAGTCCTCGCCACACCAGCACTGTGTGTCTGTGTCTCTTTGTAGATGCTGCTGTGAGTTACTCTCCCTGTGTGACCAAACCCCCGATGTGTTTCCCTTCCACCATCCCCTATGTAATGGCGAGGGGATGCCAGCAGATGGTGGTATTGAATCCATTTAAAAACAAGGGAGCATCCGGCAGAGGCACCAGGAACCTTTGTCTCTCTCTGTCTCTCTCTCTCTCTCCCCCCCTCCCTTTCTCCCTCTGTG
This sequence comes from Chiloscyllium plagiosum, assembly GCF_037043375.1. Lineage (NCBI taxonomy): Eukaryota > Metazoa > Chordata > Chondrichthyes > Orectolobiformes > Hemiscylliidae > Chiloscyllium > Chiloscyllium plagiosum. The sequence goes on from NW_028270176.1 coordinate 16,997,251, forward strand.
TTTCAGTGTGTCTATGGGTGCGTTTGTGTGTCAGTGTCTGTGTGAACGTCTGTGTCTCAGTGTGTCTCTGGGTGTCCATTTGTGCGTTTCTGTCTCTGACTGCCACTGATTACATATAGCAGATACTTAGGAGTGAGTTCCAGCCTAAAATCTAATAAACGGTTCAGGGCCATAATACGTAGAATAACAGATACCTGGATGTGAGTTACAGACTGGAATCTAATCAATGGGCGTGAGGTTTTATATAATAGCAGATACTCAGGAGTGAGTTCCTGTCTGGAATCTACTCAATGGGTTCGGTGCTGTTTAGATATAGAATAACAGATACCCAGGAGTGAGTTACATACTGTAATCTTTTTGAAGTGCTCAGGGTAATTTATAGTTAGGATAAGTGATAGTCAGGAGTTCCAGTCTGGAATCTAATCAAGATGTTCGATGTGTCTATGGACAGTGTGACAAATACCTGGGAGTTAGTTACAAACTGGAAACTAATCAAAGGGTTCAGGGTAGCTTATATACAGTGGAAAAGATATGAAGGAGTGAGATACAGATAAGAATCAAAATGAAGGGTTCAGTGAGGATTGTATATGATGTGGAGGAGCTGGTGTTGGACTAGGGTGGACAAAGTTAAAAATCACACAACACCAGCTTATAGTCCAACAGGTTTATTTGGGAGCACTAGCTTTTGGAGCACTGCTCCTTCCACCTGATGATGGAGCAGTGATCTGAAAGCTAGTCCTTCCAAATAAACCTGTTGGACTGTAACCTGGTGTTGTGTGATTTTTAATTTAGGATTATACGTAGAGTTAGAAATCTTCACGAGTGAGTTATAGACTATAATGTAATAAAGGCAGAGTGGTTGTGTGCAGAGAAACAGATGCCTGGGAGTGAGATACAGCCAGAAATCTAATAGAGAGGTTGGGGGAGGGGTGTCTATACAGAGTAACGGAACACTGGGAATGAGTTACAGCCAGAAATCTAATTAAGAGGTTCAGGAGGGATTTTTATACAGAGTAAGAGATACGCAGGAATAAGTTAGACACAGGAATTTAATCGAGGGATTTGGTGGAGTTTTATTAATATATTACCTGATATTCAGGACAGAAATCGAATGAATATTTCAAGTATTTGTAATTTAGTTTGAAATAACAGTTGCTCGAGAGTGAGTTACATGCTGCAATGTGATCGAGAAGTTTCCAAGGAGATTTGAGATTTGCAAGTGTCGGTTTGTGAGAATCTGTGTCTTTTAAATCTTGGAGTTGATGCTTGTGTGAGAGTGTACATCACTGAGTGACATCTGTTTGTCCATGTGTATTTCTGTGTGCATATGGCAGTGTACATCACTGAGTGAGATGTCTGTGCAAGACCACTGTAATGACATGGCGGTGAGCTATTCTCCTACTTAAACCAAACACACAGAAAAGTTCACCTCACCTCATAATCTGTTAAAGTATGAGTGACAGAGAACAACCCAAATTCCACTATTTAACAAAAAATTGTCAATGCTCTTCTTTAACTCTCAAGTGAACATTAAACAACAACTATTTACAACTCTAAGTCTTGTTTCTCTTAAGATTTGTGCTCATCAGGGGCAGTAACTAACACTTGTTTCTCCAGTTCTTTGTCTCTGTAACAATAAAGTTTCAACATATTCACATAACGTACATGATACTGTTTTTTTTTCCAATCTGGCACCTTTGCCAGATAGTTTACCTGACTCAGCTTTTTCTCAATTTCATAGGGACCACTAAACCTGGCTTTAAAGGGATCTCCTACCACTGGTAACAATACTAATACGTCATCCCTTCGGGAAAATGTCCAAGTCTCAGAGTTTTTATCTACCACCTGCTTCATTCTACGCTGTGTACTCTTTAGGTGCTGTTTCATAGCTGACTCACCTACCTGATTTAATCTCTCTCTCACCTCCGATATATAACCCAAGTGTGAGATCTCCGACTTTGGTCCTGTCAATTTCTTTCAAGTAATTACAGAGATCCTCTCACTTCATGTCCAAATATTAACTCAAAGAGAATAAACTTGGTAGATTCATTTGGGGCATCGCTAATGGCAAACAACACAAATCTGATACTTTATCTTAATCCTTTGGGTCATCCTGACAGTACATTGGATTTGAAGGTATGTACTGTACCTTTAAGAGGGAGCGAAAGTTGAAAAGCTGGCAAGCACCTGTTATGTGACTGAGTAGAGTGTACTAGACAATTTGAAGATGTATCAGTAAGCTGTAACTCTGATAATGAGTTGTTTTCACAACCATTCGAATTCAACCACTCAGTTTAAATTATGCCCCAAGATACTAAAACCCAATCGAATTTGAATTTTACTGTCTTGACAACGCAAACTAGTGAGAAGATCCGATGTTTTGGGGTACAAAAAGCAGGCATTTTGAACAGTTAGCCAGTGACAAAGAGCACATTTGCCATCGATAGGCTGCCCACAGACCCTCTCTCTGAAGGGTACCTTTTTCAACATTGTTGAAGCAGAAGACTGGAGACGATATGGGGAAATCTACAGACAGAGGAAGTTCATCACGAAGGCAACAACTGGTTTTTGAAAATTGATTTGCTGTTAATTTCAAAGGGGATTTATTGGATCACTTTATTGTTATAGAGTGGGAAGTAGATAATTTTTGATAGAAAGGAGGCTTCCAGTTATAGATCATTATTTTTTAATGTTCTCTTTTGCAGTTAAAGAATAAATTGCTATTTTTTTCTTTAAATGCTTTAACAGATTATGAGGCAAGTGAGCTTTCCTGTGGTTTGGTTTAAATTAGTAGAAGGGTTTACCCTGCCTCGTAACACTCCTAACATAGTTTTACAACATGGGGCAAACCCTCATGCTTAATTTAAAACCAGCAACACAGAAAAGGTCTATCGCGTGCAGTAATCTGTAAACGTTTGAGTGGCCAAGAACTATTTAAAGTAAAAATTAACAACTTTATTTCTTAAAGTATAACAGAGAATAATTAACTAATAACTATCTACAATTCCTTACTCTAACCTAATCTGGTACGTTCCCTTCTATAATACTAGCCCGATAAAACTCCCAATTAAGACTTACAAAACAACACTGCTTATGTCAAAACCAGGCAGCTTTCAATTGTTCTATTTGGATCTTTTTGTGTCTGCTTTTCTTCTTCTTATGAATTTCTGCATCACCGGTTACTGATCGAAAAGGTATTTTTAAGAGAGCTATTTTTCAAGCAGTCTGTTACCCGCTGGTGCTTGGCAGTTCTCCTCTCAACGAAAGCATCGGATTGTGTCATGGGCTTTTAAGATTGTCAATATATTCAATTCAAACTGGATTGTAATTTGGTATTTTTCAGGGTATAACTTAAACTGATTGGCCGAATTTGAATTTGTTTTTGTCGCCAGGCAACGAGCTAAACGAGTTGTTTGACCAAGTGTTACATTGTTACTTTACTGAGAACACTTGGTGCTGTGTCCAGTAGTTCTGCTGCTTTTAACTCTCTTAAAGGACACCCACATCTTCATATCACATGGTCTTCAGGGTCTGATGCCACGTTTCTAAAACTCCCTGGGATTCAGGATGATACACACTTGATTTAAATTGCTGTATAGATTTTAGATTTAGATTACAGTGTGGAAACAGGCCCTTCGGCCCAACAAGTCCACACCGACCCGCCAAAGCGAAACCCGCCCATACCCCTATATTTACCCCTTACCTAACACTACGGGCAATTTAGCATGGCCAATTCACCTGACCCTGCACATCTTTGGACTGTGGGAGGAAACCCACGCAGACACGGGGAGAACGTGCAAACTCCACACAGTCAGTCGCCTGAGGCGGGAATTGAACCCGGGTCTCTGGCGCTGTGAGGCAGCAGTGCTAACCACTGTGCCACCGTGCCGCCCACTATCCATGACTTCTCAAAACAGACTAGCAGTAAAATTAGACCCTTTGGCTGACTGAATCTGGGTAGCCCATATCGCGTGAAGAAAGCTACTAACTCCTCTCCCACCCTTTTTACCTTGATACTCCATAATGGAATTGCCTCCAGAAATCTGGGAGACATGGTTAGCAAGTACTGGTTCCCACTTTTGATTCTTGGGAGGGAACCGGCACAGGGTAAAACAAGGGCTGCAGATGCTGGAAACCAGATTCTAGATTAGAGTGGTGCTGGAAAAGCACAGCAGTTCAGGCAGCATCCGAGGAGCAGGAAAATCGACGTTTTGGGTAAAAGCCCTTCATCAGGGAACCGGCACAATCAATCATAACCCACGTGAAAGGTTCTTCAAATGAGGGCATTGGCAACAAAGGGGCTGTTTTTTTTACCGTCTATGGCTTACCTACCATTTGGCATGTATGACACATACAGCAAAACTTAACCAAATCCTTGTGCATTCCAGGCCAATAGAAATGTTTTTGTACCTTAGCCTGAGTCTTCCATACACCTAGGTGACCTCCGAATGGTCATGTACTACTCGTAACACTTCCTGTCTGTATGCTACCAGCAACACAATCTGGTGCACTTCTGCCCATTTCTCCTCTGCACTAACCTGCAGTGGTCTCTATTTTCATCTTAGGATTATATCTTTCAGGTAAAGTTAAAATCACACAACACTAGGTTATATTCCAACAGGAGAAGCACCACTTCTTCATCAGGTGGTTGTGGAATTTATAGTAATAGGATTGCAGTGTCATGAAATGTAATATTCAACAAATTTAAAATTACATTCCATGACTGCAATCCTGTTGCTATAAGTTCGGTGTCTTACGGTTCTGCTCCGCAACCACCTGATGATGGAGCAGCGCTCTGAAAGCTAGTGCCTCCAAATAAACCTGTTGGACTATAACCTGGTGCTGTGTGATTTATAACTTTGTCCACCTCAATCCAACACCAGCAATTCCAAATCATTCAAATTATAACCCTCAGGAATATTCTCTGCCTCCCTTTCTGAGTATGCATCAACAGATATAATATGTTTTATTGTCTCAACTTTCTGTTGTAAGTCCAATAGCCTTCCAGGATTAAACACCTCTGCCTGACCCTCTGCCTGTTCAGGTTTTTCTTGCAGTACTACATCAAACTGGGTGTCTGCTAACTGAACCTCAACTCCTTCATCTTTCTCTTTAGTTTGTGCTTGGTGCTGTGACTTATGATCGCAGGATTGTGTTAATACACAGTCGGGGAAAGTTCCAGGGTATTTTTCTCTTTAAACTTGTCAGTTCCCAGGTCTTCCTTGAGCTTCTCCAAAACAAGGGGGTGTCATTCCCACGTTGGATCCTGCTAAATCATTCCCAAGAAAAAACTGTATTCCTCAAACGGACACTCTGTCAATCACTCCCACTGTTACTTCCCCAATCTCGAGTTGGCACTCCAACTTGATCTTACAATCGGGAACATGAAATTTCTGTCCATCAATCCCTCAAATTACCACTTCCTCAGTTAACAGGTCAGAAAAAGTGCAAATACGTTCATCTCTTACTATTAGAGACTGGTTAGATCCGTATCTCTCAAAATTATAACTTCTTGCCCTCCTCCCCCTGACCTTTCTGAGTGAACTTTACCCACAGGGGTGAATGCTTTATATAGATTAGGCACTAACTCCATCCCCAGCCCCTGCCTGAGCTGTGCACTCTCCTGCAGCTCCTCGGCTCTTCTTGGGGTCTCCTTTACTACTTTCACTAATGTCACTGGCTTCGCTTCTTTTCCCACACCTTTTCCCACAATACCTTTCTTTAACAGCCAGCACTGGGACTTTACGTGTCCCACTTTACGGCAGTGGAAACACCTGAGGCCTGTCACCTCCTTCCCACCCTCTAAGCCTTCCTTTTGATCCTGTGGTAAACTATTCCCAGTGTGCTCGGTTTCCTTGGTTTGTAGTGTAGGATCTCCCCTTCTCCCAATTCCTCTCCCTCACAGGGTGACATTCTTGCTGGCAGGTGAACTTTGCCTTCTGCACCAACGTATATTCACCTGCCATCTCTGCTGCTCTTCCCACTTCTGGAACTTTCTGTTCCTCCACATGGATTCTTATCATCTCTGGAAGTGAGTTTTTAAACTCCTCCAGAAGAGTATTCTGACAGGTCGTATCTATTTTTAAGGCCTGCACCATCTATCAAAACTGCAATGGTCGATTGTTTTGAACTCACCATAAGTCTCACCTGGTTCCTTCTTTATATTTCTGAACTGTTGTCCATACGCTTCTGGTACCAATTCATAAGCACTCAAAATAACCTGTCTGACCTCTTCATAATCTCTTGACCCCTTATCTGACAGCGCTGCAGATACCTCACGAGCTCTGCCTACCAGCTTAGTCTGAACTAGCATTACCCACAAGTCCTCTGACCACTCCACCTGCCTAGCCAATTTTTCAATTAATTAAAGGCAGCTTTGAAATCATTCTCATCAAAATATGGCAGTGTTTTAATATATTTGTATATGTCACTACCTTCTCTCTTCATCTCCATCCTGTTAACTTGACTTTGCTAACTTCTGAAGTTCAAACATTCTCTCCATTTCTCTCTTTTTCTCTGTCCCTTTCTTCTCTGTCTCTCTCTTTGCTCAGCTGAGAATCTTTTCTCTATTTAATTTTTCCGCTCTTCTTCATCTCCCTCATTCTTTTTCCTCTCTCTCTTTCTTAGTCTCCCTTTCTTTATCTTATAACTCTATTTTCCTCAACTGTAGTTTAGGGTTTGCTAACTCTATTGCATTTGTCTGTTTCTCTGGCACACCTAAGTGCTTGAGTAACTCCGTTACAATTTCAGCTTTATGTTTACCCTTGATTAAACCCAATTCTAACCTTCAATGCATTATCTGAGCTGACAGAGCACCTATCGTTAAAGTTCATTTGAGAGTAACTTTAAAACAAAGTTCTGGGATTTACATGTGAAAGAACTGAAATTAAAGTGGTCATTCTAAAAGATGAGAGACTTAACAAACAATCCAGGTCTTTATCTATATGTAATTTCAGTTGCATCACACTGTAAACTTTTGCTATAATTTCTGTGTCTTACCATCTTATACTCCACAACCATCTGATGAAGGACCAATGATCTGCAAGCTCGTGCTTCCAAATAAACCTGTTGGACTATTGCCTGATATTGTGCGATTTTTAATTTTGTGAACTCCAGTCCAACACTGGCACCTCCAAATTATCAATTCTAACTTTTTTGCTGATTCTAAAAGTCTTTTCTTTTCTTTCTAAACTTTCTTGGCAAACTTGGGAATCACCTTCAAACCGCAGAACTTCTTTAGCAATTTTAAGAGCCATTTCTCTCACTTTTAATTCCACAAATAACCGAAATTATACAAATTGTCTCCTCTATGTTTTATTTGACTATCTAGGACACTAATCGGCAAGTGATTAAATCTGCTGAAGCTTTTACCCTAAATCTGTCCAAATCTCAGACTGGATATGTCCACACCTGTCCAAATCGTGGACCCGAGCTCCCAAACTGTTATGACACAGTGGTGAGCCCCTTTGCTAATTAAACCAGAAACACAGTAAAAGCTCACCTCACCTTGTAATCTGTTAAAGTATTTCTGACAGCGAACTACCCAAATTCCACTATTTAACAAAAAATATAAATTTTATTCTTTAACACTAAAGTGAACATTAAACAACAACTATTTACAATTCTAAGCCTCCTCTCTCTTAAAGGTTTGTTATCTACCTCCCACTCTATAACAATATAGTGGGCGGCACGGTGGCAAGCACTGCTGCCTCACAGCGCCAGAGACCCGGGTTCAATTCCCACCTCAGGCGACTGACTGTGTGGAGCTTGCACGTTCTCCCCGTGGCTGCATGGGTTTCCTCCGGGTGCTCCGGTTTCCTCCCAAAGTCCAAAGATGTGCAGGTTAGGTGAATTGGCCATGCTAAATTGCCCGTAGTGTTAGGTAAGGGCTAAATGTAGGGGTATGGGTGGGTTGCGCTTCGGCGGGTCGGTGAGGACTTGTTGGGCCGAAGGGCCTGTTTCAACACTGTAACGTAATGTAATGTAATCTAATCTAAAAAATATATACTGATCCAACAAAGCCCCTATTACATTTACAGCAACTCAATTTTCAAAACAGCAGCTGTCATATCCGGTGTCGATCTTCCTCTGTTTGGAGATCTCATTAGCTGCACAGATTTTTCACATGAGAAAGGTACCTTCGGTAACGCTTTCAGGCAGTCTATCTAACAATGGCAGGTGGTACTCTTTCTGACTAACTGTTCAAAATACCTGCTTTTTTATACCCCAAACATGGGATCATCTATAGGTTCAATGTTGTCAAAATTCAAATTTGATTGGGTTTTAGTATCTTGCAGCATAATTTAAACGGATTGGTTAAATTTGAACTGCTGTGAAAGCAACTGGTATTTAGGTTATAGCCAAAATGTTACATCTTTCAATTTTCCAGCACACTCTGTGACATGACAGGTGCTTGCCAGCTTTCACTCTCTCTCAAAGGTCCAGTTACACCCCTTCAACTTCATGACAGTGCATATCACTGACAGAGCTGTGCTCATCTGTGTGTTTGTGCATAGGTGAGTGTCTGTGATATCGTACATCCCTGTAGCCATAGCGTAATACAGCACAAAGACGGCCGCCTTCAACCATTTTGTCCATGTCAACCAGATATCCTAAACTGATTTTGTTCCATTTGCCAGCATTTAGCCCGTATTCCTGCAAACCAGTAAGTGATGCATTTTGTTCATGTGTGTGTTTACGTCACTGAGTGATCTGCATCCATATGATACACTGTGTGCCTCAATGTGTTCATGTGTATGAATTGACATTACTGAGTGATCTGCATTCGTGTATGCTGGACAGTGTACATCAGAGTGTTTGTGTGTGTGAGTCAGATATTTCTTCCTGCTTTGTGTTGTCAGAACTTTACAGCTGTGCATCAATCACAGTGACCTGTCTTTTTAATTTTTCCCAGGTTATAACATTTGTATGTGGGGACAACAAACTCTGTGCAACCAGCGCTGCTTCCAATGGGATACAGTTTGTCCTGGAGGGAAGTGTGTGTGTATGAGCATCTGTGAGTGAGAGAGTGAGTGAGTGAGCAGCTCTACCTGCAATGGGATATGCTTTGCACTGGAGAGAAGTTTCAATGAATGAATAGTTTGAGCTATAGGGAGAGGCTGAATAGGCTGGGGCGGTTTTACCCTGGAGCATCAGAGGCTGAGGGGTGACCTTGTAGAGATTTATAACATCATGAGGGGCATGGATAGAGTAAAATGACAAGGTATTTTCTCTGGTACTTGGGGGGGGGGGGGGGGGGCAGGGGGAAGAGAACTAGACAGTATAGATTTAGAGTGAGAAGGGAAAGATTTAAAAGGGACCTAAGGTGCAAATTTTTCACACAGAGGCAGGTGGGTGTAAGGAATGAGCTGCCAGAGGAAGTGATGGAGGCAGGTACATTGCAACATTTAACAGGCATCTGGATGGATATATAAATAGGAAGGCTTTAGAGAGATATGGGCCAAGAGCTGGCAAATGGGATTAGATTAATTTAGGAATTATCTGGTCAACATGGATGAGTTTTACAGGTCTGTTTCCGTGCTGTACATCTCTATGATCCCATGATTCTATGACTAAGAAGTGATAACCAAAGTTTGAGTCTCTCTGCCTCTCCCTCATGTTTAAAATGATATGGTGCCTCCCTCCATCACTGCACAAACTCCACATGTTTTTGCATGGAATCAACTTTCTATTGGTCAGATCTGCTTTCTGAAGATCAGATCTGCTTTAAGCCACCAGACCCCAAATTCAATTTGCCAGATCTCCCTTCAGTCACTAGTTCTCCATCTCTATTGATCGGACCTTGCAAGTACATGTGAATATTTCGTAAGGGTTTCCTCCTCTCTCAGGTCTTCAAGTTCAACTATAGACACTGTGATGTATTAGGAAAAAAGGGAGAATTCCCAACATTCCTTGCACCAGCCAGTCACTTCACTTGGGATTGGGGTCTTTAATTCAGTCAGTGATCAGAGAGCACCGCGTTTAACTACAAATGAGGTAGATAAAGGGGTCCAGAAGGCAAGAGTGCCACATTGTCAGACCCTGCAGACAGCCAATTGAACATTAAAGATGTGTGCTTCTCTTGCAGTATTGGTGAGCCTACACCTCCAATACAGTATTGGTCACCTTTATTTCAGGGATGGGTGGTTTTTAAATACACTAAAGACAGTTCAGAGGACACTTTCTAGTTTGACACCTGAAATGAGCAGGTTGCCTGATACGGAAACGTCAGCAGATTGGGCTTGCTTCCACTGGATTCTAGAAAATTATGGGATGGTTTGATTAAAATGCATAAGATCCAGAATGGTTTTGGTAAGATGGACTTGAAGAAAAATGCTTCCTCCTGTGGTTTAATCTAGAACCAGGGGGCACTGTTTCAAAATTAGTAAACCGCCCTTTTCTGACAGAGTTGAGGTGAACCCCTTTTCCTGAGACTTGAGACACTTCACTGCCTGAGACAACAGTGGAGACCAGGTCATTAAATGCTTTACCCACATGTGGATATTTCTTTAGTACTTTCTCCCTGCCTTAGTCTTCAGTTGTGGGACAAGTCTCTGAAGGTCAGACAATTCCATCCAAAACGTACAGAAAGTCATTGTATCGGAGCCATTTCACATCTGCTTTGGTATTGCATGTGTGAGTCAATGTTCAGTTTCAGTGTTGAATCTAATAACAGATTGCTTGATCTCACAGTTGTGTAGTGACAGCAACTTATCACAAACGCAGAAGAAAGCCTCAGCAGCAGACAAAATCACTCATGGTCAGACTACACTTGAGAAAATGGACTATATAAACACCTGCTTTTATTTCAATAACTTATATATTGCAGGGTACAGGAGAACTATCATAAAAATACATTCACTAATTATTAAATAAGGACTTCTCACACAGATTATAAATATACAAAGGGACTTTGTCAGCCAGGTCCCACGGCCGGTTATATCAAAGTGCCACCTCCATTTGGAGTGAGAGCACACTCCGTTCACCCCCAGACGCATATTCTCAAAAGCATACCAGTGAATCCATGATACTGTTACCTCCTGAATCCATTTCAGTCATGATTTCATTGAGCTCAGCTCATAAGAGAGAAGACATACTTTCAATTAGAACTACAAGGGCATCCCACTCCTGAGAATTGGAAGGAACCCAGGTTGGGACTTTGTTCTCAAAGACCTGTGAAAATGACAGCAATTATTAGATAGCTGGCCAGCAAAAATACAAAAAACAAAGCTTTTGTGCTGAGTAGGCCACTCTCTCTCTTGCCTCTGAGCCAAATGCCTGTACACTGGGGTCACAGTCCAGTGTCTCAATGCAGCACCAAGAGGGCACAACACTGCAGAGAGAGAGGACTCTGAGGGGCAGTACACTGTCAGAAGCTCATTACTAATGGAGTGCTGCATGGTCAGAAGAATCAGTGCTGAAGGAGTACTGCACCATTGGAAGGTCAGAACTGCAGGAGCACTGCACTGAGAGCAATACGAACAAGATGCTCCCACTTCTGGACAGTCTCATTCCTAACGGAGTGTTGAACTATCAGAGAATCATTGTCGAGGGAGTGCTGCACTAGCAGGTGTTTAGAACTGCAGGAGGGCCAGGCCTGAGGGAGCACTCTCCTGCCAAAAAAAAAACTCAGTACACAGGGAATGCTGCACTGTTAAAAAGAGGGCCAAATCGGAGGGAGCACAGCATAGCTGGAAGGGCCACAGTGACAGCCCTGCAATGATGGGGCTGGCAATAACAGAGGGCCTGTCTGCCCTCTCAAGGGGGCAGAGTGGGCAGGAAAGAGCCTACGGACACTATTGAAGAGTGGAAGTGAAGAGCAGGCCCTGGGCCCACTCAACCACCACCAAAGCACTACAATAATTTGCTCATTAGCACCCAGCTCCTTGTGACAGCTTCCTGTCCACAGTTTGCATCCATGCTCACCGAGACTGCAGTAGTGGCTACGTTTTCAAAACGCGCACTTTGTAGACTACTTCAGGATTGCATGGCACTGCTAAACAGGGAGTGGACGGGATTTGAAGAATTCCGACACGTGGGATCCCGAGCAAAAATAAAGGGGGGACCTACATCCCCATGGAACACTATGAGGTTAAACATCCACGATTGAAATGCATGAAGGGAAGGATTAAGAACAAAAAAAAAAGAAAAGAGTCCTTTTACATCGCTGCTATTTCCGAACATGATTGAAGTGCCTGTTCACAAATCGGACGTTGGGGGGAGCGAGCAACAGGAAACCACAAGCTAAGCCACCCGGTAAGCCTTCATCCTGCTGTATTCTGTCCGGTCGGTGCGGGCGGCCCAGATAAACAGGGCTGCGGCCATGAGCTGGAGAGGGGCAGATACACACGCCAGGCAAAAAGACCAGCCGTACTCGCCGTCCGGGCGGGGCTCCAAGTCCTGCATCTTGGCGTGGAGGAGCTCAACGTTGGCAGCGAAACAAGCCACGGTGCCCAGGGTACAGATTCCTGGCAGGGAGAAAGCGACAAAGGCACGGTCAAAAAACACAGCAGTGGGGGTCCATCCATAAAACATCACAAAATCAAAACAATTAACACTCAAATTTCTGGACAACTGCCTTGAGTTGCCATTAATGCATAAAGTATATCCCAAAACAGGATTAAAAATGAGAGAAACCAAGAGTTGCTCACTTTAGTTTGTGGAACACAGTATTTCTTAAATGGCAAGAGGTTGCAAATTGTCATTGCAGGAAGAGGCCTAGCTGTCCTAGTCAGTAAATCACGGCATTTAGCTGCCTACATTATGGGGAGGGAATGTTAAGTGGTATTATTGCAAGCCTATTAATCCAGAGACCCAGGTAATATCCTGCCATGGCAGATAGTGCAGCTTGATTTCAATTTTTAAAAAAAAAAGAGATTAAGAGTCTAACGAGGACCATGAAATCACTGCTGATCATCACAAAATCCATCAGATTTACTAATGCCCCCCAGGGACAGAAAGCTGCCACCCTTCCCTGACCTGGCCGACATGGGAGTCCAGATCCACAACAATTACGGATGGTCAATAAATACTGGCATGGCCAATGACATCCACATCTCATGCATGATGCAAAGAAAATGCAGTCCATTGGGAATGTTCATGGAACATTAGCCTTTATCACAGGAGTCATGAAATCTTGCTTCTGCTGTAGGGGGGTGTTGGGTAGACTGCACCTGGGAGTACTGTGTGTAGATTTGGTTTCCTCATCTCCAGGGGGATATTTTTGCCATAATGCAAGGGCAGATAAGGCTCACCAGACTTGTTCCCGGGACAGACAGACTGCCCTATGCAGAGAGATTGGGCAAAATGGGTCTAATGTGGTCTTCATAGAGTTATGAAGAGAGCGAGAGGTGATGTGATGGAACATTACAAAAAAAAAAAGAGAGATATAAAATTAGGTAGAGGCAGACAGCAATATCCAGTTTGGGCCCTCGATTTGAAAGCAAGGGAGTAGCCAATTAGGATCAAGGGGAGCAGCTTTTCTCAAAATGTGAACCCTGAAGTCTGTACCGCAGGGGTCTTTGCTCAAGTTTTAACAGTAGAAAGGATATTATTAAATTGGAGACAGTTCAAGAAAGGTTGACCAGGATGTTGCCAATCTGGAGGATTTGTGCTATGAGGATAGGCTGAAACTTTTTTCACCGGAACTCAGAGGTTGAAACGTGACCTTATAGAGATTGAGAAGGTCATGAGGGGCATAGATCAGATGAATAGCAAAGTATCTTTTTACCCCTAGAGAGTGGAGGAGTTCAAAATTAGAGGGCATATTTTTAAGGTAAGAAGAATAAGATTTTAAAAATGGATCTGCAGGGGCAATGTTTTCACTCAGAAGGTGATTTGCATGTGGAATGAACTTCCACAATAGATGGTAGATGTAGGTACATACGAACGGGAAAGGGATATGGGCAAAATGCAGGCAAGTGGAACAAATTTAGTTTGGGAAACTTGGTTAGCATGGACGGGTTGGACCGAAGGCTCTGTTGCCCTGCTGTATGACTGAGTGCAAAGTGCTATAGGGATAGTGCGCATAAAAGGCATTAAAGCATTGGATCAGTCATGATCACATTAAATTGGGAAAACAGGTTCAATAGGCTGAATGGCCACCTCCCATTCCTATATTCCAATAGAAGCTGATCCTCACTGACTCCCAGCCCAACTGTTTGTTCGGTGGTGCTGTGGACCACGTATATATTGGGTGTGGGCGTTTGCACTCCCTTTCTGATTTTCTTAAAGACCTTCTTCGCGGTTTTTGGTTGCACTTCAGTCCCACGCTCCTGATCTTTGGGTAGAGAGGAGAGAAGGTAGGTCAGAGGGCCTCCTCATTGCCCTGGCCAAACTGGCTGTAAACAGGTCCAGGCAGTGGGCTGTGGAGGGGGTCGTTATGGCCAACTGCCTGGCCCTCTTCCGCGGGTATGAGAGAGCCCGGGTGTCCCGAGAGAAGGAGCACACACACAGTGTCCACCAACACCAGAGATTTTCAGGGAAAAGGCGGACACCGCAGCAAGTAGAGTGCTTTATTGCCCCCTCCAGCTCTATTTTGATTCAATCCCTGCCTTCCCCTTCACTGTTTGATCATACAGCATTGCCCTCTGAGAAGGGCACTGCTGGTCACTGACCATTCAGTTGTTTCCTTCCTTCAGGGTGGTGACATTGAATAAAGATTTGTACACCTGTTGCCTTTCACTGTAAATAAAAAAAAAAAAGCTGATCCTTGTCAGAACACGTGATCGCCAACAGGTCTCATCCCTCCACAAAAATCTTCATTCCTGTGTCGGGAGGTACCTTACAGAAACAAGTCTCAAAATTTGAAGCCCACAGGCTCCGGGTTCAATTCTGACCAGGAATCTATCGTCTACATTTGGGCTGCTGCTGCAGTAGAGGAACATCACACTGTAGGGGCGGCTGCGAGGCAGTGAAGTATTGCAATGATGGAGAGGGGGGGCGCAGGCAGGGAGGGAGAGAGGATGAGCAAGGTGAGAAACAGATGCGGCCTTCAAACATTA
Organism: Chiloscyllium plagiosum; assembly: GCF_037043375.1. Classification (NCBI taxonomy): domain Eukaryota; kingdom Metazoa; phylum Chordata; class Chondrichthyes; order Orectolobiformes; family Hemiscylliidae; genus Chiloscyllium; species Chiloscyllium plagiosum. The sequence continues at coordinate 17,012,253 of NW_028270176.1, forward strand.
CCTGCGAGGAGGTGCAGCACTCCAGTGCCAATGGCAGGGTACAGGCTGCGGCAGGAACACACGCACAATCCAATGAGGGCCCCGAAACACATCAATCCCAAACTGATGAATGGGAGTAAGATCTGACAGCGACTCAAGTCTGAAAACACAAGGGGAGAGAGAGAGAAAGAGATTTATTGAATGGTGTCCCAGCATGTTGGTCAAAGTAGGGTTTCAGTGTATTAACGCTTGAATTGGTCAATGAGTCTTCCCAAAAGGAATGAGAATTCAGTTTGAGAGAATAGCTGGTGCAAAGTCACAATAGTGAAGTCTGATGTAATTCTTGGTCTGGAAAAACCTGTCTCATTGCTATTATCACTGCAGCCACTTTGCTAGGGCTATGGACAGACAAACCGAGGGATACCACATAACAGATGTGCCTGTTCCTGTATAACAGGCTCAATGGTGTGAATGGCATTCCCATTCCTGTATAACAAGCTTCATGGTGTGAATGGCCTCACCTGTTCCTCCGTAACAAGTTCGAAACGTTCAAGTTACCCGAACCCTAATCCAGAGTGAATGGCTCCCAGTCCAATGTAACAGGACTAAGAGGGCTGATTGGCCTCTTGGCACGCGCAATACACTCCAAGGGCTAAACGGTCACCTCACAAACCTGTGTAACACAACAGAGGGGCTGAATGGTCTCTAAAACGATCCTGAGCAACTAAGTAGAGGGACTCAATGGCCTTCTGTTCTTGAGCAATAGACTGAAGGGACTGGGTGGAAGGTTCTAACCCCAATGCGCTACAGGTGGCACAGCCTCAGACAGGGGTTTCTCAAAGACATGTCAAAAACCTGGAGAAGTCGATTGGGGGAAGAAAAACAGGCCTCAACCGCAGGAAGAGGGAAATGGACTCACAGGTTCTGACGTAATCCACTCCGCTGTTGTGGTTTCCGATCTGTTTGTACTTGGGTGTGAACTGGTTCTTCAGCGAGAAGCTGACACACATACTGCCCTGGTTCACTTCTGGAACAAAAACAGAAAGAATCAGAGGATTCACATCAAATATAAAAGCAAGATACTGAAAGAAAGAGGGGGGAGTTGGGTGGGGTCTGTCAGTGAGAGACTGCGGCAAAAGCATCCCAGGATAATATTATACTTGGAATTATGGAAGAAAGAGTGCAGAACACTGGACAGGGCAAACAGTGCATGGCAGAACGTATTGATACTTGGAGAGCAGATAATGTTTTAAGCAGCAAATAGCACCCGTCTCACAGAAAAGAATAAAAAAGGCCACTACAGAACATCTTATTAAAATGGACACAGAATCTTTCAAGATGGCTTCCAGAAGTCACATGACTGCTGTCATCGATTGATTGCAGCAGAAACCAGGCATGTCAATGTATTAACTCAGCGGCAACCACAAAGGGAGACATACAGAATTCAACTGACACTTGGATAACTCAGAAAGTCTTCCCAAATTCAGTCTCTGAAAGAACAGGAGATGGGAGGTTACCATAGAGAATTTGAACTTCTTGGTCTACAACAACTTATTGCCACTAACATTGCAGCTGCTCTGCACAGATGATGATTGGACAGACTGAGGGGTGCCATTAAGGCCAGATGGACTGTGAGCTGCGAACAGATAGCTGGAGGAAGCCAAAGGACTGATTAACTTTGGGAAGGTTGGTCTCTTCCTTCTAAATTCCAATGAGTACACGCCCAATCTACTCAATCCCTCCTCATTAAGGCAGTCCCTCCATACCCAAGAACAACCAAGCAAACCTTCTAAGGCCTGCAGCAAACACCAGAATATCTTTGCTTAATAAAAAGGGGCCAAAAAAAAAAAAACACGGTATTCTAGTTGTAGTCAGACAAGTGTCTTTTTTAGCAAAACTAGCTGTAGTTTGACCAGTGCCTTTTAGATTATTAGATTAGATTACATTACAGTGTGGAAACAGGCCCTTCGGCCCAACAAGTCCACACCTACCTGTCGAAGCGCAACCCACCCATACATTTACCCCTTACCTAACACTACGGGTAATTTAGCATGGCCAATTCACCTTACCTGCACATCTTTGGACTGTGGGAGGAAACCGGAGCACCCAGAGGAAACACAGACACGGGGAGAACGTGCAAACTCCACTCAGTCAGTCGCCTGAGGCGGTATTCTAGTTACAGTATTCTAGTCGTAGTCAGACAAGTGTCTTGTTTTAGCAAAACCTCCCTATTTTTTTTATTCCAATTCCCTTTCAATTAAAAAGGCCAACATTCCATTTGCCTTCCCATTACCCACTGCACTTGGGTGTTAGCGTTATTGTCTTTCATGAGGCAAATATAGTTGTTTAAACAATAAGTTTGCTGAGATCAAACAAGTAGCCATACAGTTATTAACCAAGGTAACTTATTTCAGCTACATCCTGTCTGAAAATACACTTTCTTTTAAATTAGGGGCAAACACAGTGGCTCAGTGGTTAGCACTGCTACCTCACAGCACCAGGGTTCGATTCTAGCCTCAGGCGACTGTCCGCGTGGAGTTTGCACGTTCTCCCGTGTCTACGTGGGTTTCCTCCCACAATCCAAAGGTGTACAGGGAGAATTCACCATAGGGTTCAGGGACGTGTAGTTAGGTGCAGAGTAAATGCAGAGTAATAGGGGAATGGGTCTGGGTGGGATACTCGGAGGATCGGTGTGGGTTTGTTGGGTCAAAGGAGCATCTGGAGGGGGACTTAAAATGCTGGGCACAGTAGATTAGATTACTTACAGTGTGGAAACGGGCCCTTTGGCCCAAGTCCACACCGAGTCACCAAAGCGCAACCCACCCAGACCCATTCCCTCACATTTACCCCTTCACCTAACACTACGGGCGATTTAGCATGGCCAATTCACCCGACCTGCACATTTTTGGATTATGGGAGGAAACCGGAGCACCCGGAGGAAACCCGCGCAGACACGGGGAGAATGTGCAAACTCCACACAGAGTCGTCACAGGCGGGAATTGAACCCGAGTCTCTGATGCTGTGAGGCAGCAGTGCTAACCACTGTGCCACCCACTAAGGTTGTGGGAGTTGAAAAAATGGTGGCGCTGGAAAAGCACAGCGGGTCAGGCAGCATCCGAGGTGCAGGAGAGTCAACATTTCAGGCATAAGCCCTTTATCAGGAATGTGGAAGGGAAAGGGGGCTGAGAGATAAATAGGGGGTGGTGCTGGAGAGAGGGGTGTGTGGGGAAGGTACATGGGAAGGCGATAGGTAGATGCAGGTGGAGGGGTTATTGTGAGAGGCCAGTGGGAAGGGTGGAGTGGTTGGGTGAGAAGGAAGATGGACAGGTAGGACAGGTCAAGAGAGTGGTACAGAGTTGGACGGTTGGATCTGGGATGAGGTGGAGGGGGGTGTGGTGGGGAGGAGAGATATATAAAAAAAAAATAATGAAGTCGATGTTGATGCCATGTGGTAGAGGGTCCCTAGGCAGATGAGGCATTCTTCCTCCAGGTGACGGGTGGCTTGGATTGGTGGTGGAGGCAACCCAGGACTTGCATGTCCTTGGAGGAGTGTGAGGGGGAGTTGAAGTGGTCAGCCACAGGACAGTGGGGTTGTTTAATACGTGCGTCCCAGAGATGTTCCCGGAAAAGTTTTGCGAATTGGCTTCCTATCTCTCTAGTGTAGAGACGACTGCATCCAGAGCAAAACAGGAGATGTGTTGGGTGGATGTGTAGGACAATCTCTGCCAGATGCGAAAAGATCCTTTGGGACCTCAGACGGAGAAGTGACGAGCAGAAGGTGTGGGCGCAGGTTTTATACTTCTTGCGGCGGCAAGGGAAGGTGCCGGGAGTGGAGGGTGGGTGGGTAGGAGGGGCACGGACCAAACAAGATAGTCACGGAGGAGAAACACACAGTTTCTGAAACGCAGGTAGGAATGGGAGGGAAATATCTCTGTTGTTGGGGTCTGAAATGGGGTGGCCGAAATGGAGGAGAATAATGAGCTATATCCAGAGCTGAGTGGGGTGGAAGGTGAGGACCAGAGGGGTGCTATCCTTGTTACATGGTTGGAGTTCAAGGGCGGAGATGTGGGAAGTGGAGGAGATCTGAGATGCCCTATTTCAGAGACTGCTATTTCTCCTCCCATGTGATCAACAAAGCCCTCCAGCATATCTCCTCCACTTCCTGCACCTCTACCTTCAAGCTCTACCCCTCTAACTCCAACAAGGATGGAATGCCCCACCCCCCCCCCCAGTCCACATCCAGCAGAGATTTTCCTTGCACATCCACCCACCTCATCGACTGCATCTTTTGCTGTCAATGTGGTCTCCTCTACATCAAAAAGACAGGACGCCAACTCGCAGAGCATGTCAGGGACCATCTCTGGGATGGACCCACCAAACAGCCCCACCACCCTGTGGCTGACCACTTCAAAGCCACCAGTCAACTGGAAGAACACCTCATCTCCCGCCTCAGGAACCTCCAAAAACAGAGCATCAACGGCCACTTCACTTGTTCCCAAATCTCCCTCCCCCCCCCTTCCCCTCCGCCCCCCCCACAGCTCATCCCTCCAACTGCCCTCTTGACCTGCCCATCTTCCTTCCCACCTATCCACTCCACCCTCCCCACCAACCATCACTTCCCACCTGCATCTACCTATCGCCTACCTTCCCTACAGCCCCTCCTACTTATCTCTCCACTTTCCGAGTAAATGGCTTATGACCGAATGTCGACTCTCCTGCTCCTCGAATGCTGCGTGACCTGCTGTGCTTTTCCAGCGCCAGCCTTTTTGACCGACTCTCCAGCATTCGCAGTCCTCACTTTCTCAGAGTAGTCATGATTTGGAGATGCCGGTGCTGGACTGGGGTGTACAAAGTTAAAAGTCACCTCCTTCATCACCTGAAAGAGAGTGCTTCCAATTAAACCTGTTGGACTACAACCTGGTGTTGTATGATTTTTTAACTTTCTCAGAGTAGGTTGTGGACCATGTGCAGATAAATGGGATGCGTGTACGTTCAACATGTTTCAGTAGCAGGAAAGCTGGCAGCTTTGACCAGGGGGCTGACAGGAATGACGAATGATTTACAAACTTACCTCGTGAATAGATGGAGTGCACAAGGGACAGCTGAGTAAGTAAGGTAATATATTTGGGTGGTTGCTTTACAAAACATTACTCAGGTAGTGTCTTCTACCCATCGTATTTCTCTAACCAAAAACAAAATTGCCAGATTGGTAAGATTTTTTTTTAATTCTGTATTTTTCTACATTCTCTTTGGAATGGCAATTAGGGCAGTTGAATGTTACTCCTGCAGAATGGGGAGGGGAGGGTCACCACTAGTGACCCTGGTGACTTCCTGTGGGAAAGTGCACCCAACTCCAGCTCCACGTTAGGGAACCGGAGGAGGAGCTGGATGAACTCCGAATCATTCAGGAGGTGGAGGAAGTTATTGAGAGGAGATACAAGAAGGTAGTCACAGCTCGGGTACAAGAAAAAAAAAGAGCAGATGGGTTACAGTTGGGGGACGGAAAGGGAACCGGCAGACAGTGCTGGGGTCCCCTGTGGCCATTCCTCTCAATAGAGAGTATACTGATTTGGATAGTGCTGGATGGGACAATTTACCATGGAGCACAGATCTCTGGCATTGTCTGTCCCTTTTGCTCAGAAGAGGTGGGGTGTTGGGGAAGCGAGAGAGCGAGAGAGCGAGAGAGCGAGAGAGCGAGAGAGCGAGAGAGCGAGAGAGCGAGAGAGCGAGAGAGCGAGAGAGCGAGAGAGCGAGAGTCATTAGGGCCTCCATATTTAGGGGTCAGTTGGGAGGTTCAGAGGGAAAGAGAGACTCACGGTTGGTGTGTTGCAGGCTCCTGATGCCTTGGATCATGTTTTTGGGATCCTTGAGGGGGAGGAGGAGCAGCTCCACATCGGCACTAACGACATAGGTAGGAAAAGGGATGAGGATTAAGGCAGAAATTCAGGGAGCTAGGCTGGAAGCTTAGCACTACAACAAACAGATTTTATCTCTGGTCTGTTGCCCGTGCCAGTGAGGAGAGGGATAGGAAGAAAGGAGAGTTGAACACGTGGCTACAGGGATTATGCAGGCGGATGGGTTTCAGATACCTGGATAAAGATGTGCAGGTTAGGTGAATTGTCCATGCTAAATTGCCCATGCTAAATTGCCCATAGTGTTCAGAGATGTGTAGGTTATGTGCTTTAGTCAGTGGTAAACATAGGGTAGGGGAACGGGTCTGGGTGGGTTACTCTTCGGAGGGCTGGTGTGGGTTGAAGGACCTGCTTCCACACTGTATGGAATCTAATTCTAGTTCAATTGAGGCTCATTCTGGGGTAGGTGAGACCTCTATAAACAGGATGGTATCTCCAGTGACCAGGAGGTTGAGAGTAGTGAGGTCAGAAATGAGGTCAAGATTGCAAGAGCTCACCAGCAAGCAGGGAGGTGGTTTGAAGTGAGTCTATTTGAACAGGAGGAGCATCTGGAATAAAGGTGGGTGAACTCGAAGAATGGGTTGGTACCTGGGATTTCAATGTTGTGGCCATGTTGGAGACATGGATAGAGCAGGGGACAGGAATGGTTGTTGCAGGTTCCGGGATTTAGATGTTTCAGTAAGAACAGAGAAGATGGTAAAGTGGGGGGCGGGGGGGGAAGGTGTGGCATTGTTGGTCAATGGTCGCCAAATGACTTGGAGATGCCAATGTTGGACTGGGGTGGACAATGTTTTTAAAAATTGCACAACACCAGGTTATAGTCCAACAGGTTTATTTGCAAGCACTAGCTTTCGGAGCACCACTCCTTCATTAGGTAGTTGTCCACCTGATGGAAGAGCAGTGCTCTGAAAGCTAGTGCTTGCAACTAAACCTGTTGGGCTATAACCTGGTGTTGTGCAATTTTTAACATTATTAGTCAAAGACAGTATTACGGTGGCAGAAAGGACATTTGAGGATTCGTCTCCTGAGGGAGTATGGGCCGAGGTTAGAAACAGGAGAGGTCACCCTGTTGGGAGTTTTCTATAAGCCTCCGAATAGTTCCAGTGATGTAGAGGAAAGGATAGCAAAGAATTTTCGATAGAAGCGAGAGTAACAGAGTAGATATTATGGGGGACTTTAACTTTCCAAATATTGACTGGAAATACAACAGTTCAAATATTTTGGATGGGTCAGTTTTTGTCCGCCGTGTGCAGGATGATTCCCTGACACAGTATGTCGACAGGTCAACAAGGGGAGAGGCCACACTGGATTTGGTACTGGCCAATGAACCCTGCCAGGTGTCAGATTTGGAGGCAGGTGATCACTTTGGTGATCGTGACCACAATTCAGTCATGTTTTCCAGCATCTGCAGTCCTCACTTTCTCCCACAATTCAGTTATGTTTTCTTCAGCAATTGAAAGGGATAGGTAACTCACACAGGGCAATGTTATGGTTGGGGAAAAGGCAATTATGATGCGATTAGACAAGATTTAGTATACATAGGACGGGGAAAAAAACAGCAGGGGATGGGCACAATTGAAATGTGGAGCTTATCCAAGGAACAGCTTGAACAAGACCTTGATAAAAAGTGTTCGAGCAAGGGAGTCGTGGTTTACTAAAGAAGTTGAATCTCTTGTCAGGAAGAAAAGATGGCTTATGTAAAGGTGAGAGGTGAAGGTTCAGTTAGGGCACTCGAGTGTTACACATTAGCCAGGAAAGACCTAAATACAGCAAGCCAAGAATAGCCAGGAGGGGAGATAAGACAACATTGGCAGATAGGATAAAGGAAAACCCCTAAAGCTTTCTATAGGTATAGAAGGAATAAAGGAATGACTAGAGAAAGATTAGGGCCAATCAAGGATATAGTGGGGTGTTGTGCATGGAGTCTGAGTAGGAGAAGCAATAAGTGAATATTTTACATCACTATTCACCCTGGAAAAAGACAGACAATGTTGTCAAGGAGAATACTGAGATACAGGCTAGTAAGACGAGACAGGATTGAGGTTCACAAGGAGGTGGTGTTAGCAATTCTGGAAAGTGCGAAAATACACAAATTCCCTGGGCTGGATGGGATTTATCCTAGGATTCTCTGGAAAGCCAGGGAGGAGATTACAGAGCCTTTGGTTTTGATCTTTATGTCGTCATTGTCTACAGGAATAGTGCCAGAAGACTGGAGGATAGCAAATGCAGCAAGCCCTGGTAATTACACACCACTGTGCCTTACTTCAAAGTCTGTGAGAAGATTTGTAGCTCGGGTGCTCGTTGTTGTGGTTCTGTTCGCCGAGCTGGGAATTTGTGTTGCAGATGTTTCGTCCCCTGTCTAGGTGACATCCTCAGTGCTTGGGAGCCTCCTATGAAGCGCTTCTGTGATCTATACTCCGGCATTGGTAGTGGTTTGAATCTGCCGCTTCCGGTTGTCAGTTCCAGCTGTCTGCTGCAGTGGTCAGTATATTGGGTCCAGGTCAATGTGCTTTTTGATTGAATCTGTGGATGAGTGCCATGCCTCTGGCTGTTCTGTTTGGCTTGTCCTATAATAGGAGGAGAAAGTGAGGGCTGCAGATGCTGGAGATCAGAGCTGAAAATATGTTGCTGGAAAAGCGCAGCAGGTCAGGCAGCATCCAAGGAGCAGGAGAATCAACGATTCGGGCATCAGCCCTTCTTGTCCTATAATAGTAGTGTTGTCCCAGTCGAATTCATGTTGCTTGTCACCTGCGTGTGTGGCTACGAATGATAGCTGGTCGTGTCGTTTCGTGGCTAGTTGGTGTTCATGGATGCGGATCGTTAGCTGTCTTCCTGTTTGTCCTATGTAGTGTTTTGTGCAGTCCTGGCATGGGATTTTGTACACTACATTGGTTTTGCTCATGCTGGGTATTGGGTCCTTCGTTCTGGTGAGTTGTTGTCGGAGAGTGGCTGTTGGTTTGTGTGCTGTTATGAGTCCTAGTGGTCGCAGTAGTCTGGCTGTCAGTTCGGAAATGCTCTTGATGTATGGTAGTGTGGCTACTCAAACTACTGGACCTGTACCTCACAACACACTTCACATTCAACAACCAAATATATGAACAAATCAACGGCACACCCATGGGCTCACCCATCTCTGGACTCATAGCAGAAGCGGTAATGCAAAGATTAGAACAAATGGTCTTACCGCAAATTCAACCCAAACTCTGGGTCAGATATGTGGATGACACCTTTGTAATCATTAAAAACACAGAAATAGAGAACACACACCGGATCATCAACGCCACACTCACAGGAATCCAATTCACTAGAGAGGAAGAAAAGGACAACCAACTCCCATTCCTAGGCGTGATGGTACAGAGGACACTGAACGGAGAATTCACCACAAAGGTATACAGGAAAGCCACACGCACAGACCAAGTCCTGAACTATGAAAGCAACCACCCCAACACACAAAAGAAGTTGCATCAAGATACGATTCAAAAGAGGGCCACAACACACTGCAGTACACCAGAACTGCAAAAAGAGGAAGAACACCTATACAATGTATTCGCCAAAAACAGATACCCGTGCAATTTCATCAACAGATGCCAAAGGGAAAGACAACGGAATGAGGACATGCCGCAACCCAAAGGACTAGCCACACTACCATACATCAAGAGCATTTCCGAACTGACAGCCAGACTACTGCGACCACTAGGACTCATAACAGCACACAAACCAACAGCCACTCTCAGACAACAACTCACCAGGACAAAGGACCCGATACCCAGCATGAGCAAAACCAATGGTGTACAAAGTCCCATGCAAGGACGGTACAAAACACTACACAGGACAAACAGGAAGACAGCTAACGATCAGCATCCATGAATACCAACTAGCCACGAAACGACACGACCAGCTATCCTTAGTAGCCACACACGCAGATGACAGGCAACATGAGTTCGACTGGGACAAGACTGCTATTATAGGACAAGCCAAACAGAACAGCCAGGGAATTCCTAGAGGCGTGGCACTCATCCACAGATTCAATCAATAAGCACATTGACCTGGACCCAACATACTGACCACTGCAGTGGACAGCTGGAATTGACAACCGGAAGTGGCAGATTCAAACCACTACAAATGCCGGAGTAAAGATCACAGAAGCGCTTCACAGGAGGCTCTCAAGCACTGAGGATATCACCTAGACAGGGGACGAAACGTCTGCAACACAAATTCCCAGCTCGGCGAACAGAACCACAACACTGAGCCTTACTTCACTTGTGGGTAAAGTATTGGAAAAGGTTAAAAGGTTATAAGAGTTAGAACTTATAATCATCTAAACAGGGATAAGTTGATTCAGGATAGTCAACGTGGTTTTGTGAAGGGTGGGTCGTGCCTCATAAACCTTATTGAGTTCTTTGAGATGGTGACCAAACAGGTGGATGAGGCTACAGTGGTTGGTGTGGTAGAACATAGAACATAAAATATTACAGTACAGGCCCTTCAACCACAGGTTGGTGGAACAATCTGAAGCCTATTTATCCTACACTATTCCATTTTCATCCATGTTTATCCAATGATCATTTACATGCCCTTAAAATTGGCTAGCCTACAACTGTTGCAGGCAGTGTGTTCCACGCCCCTACTACTCTGAGTAAAGAAACTACCTCTGATATGTCCTATATCTATCACCCCTTGAGCTTACCATCACCACCCAAGGATAAAAGGCTCTCACTGTCCACCCTATCAAACTCTCTGATAATTTCAGATGTCAAAATTCAGTGATGTCTTGACCACCTTCTCTCTAATGAAAACAGCTTCAAGTCCCTCAGAAGACCTTCCCTCCATACCAGGCAACATCCTGGTAAATCTCCTTTGAACCCTTTCCAAAGCTTACACATCCTTCCTATAACACAATGACCAGAACACTACGCAATACTCCAAGTGCGGCTGCGCCAGAGTTTTTAAGATTAGATTAGATTCCCTACAGTGTGGAAACAGGCCCTTCGGCCCAACCAGTCCACACCGACCCTCTGAAGACTAACCCACCCAGACTCATTTCTCTCTGTCCCTAGCACTATGGGACAATTTAGCATGGCCAATCCACCCTAACCTGCACATCTTTGGACTGTGGGAGGAAACCGCAGCACCCGGAGGAAACCCACGCAGACACGGGGAGAATGTGCAAACTCCACACGGACAGTTGTCCGAGGCTGGAATCGAACCCGGCACCCTGTGGCTGTGAAGCAACAGTGCTAACCACTGAGCCACCGTACCGCCCCAATTTTGTACAGCTGCAGCAGGACCTTGCAGCTCCAAAACTCAATCCCTCTACCAATAAAAGCTACCACACTATATGCCTTCTTAACAACTCGATCAACCTGGTTGGCAACCTTCAGGGATTGCTGTACCTGGTCACCGAGATCTCTCTGCTCATCTACACTACCAAGAATCTTACCATTAGCCCAGGACTCTGCATTCCTGTTACTCCTTCCAAAGTGAATCACCTCACTTTTCCGCATTAAACTCCACTTCCCACATCTCAGCTCAGCGGCTCGTTTACGTCCCTCTATAGCCGACAAACATCCTTCTGCACCCTCATCCAAGTCATTTTCAAAAAAAAAAATGACAAACAGCAGTGGCCCCAAAACAGATCCTTGCAGTACACTGCAAGGAACCAAACCCCAGGATGAACATTTCCCATCAACCACTACCCTGTCTTCTTTCAGCTAGCCAATTTCTGATCCAAACCCCTAAATCACCCTCAATCCCACACCTCTATTTTGTGCAACAGCCTACGGGGTGAATCTTCTAAAATATATTCCTGAAATCCATGTATGCCACATCTACTGCTTTACCCTCATCCACCTGTTTGGTCACCGGCTCAAAGAACTCAATAAGGTTTGTGAGGCACGACCCACCCTTCACAAAACCGGGTTGACTACCCCTGATCAACGTATTCCTCCCTACACGATTATAATGAGATGAGATTTATAACCTTTTCCAACACTTTATCCCACAACCAAAGGCTTACTGGTCTATTATTACCAGGGATGTCTCTGCTCCCCTTTGTGAACAAGGAGCCAACATTTGCTATCCTCCAGTCTTCTGGCACTATTCCTGTAGACAATGATGACATAAAAGATCAAAATCAAGGGCCCTGCAATCTGCTCCCTGTCTTCCCAAAGAATCCTAGGATAAAGCCCAGCCGGTCCAAGGGAACTTATGTATTTTCACACACTCCAGAATTGCTAACACCTCCTCTTTGTGAACCTCAATCCTGTCTAGTCTGTATATCTGTATTCTCCTAGTCAACATTATGTTTAGTCAGTGTTCACAGTGGAAAAAGACATTCATTTCGCGTTTCCCCCATTTCCTCAGACTCCAAGCACTATTTTCCAACACTATCCTTCATTGGCCCTAGTATTTCTCTAGTCAATCATTCTTTTATTCCTGATATACTGAAATAATGCTTTAGGATTTTCCTTCATCGTATGTGCCAATGCCTTCATGTCCCCTCCTGGCTCTTCATAACACTCTTTAGGTCTATCCTGGCAAACTTGTAGCTCTCAAGCACCCGAACAGAACTTTCACATCTCATCCTAACATTAACCACCTTCTTTAACTTGACAAGAGATTCAATTTCCTTAGCTCCCTTGCTCGACGACTTCCTCCCTGCCAGACAGGTACATACTTATCAAGGCCACGCAGTAGCTATTCCATGAAATGTGGAGCTTATTCAATTGTGCCTATTCCCTGCAGTTTCCTTCTCCATCCTATGAATCATGAATCTTGCCTAATCACATCATAATTGCCTTTCCCCCAGCAATAACTCTTGCCTTGTGTTATATACCTACCCCTTTCCATCGCTAGAGTAAACATAACCCAAATGTGGTCGCTATCACCAAAGTGCTCACCTACCTCCAAACCTAACACCTGGCTGGGTTCATTACCCAGTACTAAATGAAACATGGCCTCACCCCTTATTGGCTTATCTACATTCTGTGTCATGAAACCCTCCTGCACACACTGGACAAAAAATGACCCATCCCAAGTACTCAAACTATAATATTTCCAGTCAACATTTGGAAAGTTAAAGTCCTCCATAACAGCTACCCTGTTACCCTCACTCCTATCCAGAATTCTCTTTGCTATCCTTTCGTCTATCTCTGGAAAGATTCAAAGGTCTATAGAAAACTCCCAACACTGACCTCTGCTTTCCTGTTTCTAACCTCAGCCCGTACTACCTCAATGGACGAGACCTCAGATGTCCTTCCTACCATTGTAATACTATCCTTGACTAACAATGCCATACCTCCCCTTCTTTCACCATCTTTTCTGTTCTTACTGAAGCATCTAAATCCCAGAACCTGCAACAACCATTCCTGTCCCTGCTCTATCCAGGTTTCCAAATGGCCACAACATCCAAGTCCCAGGTACCAACCCATACTGCAAGTTCACCCACCTTATTCCGGATGCTCCTGGTGTTGAAGTACTACCTTCCTGCTTGCTGGTGCACCCTTGTGACCTTGAAACCTCATTTCTGACCTTTTGTACTGTCAACCCCCTGGATACTGGAACTACAATTTAGGTTCCCATTCCCCTACTGAATTAGTTTAAACCCTCCCGAACAGCATTAGCAATCTCCCCCTCCCCCACCTCCCCAGGATATTGGTACCCCTCTGGCTCAGGTGTAGGCCATCCTGTTTATAGAAGTCCCACCTACCTCAGAATGAGCCCCAATTATCCAGATATCCAAAACCCTTCCTCCTGCACAACTCCTGAAGTCACGTGTCCCCTCTCCATATTCCGTGCCTCGCGAGCAAAGCACATGGCACAGGCAGCAAGCCAGAGATAATAACTGTTTGTTATAGCACTCTAGCTCCCTGAATTTCTGCCTTCAATCCCTGTCCCTTTTCTTACCCAAGTCATTACTACCTATGTGGACCATGACTTGGGGCTGCTTTTCCTCAAGGATCCCAAAACCACGATCTGAGACATCACAAACCTTGGCACCTGGGAGGCAACATATCAACCGTGAGTCACAGAACTTCCTATCCATCCCCCTAACTACAGAGTCCCCAATGACTAATGCTCTGCTCATCTGCCCCCTTCCCTTCTGAGCAACAAGGACAGACTTTGTGACAGAGACCTGTACCCCATGGCTTACCCCTGGTAAGTCATCACCTGCAACAGTATATTTGTTATGGAGGTGAACATCCACAGGGGTTCCCTCCACTGCCTGTCTGTTCCCTCTCCATCCGTGGTGTATGTGGATTTCAGTAAAGCATTTGATAAGGATCCCCATGGTAGGCTATTGCACAAAATACAGAGGCGTGGGACTGAGGGTGATTTAGTAGTTTGGATCAGGACGTGGCTAGCTGTAAGAAGGTAGAGGGTGGTGGTTGATGGGAAATGTTCATCCTGGAGTCCAGTTACTAGTGGTGTACCGCAAGGATCCATTTTGAGGCCACTGTTGTTTGTCATTTTAATAAGTGACCTGGATGAGGGCGGAGAAGGGTAGGTTAGTCAATTTGTGGATGACACTAGATCAGTGCAGTTGTGAATAGTGCTGAAGGATGTTGCAGGTTACAGAGGGACAGAGATGAGCTGAGTTGAGATGCGGCAAATGGAGTTTAATGTGGAAAAGTGAGACATGATTCACTTTGGAGGGAGGAACAGGAATAAAGAGCACTGGCCTCACGGTAAGATTCTCGATAGTGTAGATGAGCAGAGCGATCTCAGTGTCCATGTGCATAGATCCCTGAAAGTTGCCACCCAGGTTGATAGGGTTGTTAAGGCAGCATACAGTGTGGTAGCGTTTATTGGTAAAGGGATCATGTTTCAGAGCCACGGTGGCAAGCAGCAGCTGTACAAAATTCTGGTGCAGCCACACATGGGAGTATCATGTACAGTTCTGGTCACCGCATTATAGGAAGGACATGGAAGCTTTGGAAAGGGTTCAGAGGAGATTTGCCAAGATGTTGCCTGATATGGAGAGAAGGTCTCATGAGGAAAGGCTCAGGGACTTGAAGCTGTTTTCGTTAGAGAGAAGAAGGTTGAGAGGTGATTTAAATTGAGACCAGTAAGATCAGAGGATTAGATAGAGCAGAATCTTTTTCCTCAGATGGTGATGGCTAGCATAAGGGGACATAGCTTTTAACTGTGGGGTGATTGATACAGGACAGATGTCAGCTGTAGATTCTTTACTCAGGATAGTAGGGTCATGGAATGCACAGCCTGTAACAGTATAGACTCACCAACTTTCAGAGCATTTAAACGGTCATTGGATAAACATATGTATGGAAACAATAGTGTAGGATAGATGGGCTTGAGATTGGTCTGACAGAATGGCGCAACGTCAAGGGCCACAGGGCCTCTACTTTGCAGTAATATTTTATAGACGGGACAGGCCAAAGGCCTCCTTCTATGCTCTTTGACTCTACCAGAACAAGATGAAGGAGATATGGGTTAGGGTGGAAACACATGGAAGCACCTGGATAACATTTGGATCTCAGGCAAGCACATTTCACTCAAGTGCTTGAAGTTCAAGCAGCTCGTGCTCAGACTACAACTGCTGTGGTGCATTAGGAAAAGGAAAAATTCTCCGGATTCCTTCTACCAGCAGACAATCACATCACTCGGGATGGGGGTCTGCTAATACAGTCAGCGGTCAGGGAGAGGAGGTAGAGAAGGGAGGCCCCAGAGTATGGGAGTGCAGCATTGTCTGATCCTGCAGGCATCCAATAGAAATTGAACATTAAAGATGACGTGTTTGTTTTTAGGAGTGGTGAGGCTACATCTCAAAAACACACTGAGCTATTCGAGTCTCCTTATGTAAGGAAGGATTTAAAACACATTAGAAACAAAAACACAAATTGCTAGAAAATGTCAGCAGGTCTGGCAGCATCTCTGGGGAAAAACAAAATCAGAGTTAACGCTTCAAGCCTTCTGACCCTCTTTCAGAACTGCACATCGAGTGAGCTAGAGGATGAAGCAGAACCAGGGAACAGCTCAGAGTCAGGAGGAATTAATCCACATACATCCAGGGAAGTCATTTGGGTGGAACTGAGAAATAAGGAAAGGATGATCACCTTATTGGGATCGTATTATAGACCCCCCTAATAGTCAGAGGGAAATTGAGAGACAAACTTGTAATAGGGTGGTTATGGTAGGGGATTTTTAAACTTTCCAAACATAGACTGGGGACTGCCATAGTGTTAAGGGTTTTGATGGAGAGGAATTTATGTTCTGATTCAGTCTGTGGATGTACCAAGTAGAGAAGGTGCAACCTACTCTTGGGAAATAAAGCAGGGCAGGTGACGGAGGTGTCAGTGGGGGAGCACTTTGGGGCCAGCGACCATAATTCTAGTAGATTTAAAATAGTGATGGAAAAGGATAGACCAGATCTAAAAGTTGAAGTTCTAAATTGGAGAAAGGCCAATTTTGATGATATTAGACAAGAACTTTCAAAAAGCTGATTGGGGGCATATGTTGACAGGTGAAGTGATAGCTGGAAAATGGGAAGCCTTCAGAAATGTGATAACGAGAATCCAGAGAAAGTATATTCCTGTCAGGCTGAAAGGGAAGGCTGGTAACTATAAGGAATGCTGGATGACTAAAGAAATTGAGGGTTTGGTTAAGAAAAAGAAGGAAGCATATGGCAGGTATAGACAGGATAGATCGAGTGAATCCTCAGTAGAGTAAAAAGGAGTATATTTAAGAGGGAAAAAAGGGACTTGAGATAGCTTTGGCAAATAGAATTAAGGAGAATCCAAAGGGTTTCACAAATACATTAAGAACAAAAGGGTAACTAGGGAGAGAACAGGGCCCCTCAAAGATCAGCAAGGCGGCCTTTGTGTGGAGCCGCAGAAAACGGGGAAGATACTAAATGAGTATTTTGCATCAGTATTTACTGTGGAAAAGGACATGGAAGATATAGAATGTAGGAAAATAGATGGCAACATCTTGAAAAATGTCCATATTACAGAGGAGGAAGTGCTGGATGTCTTGAAATGCATAAACGTGGATAAATCCCCAGGACCTGATCAGGTGTACCCAAGAACTGTGGGAAGCTAGGGAAGTGATTGCTGGGCCTCTTGCTGAGATATTTGTATCATCGATAGTCACAGGTGAGGTGCCGGAAGACTGGAGGTTGGCGAATGTGGTGCCACTGTTTAAGAAGGGTGGTAAGGACAAGCCAGGGAACTATAGACCAGTGAGCCTGACCTCGGTGGTGGGCAAGTTGTTGGAGGGAATCCTGAGGGACAGGATGTATTTGGAAAGGCAAGGACTGATTAGGGATAGTCAACAATGGCTTTGTGCGTGGGAAATCATGTCGCACAAACTTGATTGAGTTTTTTAAAGAAGTAACAAAAAGGATTGATGAGGGCAGAGCGGTAGATGTGATCTATATAGTCTTCAGCAAGGCATTTGACAAGGTTCCCCATGGGAGACTGGTGAGCAAGGTTAGATCTCATGGAATACAGGGAGAACTAGCCATTTGGATACAGAACTGGCTCAAAAGGTAGAAGACCTTTTTGAAAGGTGGTGGTGGAGGGTTGTTTTTCAGACTGGAGGCCTGTGACCAGTTGAGTGCCACAAGGATCGGTGCTGGGTCCTCCACTTTTCATCATTTATGTAAATGGTTTGGATGAGAGCATAAGAGGTATAGTTAGTAAGTTTGCCGAAGACACCAAAATTGGAGGTGTGGTGGACAGCAAAGGTTATCTCAGGTTACAATAGGATCTTGACCAGATGGGCCAATGGGCTGAGAAGTGGCAGATGGAGTTTAATTCAGATAAATGGGAGGTGCTGCATTTTGGGAAAGCAAATCTTAGCAGGACTTATACACTGAATGGTAAGGTCCTAGGGAGTGTTGCTGAACAAAGAGACCTTGGAGTGCAGGTTCATAGCTCCTCGAAAGTGGATTCGCAGGTAGATAGGATAGTGAAGAAGGTGCTTGGTATACGTTCTTTTATTGGTCAGAATATTGAGTACAGGAGTTGGGAGGTCATGTTGCGGCTGTACAGGACATTGGTTAGGCCACTGTTGAAACTGTGTGCGCAATTCTGGTCTCCTTCCTAATGGAAAGATGTTGAAAGGGTTCAGAAAAGATTTACTAGGATGTTGCCAGGGTTGGAGTACTTGAGCTATAGGGAGAGGCTGAATAGGCTCGGGCTGTTTTCCCTGGAGCGTCGGAGGCTGAGGGATGACCTTATAAGTCATGACGGGCATGGATAGGGTAAATAGATGAGGTCTTTTACCCAGGGTTCAGGGGGGCAGGGTCCAAAGCGAGCAGGCATAGGTTTAGGGTGAGGGGAGAAGATATGAAAGAGACCCAAGGGGCAACTTTTTCCACAGAGGATGGTATGTGTATGGAATGAGCTGCCAGAGGATGTGGTGGAGGCTGGTACAATTGCAACATTTAAGAGGGATTTGGATAGGTATATGAATAGGAAGGGTTTGGAGGGATATGGGCCGGGTGCTGGCAGATAGGACTAGATTGGGTTGGGATATCTGGTTGGCATTGACAGGTTGGACTAAAGGGTCTGTTTCCGTGCTGTACATCTTTATGACTCTATGAAGCGGTCCTTTTGGACAAAGAGAGAGAGGTCAAGAGTGTGAACATGATGACATCTGGCAATAAATGGGGATCTCAGGATGTGGTGAGGATAGGTGACGAAGGAATGTTGACTATCATGGAAGCACCAGTGATCCTGGGTGGACTCAAAACTTGAACTGGATTCCATGTTGGGTGAGTCTGAGCCAGAGGCAGTCACTGAGGAACATGATGTGGCTGTGGAAACGGGTTTTCGCAAATACATTGTAAAACACCAGGAGTGACAACGAAATTAATGACTGGAAGGAAATCCTGTCAGAGACAGGAGCAGAATTTCTTCAAGGAGGGTATGCCTGAAGAGATGGGGCTGAGTTAGACATGACTATGATGTATAGCAAGTTGAAGAATTTCCTGGTCAGCCATTCTGCTCATATTTGGTACTTTTCTGAAGGGGGGGGGGGTGGTTGCAGAAGTGGGAGGGGTAAATTGGATAGCACAGTTGATGTTTGGTTGGGGGGGGGGGGAAGAAAAAAAAAGAGAGCACGCAGGACAGCAGAGGGAAGGGGGCAGATTAAGGTGAGGCTACAATGAGGTGTATGTTTGGGGAGCACGGAAGGCACTGGAGAAGGAGAGAGGGTAAGGAATTCCAACATGGAAATGGACAGAGAAAGAGCTCTCAATACATACGAACCTTCTGGTGGTGGTTTGAACCAATAGCCTTCCTTGAGCTTGCTGATACATCGCCTCCACAGTCCAATGGTGCCATTGTACATGATGAGTGCCCGGGAGTACATGTACTCATCGCTGTCCTCACGATCAAACTCCTCACTACTCGGCTGCAGCTCAGTGCTGTTCATCTCCGAAAGGCCGGGCCGGCTCCTGTACTCATACCAGTGGTCAGTACCAATGGCAGCAGCAATGTACACTGCAGAGATCAGGGCCAGGACGCTGCCAATCACCAACGCCGTGGCAAAACGATTGTCCACCATCGCACCAGTGGGTCAGCATGTGCCAACTGTGGGAGCAAGGGCACAAAGCTTAGCATTAAAGGACAGGGGAATGACAGAAAGACAGATCTTGCAGCAAAGGGAGGAAGCAAACATGAATGCTGGATAGAGAACGATAGTGTGTGTGTGTGTGAATGATGTAATGGATTGCAAGGACGAATGACAGCAATGTCAGCGGGGGGGGGGGGGGGGGGGGAGGCGGGAGGAGAAATAGAAGTCAGCAGGATCGACAAAAGGCTCACACAGCACAGAATAAGAGCGCGAGCAGGCACAAGTCAGACAGAACAAATGTGAGTGAACTGCACAGATTGCTGTATCACTCACGTGCAAGGTGAATAGACAGACATAGGCACATGACCAAATGCAGCAAACAGTCAAAAGGTCGTCACAACAGCACACAATCACTCCATCACTGCTCTCACCTCTTTTCTGACCACCCTTCCCATTCTCTTCCAGATATCCTGCACGACAAAGCTCTAATCCTTCCCCATTAACATTCATCAGAATTCTTGGTGCCTGGCTGCTGCTCAGACCACAGCCACAAACCCCTCACCTTTTGAAATAGGGAGCAGGGCAAACCAGTTAAAGTCAAAAGCAAGGAAACTCGTCCTTGCCAAATAGATTTCCAAAACTAGTCCCAATTGCCTGACTCTGGCCTATATACCTCTAAACCTTTTGTAGGATTGAAACAAGGTCAACACAATGAATCTCAGAATGAGCGTCCTGATTGGGGTTGTTAACCTGCCAGAAAAGAGAACGTACTTTCAACATTCACCTTGTCAAGGGGCCCAGATCTTATGTTTCAATCAAGTCACCTCTGATCCATCTGCCCTTCATGAAATACAAGCCAGATCTGTCCTCTACCTACCTCTTACAGGTATTAGTCTAGGAACCCTTCTCCAAACTACTCCTCATGCATTGACATCCTTCTTTAAATAGGTTTCCTTGCATTCCAACAGCTACCAGAGCCATAAAAAGCTCAGACATACAGTCAGGCTATGAAACTCATCACGTGAACCCAAGTGCTTCCCTGAAGTAGGGTCACCGGACCAGAAACTGACTCTGCTTTCTCTCTACAGATGCTGCCAGACCCACTGAGTGTGGCACACAATTTCTGATTTACAGCATCTGCAGTTGTCTCTCTCTCTCTCTCTCTCTCTCTCTCTCTGCAGGCAGCCCTAACCTGAAGCATTCATCATGTGCCCATGAGGGGGGTGGGCTGTTCTATCGAACGACTATGTTTAAGGCTGGCACAACATTACAAGTATCGAAAGCAAGGCACCTGCACACCCAGACCATTGCAACTTGTTCAGCTTGACACAGCAGGGCCGAGACTGAAAAGCGATGGGGCAAATATCTCAAAACAGGAGGAATATACAGCACTCTTTCCAAGCTTTGGTTTTGGCCAAGTCCTTTACTTGCTTGAGACGGTCTAGGATTAGAGCGGTGCTGGAGAAGCACAGCAGGCCAGGCAGCATCAGAGGAGCAGGGGGGGAAAAATAAAATCAACGCTTCAGGCAAAAGCCCTTGATCAGGAATTGAGGCAGGGAGCCTGCAGAGTGGAGAGATAAATGAGAAGGGTTTCCAGCATCTGCAGTCCTTGTTTTTATTTTGTTTGGGAAGGTCACCAGGGAGGAAAGGGTGGAAAAAACCTGACACATTGGCACTCCCACTCTGAATGGACAAGTATCTAGCTCCTGCACACCCACCTTGGGGACACTCCCTGGACAATATGGGGACTTCCCTGCTCAACACTGCCATTGACCTTTCACCTCCTCACCATGACCTTGGTTAACCTCCCTGCCTCAGAAGCCCGTTGTCTGTCTGTCACTCACTCACCTTCTCACAACCCAACACTTAAAGGTCCGCTCTTCACCCCCGCCCCACTTCCGGTCGTCCAGGAGTTCTTCCGGTGACGCTACCTGCTGACCCAAGTCGTGGCACCGCCCATTTTAACGTCACCCAGCGGTTTCGACTATTACGTCACAGGACGCGGCTCCCCCTCATCTCGCGCCAGCCCCGGCCGATTCGTGCCCACGACGACATCGCGCCCCGCCCCCTTCCATCCCAGCCGCGCCCCCTCCTTCCCCCACCCCCCAACCCACCCACGTGACGCCTGGCCCCTCCTCACCCCGCCGCTGCCTAATCCCTTGATCTTCGCCGAACCACCTCGCCCCTCAGCCTGAGCCCCGCCCCATTACCGCCTCGCCCGTAAACACAGCCACACCCCCTCGCATTCGGCCGCGACCCTTCCCCTTATTTCAGCCCGGACCGCGTCATTCAGCACCGCCCTCTCCCTTTTAGCCCCGCCCTCCTCGACTCAGCACTCCTCCAACGTAACCCAGCCCCGCCCTCTCCCTTCTGGCCCCGCCCCTGGCACTCAGGCCTGACACGACGTTCCACCCTCTGGCACTCAGCCCCGCCCCCTACTTGGCACTCAGTCCCGCCCCTCACCAGCGCTCAGCCCCGCCCCCTCCTTGACACTCAGTCCCGCCCCCTCCCATTTCAGCCCCACCCCCCCACCAGCGCTCAGCCCCGCCCCCTCCCATTTCAGCCCCGCCCCCTCCAACGCTCAGCCCCGCCCCCTCCTTGGCACTCAGTCCCGCCCCCTCCCATTTCAGCCCCGCTCCACCCCTTTCAGCCACGCCCCTGACACTCAGCCCTGCCCTGTGGCACTCAGCTCCGCCCTCTGGCACCTAGCTCCGCCCTCTGGCACCTAGCCCCGCCCCCTGGCACCGAGCCCCGCCCACCATGTCACTCTGAACAAGTTGAGGATGGTCTGGGTGCCACAGATCTCTTGCTTTCCACTCCACGCCCACACTTGTTGCATGCTGGCCTTACCCATTTACGTTTCCAGTTTCAGATTTACATAAACTGCCACCTGTACCACCATGGCGGAACCAGGGCTGAAGAACTGAAGTCCAGGGTGGGGCACTAGTACTTGCACCGATCAACTCATCCAGAATCTCTTAAATACTGAATTTCTCTGTCACCCCTCCATGGCAGACGGTGAAACCTGAATCCGTTAAAACTCTGGCCTAATGGTGATCATATAGCTACCATCAATTCTCATGAAACCCCGTTGAAACACAATTGTCCTTGAGGGAGGAAAATCTGCCATTTCTACCTGGTATTGACTGCAGCAATGTGTTTGTCCCCAAAGTACTGGGCACTTAAGGACAGTCAATAAATTCTGCCCTCAACTGTTTGTGTTGGGAAGGCTGTGAACCACATCTATATTAGTTGTGGATGATTGTACGCTTTAGTTCTCTTTAAAAAGATTTGTTCTTTTGGTGTCCCTTCAGTTCCACGCTCTTGGTATTTGGGTGCCTGGAGAAGGGCAAGTCAGAGGACCTCCTCTTGGGTCTGCCCTTGGACCTGGCTAAAATTGCCATCAACCAGAGCAGACAGTGGGATGTGGAGGGGCTTAATAGTTCCCAACTGCCTGCCCCTCTTTTGTGACTATGTTCATACCTGGATGCTCTTGGAGTGAGAGCATGGAGGTGCTTCTTTGAGTCCCAGCAGCTTCTCCAGATTCCCAGTTACACCGGAAACGTTGACTTCGCCACCTGCTGATGCTGCCTGGCTTGCTATTATTCCATCCCTCTGCTTATCTACCTTGGATTCCAGCATCTGCAATTTTCTTGTCTCCAACAAAACTTAACCAGCAGCTGCAAACAAAACAGCTCATTTAAACCAAACCCTGAACTAGGAGAAATGATGATTTCCCCTTTCATTGTACACGTGTTTTAAAAAACATTTCAAAGTTTTTTTCAAGTAGAAATTTCCAGACATATTAGAACCTCTGTCTTTACAATCCCTCTGAAAGAAAAACCGAGGACAACATAACCTTGTGTGAGAAATAAAACTCACATATTAATAAATTACAGTCCGAGTCAAATTCTGAAGCAGCGAATTTTATTGATACGTACTTGCAAGAACGGGTGCCTAACGAGTAAGCACACCGATCTGAGGGTAACATTCTGATTTATGCTGTTCAACTGCATCTCTCGGTCCTCCCCTTTCACCCCATTGATTACTGTAGCGCGTAGCCTATCACAAGCTCTCGCTTCGCTTCACCTTTGTCCAGCTTCTCTCCACCTCTGTTTACTTCTCCCATGACTCTAAGCCTGTCACCCCTTACTCTTATTTATCTCATTTCTTATATGTGTCTATCCTGGCATAGTTTGCTGTCTTTGTGCAATCATCCTGCCAAACTAAATTCCATCCGTTGGCCACATCCCCCCTGCGACTGGCACACTATTCTCCTGTTACTGGTACACCCTGCTCCACGGTTGCTCTGCCCTATTAGTCATAGATAATTCGGCCTGTTTTCGCTTCTCCTATTTTCCTATGTCTGGTACATCCTGCTCCATAATTGCTCTGCCCTATTAGTCAGAGATAATTCTACCTGTTTTTGCTTCTTTCTGTTTTCCTATGCCTGGTACATCCCGCTTCACGATGGCTCTGCCTTATTAGTCATAGATAATTCTATCTGTTTTCGCTTCTCACTGTTTAGTATTTGCATGCGCAGCCTAATTTTATAATGTAAGCTTTTGCAGAAGCAATACCTGTTCCCTTATTCTGCACAATTTTAACCCTATACCTTACACCTTGTTAAAGTACCAGCATCGTTACACAGGTGTAAGGTGAAGACGGGGCACGTGGTTCCATGCTTTATGGAGAGGCCGCAGGAAGGGATGGCACAGAGATGCACCATGGTCCTCCCCCAGAACGGGCAGAGGAGGGCACCATGCTAGACTGAGCCAGCCGAGTTCGAGTTTGCCAGCATTGTTCCCTCCAAACCGTGCAACTTCGGGAGGTTCAACACGTGTCGATTGGTGTGCCAACATATTGGCCTCCACTTCCGGAGGCCTCTGCTCCCCAAGGACTTCCCATGTCCCCGGATAAAATTAGAGGAATCGTTGGTGGCAGCCCAAGGAGGTTGAATCCAGAGTGTCGAAGGGAGGGCAGTGACATTCGCCATTCCACCAGCATTAAGTGCTACCATCTTCTCTCCAAGACCTTGTACTCGCTAATTTCAACAAGACCTGGGTGTCCTGGTGCACCAGACACTGAATGTACACATGCCAGTGCAGCAGGCAGTAACTGTATGTTGGCCTTCAAAGTGAGAGAATTCAAGTAGAGGAACAAGAATGACATGAGGGCATTATTGAGGCCATACCTAGAAAATTGTGTATTGCTTTGGTCTCTGTAGTTCAGGAAGGATGTTTTTGCTAAACAGGGAGTGCAGCAATGGTTTTCTGAATTGATTCTGAGGAATTCCAGGACTAACATTTGATGAGGTTGAGTCGGTTAAGATTGTATTCACTGGAGTTTAGGACAAAGGGATGGTGGGATCTCACAGAAACCTCTAACAGTACCAGATGGGCTAGGCACAGAAAGGATGTTCCCAATGGCAGGGAGTCCAGAACCAGGACTCATAGTGTAAGAATAAGGGGTAAACTTTATAGGACTGAAATGAAGAGAAATTACAAAGTTGAAAGCATGTACTGTACCTTTAAGACAGAGTGAATGTTGTTTTAAACTGGGACATTACAAGTAAGGATCTAAAGTTTGAATTTAGGCTGTTGTCAGAAGCAACAAGTATATGTGGATTTTTATTAACCACAAAATGGCTTTTCAATTTAAAGTTGCACAACAAAATGGCTGCAAAGTATAATTTGACTTTGTGAACCTGTACTGCTGAATTAAGCTAAAATAGAAGATAAAACAATGGATTTTTCACAATATGAATCATAAGACAGTGATTTAGTATTTGAACTAACCTTGGACTAGCAAGCCTGGGATGACTTTGCACGTAAAACAATCTGTTTCTCAGGAAATATCATTGGATTAACCTGCTGTAAATCATGTCACCTTATTATAAGTGATTGGCCTTTTCTTGTAATTAAGGCTCTTAAAAATTTTTGTATGTAATTGTGCCATTTCTCCACGTAACACGGAAGCTTTTAACTTCTGTATTGCAGGGTAAATCTGTGCCGGGCTGCCTTAATTTATTAAACTGGTAACCTTGTTTTAAACAAACCATACTCCTCGTGATTCCTTTGACCAATCTTGAACCAAGAGACCCCTTTGGAGGGGTCCATATCTTCACAAGTACCTGTGCGTATGACAAGCACCTGTGTGTATGAGGTCAGACTAACTGGTCTATAATTTCCTGCTTTCTCTCTCCCATCTTTCTTAAAAAGTGGTATAACATTAGCCACCCTCCAATCCGCAGGAACTGATCCCGAATCTATCGAACTCTGGAAAATAATCACCAACACATCCACGATTTCTCGAGCCACCTGCTTCAGTACCCTGGGATGTAGACCATCAGGCCCCGGAGACTTATCAACCTTCAGACCTAGCAGTCTCTCCAACACCAATTCCTCGCAAATATAAATTCCCTTCAGTTCAGGTCCTTCAGCCACTGTTACCTCAGGGAGATTGCTTGTGTCTTCCCCAGTGAACACAGATCTGAAGTACCAATTCAATTCTTCTGCCATTTCTTTGTTCCCTGTAATATATTCCCCTGTTTCTGTCTTCAAGGGCCCAATTTTAGTCTTAACCATTTTTTTGCCTTTCACATACCTAAAAATACTTTTACTACCCTCCTTTATAATATTGGCCAGTTTACCTTCGTACCTCATTTTTTCTCTGTGTATTTCCTTCTTAGTAATCCTCTGTTGTTCTTTAAAAGCTTCCCAGTCCTCAGTTTTCCCACTTATCTTTGCTATGTTATACTTTTTCTCTTTTAGCTTTATATGTTTCTTAACTTCCCTCATCAGCCACGGCCACCCATGCCTCCTCCTGGGATCTTCCTTCCTTTTTAGAATGAACTGATCCTGCAACTTCTGCATTATACACAGAAATAGGATTAGGAACTGGCTTTCTGTTAGAAAGCAGTGAGTGGTGGTTGATGGAAAATATTCAGCCTGGAGTCCGGTTACTAGTGTATGCCACAAGGATCTGTTTTGGGACCTCTGCTGTTTTTCATTTTTATAAATAACTTGAACGCAGACATAGGTGAATGGATTAGTAAGTTTGCAGATGACACGAAAGTCGGTGGAGTGGTGGACAGTGGGGAAGAATGCTGCAAGTTGCAGGGGACAAGGATAAACTGCAGATTTGGGCTGAGAGGTGGCAAATAGAATTGAATACAGATAAATGTGAGGTGATTCACTTTGGGAAGAATAACAGGAAGGCAGAATACTGGGTCAATGGAAAGATTCTTGGTAGTGTGGATGCACAGAGGGATCTTGGTGTCCATGTCCATAGATACCTGAAAGTTTCCACCCAGGTTGATAGTGCTGTTAAGAAAGCACACAGTATGTTAGGTTTTATTGGTAGAGGGATTTGAATACATCGAGTTAAACCTCATCTACCCCAACCCCCTGAGAAAAAGAACAGGAAGTGACTTCACCACAGGAAATGGCATCACCACAGGAAATAACATCACCAACCCAACATATTAATAGAAAGCAAGAATTATCAGCAGTGCTTTGCCTGAGGCCCACTGAAGAAGTTACCTAGTAGGGTGACGAAACATCTGGAAATGAACCTTCCAGCTCAACGAGCAAACCTACATCCAAAAAGATCCAATTTTTAAAAAAATACTCATTGTGACGTCACTGGCTGGACCTCCCTTGAGAAGTGGTGAGCTGCCTTCTTGAACCGCTGCATCCATTTGCTGCAGATACACAACGGAAGAATTTTCAAGATTTTTGACCCAGTGACGCTAAAGGAACATTGATATATTTTCAAGTCAGGATGGCGAGTAGCTTGAAGAGGAACAGGCAGGGGTTTTGTGTTCCCATGTATCTGCTGCCCTGGTCCTTCTCGATGCTGGTGGTCATGGATTCATTGTCCAAAAGAAGCCTCGGTGAATTTATGCAGTCCATCTTGTAATTGGAACACACTGCTGTTACTGAGCATTGGCGGTGAAGGGAATGAATGTTTATACATTGAGTGCTAATCAAGTGGGCGCTCTGGCCTGGATGGTGTGGAGCTGCATTCATCCAGGCAAGTAGACAGTGTTCCATCACACTCCTGACCAGTGCCTTGTAGACAGTAGACAAGCCTTTGGGAGGCAGGAGCTGAGTTAGTCGCTGCAGGATTCCTAACTTCTGAGCTGTTCCTGTAGCCACTATATTCAAATGGCCTGTCCAAATCAGAGGAAGAGTGCCTCATCTTCCGCCTAGGAACCCTCCAACCACAAGGGATGAATGCAGATTTCTCCAGCTTCCTCATTTCCCCTCCCCCACCCACCTTATCTCAGTCCCAACCCTCGGACTCAGCACCACCTTCTTGACCTGCAATCTTCTTCCCGACCTCTCCGCCCCCACCCCCTCTCCGGCCTATCACCCTCACCTTAACCTCCTTCCACCTATCGCATTCCCAACGCCCCTCCCCCAAGTCCCTCCTCCCTACCTTTTATCTTAGCCTGTTTGAGGAGAAAGTGAGGTCTGCAGATGCTGGAGATCAGAGCTGAAAATGTGTTGCTGGAAAAGCGCAGCAGGTCAGGCAGCATCCAGGGAACAGGAGAATCGACGTTTCGGGCATAAGCCCGAAGAAGGGCTTATGCCCAAAACGTCGATTCTCCTGTTCCCTGGATGCTGCCTGACCTGCTGCGCTTTTCCAGCAACACATTTTCAGCTCTTAGCCTGTTTGGCACACCTTCCTCATTCCTAAAGAAGGGCTTATGGCTGAAATGTCGATTCTCCTGCTCCTTGGATGCTGCCTGACCTGCTGCGCTTTTCCAGCAACACATTTTTCAGTTCTGGTCAATAGCAACTTGGATGTTGGTAGTGGGGGATTCAGTGACACTAATGCCATTAAATGTCAATGAAATGAAGGCTAGATACTCTCTTGTGTGGTGCAAACTGTATTTGCCGTTTGTCATCCCAAGCCTGGATATTGTCCAGGTCTGGTGGCATTTGAACATTGGCTGCTTCAGTATCTGAGGATTCACGAATGGTGCTGAACACTGTGCAATTTTCGGCAAACATCATCACTTCTGACCTGATGATAGAGAGAAGATCATTGGTAAAGCAACTGAGGATGGTTGGGCCTCAGGTAGTATGTTGAGGAACTATTGCAAATCAGCCTTTGACTTGGCATGACTGACCTCCAACAAGTGCAACTCGATTCCTTTGGGGTATGACTGCAACCAGCAGCGAGTTTTGCATCCACCACCAATTCCCATTTGGACTTTGAATGTCCTCTGCTATTTGATCTGACCCCGGCTGATCGAATTCAGGACTCAACCTGACAACCCCAACCTCACGAGTAACCTTTGACCCGCTTGCCACTCCTTAATCTTCTTAAGCTCAGAGTTAAAAATACCCGATGACACGGCTTGCTGAGAAAATAAATTCCACAGCCGAATGATCCTCTAACAAAAACAAGGATTCACCTCATTTCCCTCTTAGACAGGGGTCCCCTTTTTCTTGGACAGTGCCCCCTCAGTCTAGTCTGTCCCAACTGGGTGATCCAATGTGACCCCACAAGATCCTACAACCAGCAGCTAAAATCTAGTTGATGGAAGCAGGTAGGCCCACAAGGAATATTTCTCACCAATGCTGAATAATGGATCCTTAATGCCAGGGGTCTGTGTTGAGCTTTTGGAATATCCTGACCTTAGCAACGTGCTCTAGAGAATAGAATCCCGACAGGGTTGAAACAGGCCATTTGGCCCAGCAAGTCCACACCGACCCTCCGAAGAGTAACCCACTCGGACCCATTCCTTTATCCTATTACTTTACAGTTCCCCTGACTAATGCACCTAACCTACACATCCCTGAACACTACGGGACAATTTAGCATGGCCAATGTACCCAACCTGCACAGCTTAGGTGAAAACTGGGACACCGGAGGAAACCCATGCAGACACGGGGAGAATGTGCAAACTCCACAGAGACAGTCGCCCGAGGCTGGAACTGAACCCAGGTCCCTGGCGCTGTGAAGCAGCAGTGCTAACCACCCAGTCACCATGCTGCTGTGTGTCCCTCTGTCTAATGGAGATGAGAACAGGGTCCTGGGAAGATGGGGACTTAACTTGAACTGCCTCATCGTCAGGGACTGAGGGATAGGCAAAAACATCTCAAACCCTTCTCTGAGTCTACCCCTCCATTACTGGAGCATCACCAGCATGTACATGTTGACCCTGCGAGGTGACCCAATGCAGTACTCTTTTCGCCCATTCATTCTGACTGAGAGGAAACCTGTATTCTCAGATTTCCAAAAGGTTTTGGATTGGGTGCCATGTCCAGAGATTGTCCAGTGATCATTAATCTAAGGACATTCAAGAACCAAATCAATGAGCACCTTTGAGATGTTCCAAATGCTCTTTAGCTAATAAAGTGGATCTAAGCTCCTGCCATGAGTGTAATGAAGGAAATGTGGCAGCTAATCTGTGCACAGCAAGCTCCCACAAATGACAATGTCATGAATGTCCATTTCAGTAATGTTCGCGGAGAAATAAATTAGCATGAGTAGAGGATAAGAAGAAAGTGAGGACTGCAGATGCTGGAGGTCAGAGTGGAGACTGCGGTGCTGGAAAAGCACAGCAGGTCAGGCTGCATCCCAGGAACAGTAGAGTCGACGTTTCGGGCAAGAGCCCTTCTAGAGGAATGAGGATTGTTTACAGATACAAAGAAAAGCGAGATTGTATAAATGAGCAACTTTCAAGTTGGCGTCCTGTGCCTAGCGGAGTGTGGCAGGATCAGTGCCCATGTTTCATCGGTTTGCCATCTCTGTTAATGCCTTTGCCCAATGCAGAGTTAAAAGAGAATATAAGCTGTGAGAGGGCACAAAAACATCCTGCAAAGAGGCATAGAGGAATGAAGTGAGTGGGCACAAAGGTGGACTATAATATGGGGAAGTGGGAGGTTATTCGTTTAAGCAATAAGAACAGAAAGGCAGAATGGTTTCATTCTTACAAACATCACTGGCAACTACTGAAATTCCAGAAGACTTGGGCACACCCCTGGAAGGAACGTATATTGTCGCAAGGGGTTTGGAGAACCAAGAAAGAATGGAATGAGATATTCCTGGATGAGACAACAATCAGAGCATTGTCTCTATATCAAAGGAAGGATGGAGGTCAAGGTTCACTAAATTATTTCCCAGGATGGGAGGATGTCCTCTGAGGGGGGAGCTGTTTGAATTGGGGTTCAGGAAGATACTACCTCATCGATATACGTAAGACGCTGATGAAGCTTGACTGGGTTAAAACTGAGAGACGGTTTCTTGCCTTGCTAGGGACTCGAGAACGCAAAGTCCCAGGAAAAGAAATGACCCTTTTGCCCTCAGTGCAAAAGACACATCTTCACTGAACGCTTGTCATTGCTGAATCTCTTTCAGGCTGGGATAGGCATGAATCAAGGGAGTGACTAGGTAGGGTAGTGTTGAAGTTGAAACTTTATTGCTGGAACAGCACAGCAGGTCAGGCAGCATCCAGGGAACAGGAGATTCGACGTTTCGGGCACAGGCCCTTCTTCAGGAAGTGTTGAAGCCAAAGAACAACCACGGAACAGGACAGCAGATCCGAGGGGCCGAAGGTTGCTCTCCCGCTCCTATCTGGCTGTCCTGATGACCTTGCATTTGAACTTTCACACCTGATTTTTATCTGTTTCGAAACTCCCACACAACACCCTCAGCAGAGCCAACAATTCATGTCAAGATTGAAACCCTCTTCACAGCTCACCACCAGTAACCACAACCTACGTCACCACATGCACATCCGTCCAGATGATGATCAATCCTTGCCAATGCCAGAAATCTTAACTGAACAGATTTCTTTTCAGTCTCTTTTCTGTTGAGGTTACCACAGGTAAACGACCTTTCCAGACTAAATCTGCTGTGTATCAGCGTTTTCAGATCTTTATATTTTGAAATTGCAAAATATTGTGACAGTTCGACCAGTCTTTCTGCCTCACTAAATGTCAGCGATTTCTCTCTTTCTGACTGTATCTCTCCCTCCATCTATTACTGTTTCCTTCACACTTAAACCCCATACTCCAGACACAAGTACACTTTTTGAAACTGCTTTCAGACAAACGGTCAATGTTTCAAAGATTAAACAAATTTCAGTCCCAGAACCAAACACAGAGACAATGCTGCGCTGTCAGAGAGTCAGTACTGAGAGATTGCTGCACTATTGGAGGGTCAATACTGAGGACTTCCTGTATTGCTGAAGGGTCAGTAAAGAAAGGGGGATTGCTGCATTGTTGGACGGTCAGTATTGAGTGATTGCTGCACTGTTGAAGGATCAATAATGTGGACGTGCTGTCAAAAGGTCAATCCTGAGGGAGTGCTGCACTATTGGAGCATCAGTACAGAGGCAATCTGCACTGTCAGAGGGTCAGTACTCAGCGGGCGCTGCACTGTCAGAGGGTCCACAGCAAGGGACTGCTGCACTGTCAGAGATTAATTACTGAGGGAATGCTGCACTGTTAGATGGTCCAGAGTGAAGGAGTGCGCACTGTCAGACACTCAATACTGAGGGAATGCTGCATTGTCAGACAGTCATTACTGAGGGAATGCTGCACTGTCATATGGTCAGTAGTGAGGGAGTGCTGTACTGTAAGATGGTCCATAGTGAGGGAGTGCTGCACTGTCAGACTTCATTACTGAGGGAGTGCTGCACTGTCGGACGCTCATTATTGAGGGAGTGCTGCACTGTCAGATGGTCAGTAGTGAGGGAGTGCCACACGTCGAAGGGTCAGTACCAATGAGTGCTGAACTGTTGAAGGGTCAGTACTGAGGGACTGCATTGTGAGGCCCAGCGGGTTAGCACTGCTGCCTCACAATGCCAGGGACCCGGGTTCAATTCCAGCCTTGGGCGACTGTCTGCACAGAGTTTGCACGTTCTCCCGGTGTCTGCGTGGGTTTCCTCCGGGTGCTCTGGTTTCCAAAGATGTGCAGGTCGGGTAAATTGGCCATGCTAAATTGCCCGTAGTGTTAGGTGCATTAGTCAGGGGTAAATGTAGGGAAATGAGTCTGGGCGGGTTACTCTTCAGAGGGTCGGTGTGGACTTGTTGGGCCGAAGGGCCTGTTTCCACACTGTAGGGAATCTAATCTATAGAGGAACAAAAGCTGGAAACTGAAGTCAGTGTATTCAAACCTTTGTTGACCATGTCTACACAATGGATCAGATGCCGATAGATGGATGTCAGTGTCCAAGAGTGTATTTAATAAATCTGTATGTTGTGGTTCAAGCTTTGAAACAAATCTCACCTCCAATGATTTAGATGTTTCCAACTTTCCCTTTTAATACTTTATAACCGATGGCAAAAGCACATTTGAAAAGTCAAACCAGCAGGAAGATTTATTTTACATGTTACTGGACCTGGGGTTGTAACACGCCGACATCGGGGTCCGCGACTATCGGGAATAACACCGCTTCTGCCGTCGTCGCAGCCACTTCCGCCCCCTGGGTTGCCATCGCCGCAGCCACTTCCGCCCCCAGTGACATCACTCACCTGCACAACGACCACGCCGCATGCGTCTCGGCCACCCCACGCTGAGCTCCGTCACCACGCCTAACCCCGCCCCGACGCTGAGCTCCGTCACCACGCCTAACCCCGCTCCCACGCTGATCACCGTCACCATGTCTAACCCCGCCCCCACGCTGAATACATCACCATGCCTAACCCCGCCCCCACGCTGATCACCGTCACCGTGCTTAACCCCGCCCCCATGTTGATTACCGTCACTATGCCTAACCCCGCCCCCACTCCAAACCCCGCCCCCACTCCCAGCTCCAGCCCCATACCAGGTCCTAGCTCCCACCCCTGTTTGTGATCCCCCTCCCTCCAGACCTCCCCCTCTCTGAGGATGAACAATCAGTCCTCAGCAGAGGCCTCACCTTCATCTCCCTACGCTCTCGGATTAACAAGTCCAACACGCGGCGAGACATCGAACAATTCTTCCACCGCCTTCGCCTCCGCGCCTACTTCTCCGACCAGGATTCGCGCCCACCCTCTGACGGCCCCTTCTCCCACCTCCAACCTACCCCATCCACCTGGACACCCCGTGCTGGCCTCTTACCCGCTCTTGATCTCTTCATAGCCAACTGCCGCCGCGACATTAACCGCCTCAACCTCCCCACCCCTCTCACCCACTCCAACCTCTCACCCTCAGAACGTGCAGCCCTCCACTCCCTCCGTTCCAACCCCAACTCACTATCAAACCGGCAGACAAGGGAGGCGCGGTAGTAGATTGGCGCACCGACCTTTACTCCGCTGGGGCTAAACGCCAGCTCGCGGACACCTCCTCCTACTGCCCCCTTGACCATGACCCCACCTCCCACCACCAAACCATCATCTCCCAGACCATCCATAAACTCATCTCCTTAGGAGATCTCCAATCCACCGCCTCCAACCTCATAGTCCCACAACCCCGCACCGCCCGTTTCTACCTCCTGCCCAAAATCCACAAACCTGACTGCCCCGGCTGACCCATCGTCTCAGCCTGCTCCTGCCCCACCGAACTCATCTCTGCATAACTCAACACGGTCCTGTCCCCCTTAGTCCAAGATCTCCCCACCTATGTTCGGGACACCACCCACGCCCTCCACCTCCTCCATGATTTTCGCTTCCTCGGTCCCGAACGCCTTACCTTCACCATGGACATCCAGTCCCTGTACACCTCCATCCCCCATCATGAAGGACTCAAATCCCTCCGCTTCTTCCTTTCCCACCGTACCAACCAGTACCCTTCCACTGACACCCTCCTTCGACTAACTGAACTGGTCATCACCCTGAACGACTTCTCTTTTCAATCCTCCCATTTCCTCCAAACGAAAGGAGTAGCCATGGGCACCCGCATGGGCCCCAGCTATGCCTGCCTCTTCATAGGATATGTGGAACAGTCCATCTTCCGCAGCTACACTGGCACCACCCCCCACCTTTTCCTCC
Source organism: Chiloscyllium plagiosum (assembly GCF_037043375.1). Lineage (NCBI taxonomy): Eukaryota > Metazoa > Chordata > Chondrichthyes > Orectolobiformes > Hemiscylliidae > Chiloscyllium > Chiloscyllium plagiosum. Next base: position 17,046,622 of record NW_028270176.1, read on the forward strand.
TCTACATCAATTTCTTTATCGGTGCTGCCTCGTGCTCCCACGAGGAGGTTGAACACTTCATCCACTTTACCAACTCCTTCCACCCTGACCTCAAATTTATCTGGACCGTCTCAGACTCCTCCCTCCCCTTCCTATCTCTTTATTTCTCCATTTCACCTCTCCATTTATATCTCGGGCGACCGAATCAACACGGACATTTACTATAAACCAACCGACTCCCACAGCTACTTAGACTACACCTCCTCCCACCCTGCCCCCTGTAAAAACGCCATCCCATATTCCCAATTCCTTCCTCTCCGCTGCATCTGCTCCCAGCAGGACCAGTTCCAATACCATACAACCCAGATGGCCTCCTTCTTCAAAGACCGCAATTTCCCCCCAGACGTGATCGACGATGCTCTCCACAGCATCTCCTCCATTTCCCGCTCCTCCGCCCTTGAACCCCGCCCCTCCAATGGCCACCAAGACAGAACCCCACTGGTCCTCACCTACCACCCCACCAACCTCCATATACATCGTATCATCCATCGTCATTTCCGCCACCTCCAAACAGACCCCACAACCAGGGATATATTTCCCTCCCCTCCCCTATCAGCGTTCCGAAAAAAACACTCCCTCCGTGACTCCCTTGTCAGGTCCACACCCCCCACCAACCCAACCTCCACTCCCGGCACCTTCCCCTGCAACTGCAAGAAATGCAAAACTTGCGCCCACACCTCCCCCCTTACTTCCCTCCAAGGCCCCAAGAGATCCTTCCATATCCGCCACAAATTCACCTGCACTTCCACACACATCATTTACTGCATCCGCTGCACCTGATGTGGCCTCCTCTATATTGGGGAGACAGGCCGCCTACTTGCGGAATGTTTCAGAGAGCACCTCTGGGACACCTGGACCACCCCGTGGCTCAACACTTCAACTCCCCCTCCCACTTCGCCAAGGACATGCAGGTCCTTGGCCTCCTCCATCGCCAGACCATGGCAACACGACGTCAAGAGGAAGAGCGCCTCATCATCCGCCTAGGAACCCTCCAACCACAAGGGATGAACTCAGATTTCTCCAGTTTGCTCATTTCCCCTCCCCCCACCTTGTCTCAGTCCCAACCCTCGAACTCAGCACCACCTTCCTAACCTGCAATCTTCTTCCTGGCCTCTCCGTCCCCACCCCCACTCCGGCCTATCACCCTCACCTTAACCTCCTCCCACCTATCGCATTTCCAACGCCCCTCCCCCAAGTCCCTCCTCCATACCTTTTATATTTGCCTGCTGGGCACACTTTCCTCATTCCTGAGGGCTCATGCCCGAAACGTCGATTCTCCTGCTCCTTGGATGCTGCCTGACCTGCTGTGCTTTTCCAGCAACACATTTTCAGCTCTGATCTCCAGCATCTGCAGTCCTCACTTTCTCCTGGGGTTGTAATAATACACTGAAATATAAGCCTGCCCGCAAACACAGAAGGGAAGAAATTGTATTAAAATGGATGCAGAGTTTATTTGGTTAGCAGCAGCCTGAGTACCAAACAACCCAGAGACAATAGTTCATCAGTATCCTTGCTTCTAAGATGGAGTCCAAAACTGGAATTTGCATTTTAGAATTCATAGAGTCTTAAAGATGTCTGGCACAGAAACAGACTTATCATAGAATCACTACAGTGTCGAAACAGACCATTAGGCCCAACAAGTCCACACCAACCCTCCGCCATTACATTTCTCCAGGCTACTCCACCCTAACCTACACACCCCTAAACACTATGGGTGATTTAGCACATCCAATTCACCTAACCTGCTCATCTTTGGGTTGTGGGAGGAAACCGGAGCACATGGAGTAAACCCACACAGACACGGGAAGACTATGCAAACTCCACACAGACAGTCACCCAAGGGGGCATCGAACCTGGGTCCCTTGCGCTGTGAGGCAGCAGTGCTAACCACTGAGCCACCATGCTGCCCTAACCTAATCTATTCCCATTTGCCAGCACTTTAGAGAGATCTCTAAACCCTTCCTCTTCATATACTGACCCAGATGCCTTTTAAATGCTGCAGTTGTGCCAGCCTCCACCACTTCATCTGGCAGCTCATTCCATACATTCACAACCCTCTGTGTGAGGAAGTGGACCCTTAGGTCCCTTCTTTGGATGATTGGCTAACCAGAAGTTCAGGGGTCATGGACCATTTCTGATCTTGTTAAATGTCTTTGAACATCTTCTGAGGATTATCGCCAACTTGTAAACTCTGCTTCACCATTTTTGTGAAAGGACATTGATTGCTTACAATGAGCATACATACATGTCATTGATGATGCTTTATACAAGCCGGAGACCTATCCTGCGTAACCTCTTGTACCGGCTTTAATAGCATCAGTAAAGTTGTATGAAGTAGCATTGACTCGTTGGTGACCACTATTTAGAAATTATACAGTTAAAAGACATCTGTTCTCAACCTTGTGCGATGCATATGACCAAGCCCGAGAGGGGCTGGAACCTATTTATCTTTAAGACCACAGCGTGCATTGCAGATGACCAACTGTTTTTCGCCCATCTCAGAGGGTAGGGCTTGCACAATTGACAGTAGGGCTTTGGGTAGTTATAGAACAGAGGGACCGAGGGGTACAGGTACTTAATTCTTTGAAGTTTGCATCACATATAGACAGAGTGGTTAAAAAGTGTTTAGCACACCCACCTTCATTGCTCAGTCCTTCGAGTATAGGGGTTGGGAAGTCATCTTGAGGTTGTACAGAAAATTGGTGAGGCCTCTTTTGGAATACTGGGTCCAGTTCTGGTCACCCTGTTATGGGAAGGATATTGTTAAGCTGGTGAGGGTTCAGGAGAGATTTACCAGGATGTTGCTGGGTATTGAAGGTGTGAGTTATAAAGAAAGGCTGGGACTTCTATCATTGGAGCGTAGGAGGTTGCGCGCCAATTTGATCGAAGTTATAAAATAATGAGAGGCATGGATAGAGTTAATGGTGGTTGTCTTTTCCCTAGGATGGGGGATTTCAAGACATTTTTAAGATGAAAGGAGAGAGATTTTAAAAAGACATAAGTGGCAATATTTTTACACAGAGGGTGGTTCGCGTGTAGAATGAACCTCCTGAGAAAATAGTGGATGTGGGTACAATTACAACATTTAAAAGACATTTGGATAAGTCCATGGATAGGAAAGGTTTGGAAGAGTAAAGGCTAGGAGCTGGCAGGTGGGAGTAGTTTAGTTCGGGATTATGTTCAGCATGGACTGGTTGGACCAAAGGGTCTGTTTCCTTGCTGTATGACTCCATGACTCTTTGAAAACCATTAACACATCAGACAGGGTTGCAATAACTGCCTATTCAATTTTCTAGGTGTTCGAGTGGAGACAGTCATCTGAGTAGTCAGTTGCAAAAGAATAGTTAATACCCAGGTTCCATCAGCAGATACATGTAGCATTGTTTGCCTGGATGATATTTACTTCTGAAAAGTGTGAAAGTTGAGTCACACGCAGCGACATTTATTCATGAACAAGACGGCAGCAGATTAGGGCTCTTGAGCCTGAAGCTCGTTCGCTCTGTCTGCTTTTCATTTTGTTTCTATTTCTTTTCTTTCTCTTGTTTTTTACCATTTTTCTCATTTACTTACCTCTTATATCACTCACTTACTGTAGAGAGTTCAGAGGGCATTAACAGCAGAGAGCTATCTCGACACAGGTTCATGGAGGGAGAACAAGCCGAGCGTGGAGGTGAGTGAAGCCAATGCAGAGATGAGTGGGCCCGGTGTTGGGATGAGAAAGCCCAGCAAGGAAGAGAGCAGGTACACACTGGACACTAAGAAACAGCAGCTGCTACATCGGCGGAGGTGACGTCTATAGGCCTAGCGGCGAACTTTGGCACATGAGGATTGGTGGTTTTGTCCTTGGTTGTGCTGGATGGCAATATTGGCGAGGCAGGCCTCAGCAAGAGATGCAATTCTAACGTGGGTGGAGTGATAGAGATGAATTGGAGCCTTCAGCATTACTTAGGCCTGAAACAGTCAGTATACTGAAAGAACTAGACAGAGTCGATGTTGGGAAGATGTTCCCATTGGTAGGAGAGACTCAGACACAAGGGAACAGCCTTAGAGTAAGGGGAAGACCTTTTAGGATGCAGATAAGGAGAAACATCTTCAGCCAGAGAGTGGGAAATCTGTGGGATTCACTGCCACAGAAGGCTGTGGAGGCCAGGTCATTGAGTATAGTTAAGACTGAAATAGATAGGTTCTTGATTGGCAAAGGGATCAGAGGTTATGGGGAGAAAGTTGGAGAATCAGGTTGAGAAATGTATCAGCCATGATTGAATGGCAGAGCCAATTTGATGGGCTGAATGGCCTAATTTCTGCTCCTATATCTCATGGTCTTAGTCAGAGACATTGCATTCTTCTTGTAGATTCTTTCATTTTCAATGGAATAAGTCTTTGTTGAGATGTGTGGACTGTCTCCACTATTGGCAACCTCTTTCCTTTTAACCTCTTTCCTATTTACCATTCCACCATTGTTGAGTAATTGGGTATACAGTTTTTTTTATAACGCAATAATCCTGTTTCTGTGCAACCCCGTGCTGTACAAAACTCACGCAATACAAATAATACTTAAAGTGTTGGCGATCTAATCACATTATAGACAATACACATTTTACAAGCTCGTGTTTTAGAAACAGCATTCCCATTTCAGCAATCGCGTTATAGCCAATTTGTGTGAACGAAAGATGAGTAGTAGCAGAACTGACTGTACAAGAGTCAGGATGTCTTTGGGGGTTAAGCTACACTTATGGATGTGGGTCTGCTCGCTGAGCTGGAAGGTTCCAGATGTTTCGTCACCCTACTAGTGGGCCTCAGGCAAAGCTCTGCTGATAATTCCTGCTTTCTATTTATATGTTTAGGTTTCTTTGGGTTGCTGATGTCATTTCCTGTGGTGATGTAACTTCCTGTGGTGAAGTCACTTCCTGTTCCTTTTCCCAAGTGGTAGTAGGTGGGGTCTAACTCAATGTATTTGTTGATACAGTTCCGGTTAGAATATTGTGTTCAATTCTGGTCACTACATTAACGGAAGGATGTGGAGGCTTTGGAGAGGGTCCAGAGAGGTTTACCAGGATCCTGCCTGGATGAGAGAGTATGAGCTAAAAGGAGACTCTCAGGAGCAGTGGAGACTGAGGGCAGAATTGATAGGAGTCTATAAAATTATGAGATGCATAGATTGGGTTGAGAGTCAGAATCTTTTTCCCAGAGTTGAAATGTCTAATACCAAGGGCCATGAATTTAAGGTGAGAGAGGGAAAGTTCAAAAGAGATGTGAGGGACAAGTCTTTTTTACACAGAGTGGTCGGAATCTGAAACACACTGCCAGGGGTGATGGTTGAGGCAGATACAATAGGGCTGTTTAAGGGAATTTCAGATGAGCACAGGAACATGCTAAGAATGGAGAGATACGGACTAAGAGCAGGCAAAAGGGACTAGTTTAATTTGGCATCATGTTTTTCACAAAATTGTTGGCTGAAGGGCCCATTCCTGGGCTGTATTGTTCTATGTTCTATGTTCAACTTTGTCTTGATATCCTTACATTCATTTTTATTAAAGTTTCAGACACTAACTGCAGTTTTGCACTCAAACTCATTCTGAAATTCCATCATATTATGATCACGCTTACCGAGATGATCCTATAATTTGAGCTATTAATTAATCCTGTATCATTATATGGGGCCGGGTCTACATTAGCCTGTTACCCGATTGGTTCCAGTATATATTGTTTGGAAATGCCTTTCATGCATCATACGCTGTAATGTGTAGGCTACAAAGTGTTGGAGGCTGAGGGGTGTCCTTATAGAGGTTTATAAAATCACAAGGGGCTTGGACAGGGTAAATGGACAAGGTATTTTCCCTGGGGTGGGGGAGTCCAGAACTAGAGGGCACAGGTTTAGGGTGAGAGGGGAAAAATTGAAAAGGGACCTAAGAGGCAACCTTTTCATGCAGGGTGTAGTGCGTGTATGGAATGAGCTGCCAAAATCAGTGGTAGAGGCTGGTACAATTACAACATTTAAAAGGCATCTGGATGGTCTATGAATAGGAAGAGTTTAGAGGGATATTGGCCAAGTGCTGGCAAATGGGTCTAAATTAGTTTAGGATATCTGATCGGCAGTTGGCCCAAAGGGTCTGTTTCCATGCTGTACATCTCAATGACTTTATCTATGACTCTATTTGCCAGTTTGATTTGTCCACTGTATTTAAAGATTAAAACCACCCATGTTATTGCAGTGCCCTTTTCACAAACTCCCCCCACAATTTGTTGGTTTAAAGTATCTCCCGTAGTACAGCTTCTGCTGTGAAGCATATAAGCATTCCTGCAAATGCGTTACTTTATTTATTATTCCTTACCTGCGCTCAAACTGATTCAACTTTATAATCCTGCACACCAAGAGAATGTCCCACTCTTCTCCTTCTTCTTTATAAATGCTACCACGTATCTGACAGTCAATGCTCCCACAGTGCTAACTCACGGAGCAATGCAGCATTCCCTTTGTGCAGCTCCTCCATCAATTCAGCGGCCTCTCAATAATGCAAAAGATTCTGGGTCTGTATTTTTTCAATGACTTGCTGCAGTCGCTCCTACAACCTTCTGACTCAGCCCAGGGAGCATTCACTGAACAGAAAGATGATGTCAAATACTTATGGAAAAGTCCTGTTGCATGTGCCTTTCACCTTTCTCTGACCTGCCACTTTCATTATTTGTAGCTTTGCGTGCCATGTTAAACTAAAAATGATTCAACTTTTAGTACCAAGATGTTTCGTTATTGCTCATTGTTTTCTATCCAGTTTCAAATACTGCTCCATCTGCAATTGGGCTCAGTTAATAAATGATATTTTCCAGATTGCAACCACTTTGGATAATCCATTCTTACTGAAAAGGACAGATTGTTAGGGTAATTAAAGTAGTGCAGCTGATTTTGTATAGGCACACATTCTTTTGATGTTTTATTTTTAATGCAGACAAAACATCTGAACAGAAGCCAGGCTCACAGAAACATCGAAACCTCATGATTGAATAGAGGTGTTGTGCCATATCTGTAAAAGCAAGATTACGCAAAAAATAGATAACAATAGGCAAGACAGATTGAACCAGTTTCTTTCAAATCAATCGTGTTGACTTTTTGAACACGTGAAGTTTTATAGTATCGAGTTAATGGGCTAGTGATAGATTCTATCAGGATTGCGAAATGTTCAAAAATTGTGCATTTTTCCCAGTTTATCTGGGTTAATTAATGCAATGAACTTGAAAGATGTATCATCTAACTGAAGAAAGATAATTTTGAAGCCAGTAAATTAAAGTAGGCCTCGATCATGTATAAAATGATCCAAAATGTAGCATTTAAGATGAAATCCACTTCTTCCTCTTTCACCTAAATCTAGTTTCTGGGGTTTTCTGGTCTCTTCCAGTGAAATACACTTGAATTAAGTTTCTTAGAAAAAGTATTGTCTTTCATATTCTGTATGCAGAAGCTGAATTTGACTGTGTGTCTGTGTGTATGTGTAAAACTAACAGTCCTTTGTTTTGCTGTCTCAAGTGGGATGAATATCGCAGTAGCTTAAGTCATAATTGTAACCGGCCACGGTCTCCCTAATCACCTTATATACTTCCCTTTTTTCTCCGCTTGATAAAGTTCGACGCCATCTCAGAGCTATGGGACCTGGCTCCTTGCCCTTGTCCAGGTTTTTGATTGGAAAGCTGGAGAACTTACTGTAAGATCTCACTTTGTGAACTTTCCATCCCTGACCGTCCTATATGTTTGATGCTGGTGAATCAACGCCCCCTTCCTTGGTGCCATTCCCCATTTACTGAAACCTTCCTCTGTCCTCTCTGACAACGCCAACTGTCCTGTCCTTTGCTCTCTCTGCACCATCCAGACAGTTATTTTCCTTCAGTGAACTTCCAACTCTTTCTTTGCTCTCTCTTTCTCTTTTTAGTATCTTTCTGGCCCCCCTTCTTTCTCTGAATCTCTTTCTCTGTGCCTTTTGCTTTCTGTTATATTCTCTCAGTCTCTTACTTGTTGCTTTATGGTAATGTGCGATCTCTCTCCCAGACAATTTCTCTCCGACCATCTCTCTCTTTCCATCACTTCACCACTCACTCCATCCATTCTGCACGTACAGTAATTTTATTCTCCTTTGAGACAGCAGGTTTCAGATACTGTGTGAAATGTTTACACCTACTCTACTCTTTGTAATCTTTTGATGATGGCTACTTGTGCTCCAGCCACTGAAAGCAATTTATCTATTTACTCTATAAAAGAAAAAACTGGGGAGTGGGACTGATCAGTTACTCCTGTCAAAAATAAAAACAGTAAGGGCTATAGGAACTCAGTAAGTCTGGCAGTATTAAGAAACATTTCGGGTCGAGACTGGTAAATTAGTTACATCGGCCAAAGCATCCTAATTTTATTTATATCTGTCAAAGAGTTAGCCTACACAGATGGACCGAATAGCCTCGTTATGTGTTATACTGTTTGATTAAAGGAGACGGATAAGTAACAGACACACACATACCAAAATGCAAACAGAAAGAAAGTGCTCTTGAAACACCAAGCGACAAAACATTTCCACACAGGAAACATGCACAGACACAGATATATTGGACCCAGACTTATGCATAAAACTTACAGAGAACCTAAAAGATCGTGGCATAACAAATGTAGACACCACTAAACCTTCACAGACTACCTTAACTGAGTGCGGAAATGGGGAATGCAAATCAGATTTGTTATACAATTCATGGTTTTGACAGGTTGGCTACCCGGCAAAGTTACTAACCATGGAGTCAGACAGTTCAAAAGGGTGAACTTCAGCCTGTTGGTCTGCAGTCATTTATCTTCATTTCAAATACCCATCCATGGAAACTAATCATAGATAATTGAAGGAGTAAATTACTGCAGATGCTGGAATCTGTACTGGAAACAACAAATGCTGGAGTGCATCAGATAGCATCCACAGAGAGAGAGAGCAAACAAACATTTTGAGTCTAGACAATAGAATCTGTTTCCACTATCCTTTCAAGAAGAATTTTCCAGCTGCTGTACAAGATCATTTCTCAGCAACCTCCCCTTTCTTTCAAAATTATTTTGTGTTGGTGTTCTCTGGTTTTCAAGCCTCACAGAATCCTAAAGTCACACAGCACAGAAACAGCCCAACTCATCCATGTCAACCAGGTTTCCTGAACTGAACTAGTCCCATTTGCTTGGCTCATATTCCTCTAAATCTTTCCTATTCAGTGTCTTTCAAATGTTGTAATTGTATCTTCTCCTACCAATTCCTCTGGCAGCACTTTCCTATACTCTCTATGCCCTCTGTGTGAAAAGGTTGCACTCAGGTCCTTTTCCTCTCTCACCTTAAATCTCTGCTCTCTAGTTTTGAACTCCCATACCCTGAGGAAAAGACCTTGGCTGTTCACTTTATCCATGCCCCTCATGATTTTATAAACCTCTATAACGTCAGCCCTCAGCCTCCTGGATTCAAAGGAGGAGAGACCCAGCCCCAGTCTGACGTAGCTTGGTGGCTCAGTGGTTAGCACTGCTGCCTCACAGCACCAGGGACCTGTGTTCGGTTCTAGCCTCGGGTGACTGCGTGAAGTTTGCACATTCTCCCATGTCTGTGTGGGTTTCCTCCCACAGTCCAAAGATGTGCAGATTAGGTGAATTGGCCATGCTAAATTGCCCATAGTATTAGGTACATTAGCTGGGGTAACTATAGGGGTCTGGGTGGATTACTCTTCAGAGGGTCAGTATGGACTTGTTGGGATGAAGGGCCTGTTTCCCATAATGTAGGAAATCTAACCAGCCTCTCCTTATAACTCGTAACGTCCTTGTAAATCTTTTTTGCACTCTTTCCAGTTAAAAACATTGTTCCCATAGGAGGGCGACCAGAATGGTCTACAGTACACTAAATGTAGCCTTACCAATGTCTTCTATAACTGTATAAGATGTCCCAACTCCTGTACTCAATGCTCTAACCAATGAAGTCAAGCATGCCAACAGTCTTTTTCACTACTGTCCAACTGTGACACCATTTTCAAGGAACTATGTCACTGCGCCCCTGGTGTCTCTGTTCATCAACACTCCCCAGAGCCCGACCACTGTGTAAGTCCTGCCCTTGTAAATCTTACTAAAATGCAACGTTCATTTATTTTATAAATTTCTATGTAAATATTTGTATCATATAAATGTTGCAAATATTTATTTATTTTGTAAGCCAAGATTTGGTCAGCAAGCATTGGGGGTGGCTTGGTGGCCCAGTGGTTAGCACTGCTACCTCACAGCACCAGGGACCCAGGTTCTATTCCAGCCTTGGGTGACTGTCTGTGTGGAGTTTGTACATTCTCCCTGTGTCTGCGAGGATTTCCTATCGGTGCTCTAGTTTCCTCCCACAGTCCAAAGATATGCAGGTTAGGTGAATAGGCTATGCTAAATTGTCCCATAGTGTTCAGGGATGTGTAAGTTAGGGTGGATTGGCCATGCTAAATTGCCTATCGTGTTCAGAGATGTGTAGGTTAGGGTGGATTGGCCATGCTAAATTGCCTATAGTGTTCAGGGATGTGTAGGTTAGGGTGGATTGGCCATGCTAAATTACCTATCTGTAGATTAGGATAAATTGGCCATGCTAAATTGCCTATAGTGTTCAGGGATGTGTAGGTTAGGGTGGATTGGCCGTGCTAAATTGCCTATAGTGTTCAGGGATATATAGGTTAGGATGGATTGGCCGTGCTAAATTGCCTATAGTGTTCAGGGATGTGTAGGTTAGGATGGATTGGCCATGCTAAATTGCCTATAGTGTTCAGGGATGTATAGGTTAGGGTGGATTGGCCATGCTAAATTGCCTATAGTGTTCAGGGATATATAGGTTAGGATGGATTGGCCATGCTAATTTGCCTATAGTGTTCAGGGATGTGTAGGTTAGGATGGATTGGCCATGCTAAATTGCCTATAGTGTTCAGGGATGTATAGGTTAGGGTGGATTGGCCATGCTAAATTGCCCATAGTGTTCAGGGATGTGTAGGTTAGGTGCCTAAGTATAAGGTAATAAGGGAGGGGAATAGGTCTGGGTGGGTTACCCTTCAAAGGGTTGGTGTTGTTACAAAGCTGTTCCTTTTCTCAAGGATACTGTGTCCTTGGTTTTTATCATAAGGGTCGTAAACCACGCTGGCTCTGGATTGACAGGTTTGGTACAGAGATGAAAGGCTTTTTAGTTTATACCTAAACAGATGAGACTTTAGTCCAAAGCGTACGCTTTAGAAGTGACCTGTATCATGAAAAGGAGAGTGGTCAGTCCTAGAAACTGGAGATTTGTTTGAGTCAGTTCAGCAGTGGGCTGTGTGGAAACAGGCTTCCGGGCCCCTCTCTCCTTCTGCCCTCGACCTGTAAACCTTTGTTTCATTTTTACTGTGTTGAAAGGGGTTTGTTTATTGGGACTATTTTGTATATACGGAACAGCATAATTAAGTCTAGTTTGTATAGGCGCAATTCTGTAGGTGTCCATTTATTCTGTTTCTTTGTGCATCATTCCATAATTTTGTGAATAATTTTTTTTCTGTCTTAAAACCTGGTAGTCAACCCAGCCACCTTAACTCCAGGCAATTTTCACTGCACACTTACTAAAGCAAATTGCAAAGTTATGGTCTGGGCTGCCTGGTTAAGAATGTTTTGAGTGGTCTGGCCTAGCCCATAACAGATTGGGGGTTCTTAGCAGGATTTTAAACAGCAAGTGGGAGGTGCGAGTGTCATTATTTCAGGTGTTGGTTTGGTTAGGTAGACAAAGCTTGAGATAGCAATGGCTGTTTTAGTTGCCAAGAGTTTTCTGGAGCTGGAGTTAGCAGACAAGCTGGAGTTAGAGCTGCCTCCTTCTGTGAGGAAAGGAGAGATAATTACAGCAGTAGCTCAGCGTTTAAATTCGCTGAAAACACCATCAGAATATGTAGAGACGGCAAGAATTCAGTTGCAAACGAAGCCGCTTGAGTTCAAGGTGAGAGATCAGGAAAGGGCAGCAGACTTGAAACAGTTTGAGTGGAGATTAAGAGCAGAAGAGAGGGGGGAAAGAGAGAACAGCGGAAGAGAAAGGAAAAAAAAAAGAAAGCATTTGAACTTCAAAACCCAACACTTTAAAAGGACAGTCAGCTTAAAAGGTGGAGATAAAGGCTGAGGGTAGGCTTATTGAGGAAGAGAGTGAGGATGAGCAAGCCCCTGGTATTCAAAAGGAGAAAGTGAGGTCTGCAGATGCTGGAGATCAGAGCTGGAAATGTGTTGCTGGAAAAGCGCAGCAGGTCAGGCAGCATCTAGGGAACAGGAGAATCGACGTTTCGGGCATTAGCCCTTCTTCAGGAATGAGGAAAGTTTGTCCAGCAGGCTAAGATAAAAGATAGGGAGAAGGGTCCAGCAACACATTTCCAGCCCTGGTATTCAAAAGCCTAGTGAGAAACCGTTTAAGTGTGTTGAAGCATTGCCTAAATTTGATGAGAAGGATGTGGAAGCCTTTTTCATCTCATTTGAAAAGGTAGCTAAACAAATGCAGTGGCCATTGACCATGTAGGTTTTGTTGATCCAAACAAAACTTGTAGGTAGGCCCAGTTAGGCCTTCGGATCTCTATCAGTGGAGCTATCTGGGGAGAATGAGGAAGTGAAAAACGCCATCTGAAGTGTGTATGAGCTTGTACCAGAAGCCTAAAGACGAAACTAAGGAGGGATCCCAGTCAAATCTACACTGAGTTTGAAAGGTTCAAACAAAGTAATTTTGATAGATGGATAAGAGCTTTAAATATAGAGCAAACCTAAAGAGGTCATTATTTTGGAGGAATTCAAAAATTCACTGCCTGAAGTAGCACAAACTCATGTGGAAGAGCAGAGAGTTAAAACAACAAGGGTGGCAGCTGAAGGGGCTGATGGTTATGAGCTGGTCCATAAAACACGGTTTGACTTTCAGAATCAATTTCAGTCCATGAGGGGTAGAAATTGGGGCAAAGACAAATCCTCACATGGAAAGGGAAAGGTAGATCTCAGTGAAGATCATAAGGAGAACTTACCACAGGGTTAAAAGGAAACCCTTGAGAGGGAGAAAGAAGTTAAAAAGCTCTAGTGTTTTCATTGTAATGAAGTGGGCCACACAAAATCAGTGTTGGTGGGAGAGGAGAAAGCCAGATGTAGGAAAACCAGATAAAGCCTGGAAGTTTAGATGGCATGGTAACAGAAAGCCCAATGGAAGCTGGAAAGCTGAATCAGAGGTTGATTAAGGAGGAAGTGCTGGATATAAATATACTTGCAAGGGTAAAGTTTATTTGCCAGGAGTAGCAGGTAAAGAGGTTACAATATTAAGGGACACAGGATCCTCTCAGTCTGTGATTCAGAAGGGTGAGGAGATATGTACTCCTATTGCCAGAAAAGGGACTGCTAACTGGAATCCACGGTGAGACAAAAAGTGCTCAATTATGTAAAGCGAGGCTAGAGAGTCCGGAGAAGAGTGGAGAATCTGTGGTAGGAGTACTGGCCAAACTTTCAGCTCCAGGAATACAATTTGTCCTTGTAAATGATGTAGCTGATTCACCGGTAGGCGTGCTGCCTACTCTAGTTGAAAAGCCAGTGGAGACTCAGGCAACTAAAACACTATCAGAGGTTTATTTGGAAATTTTCCCAGATTGCGTCTTAACGAGGTCACAGAGGCACAAGCTGAAACAGGAGAGATCAAAAGGCACAGATAAGGAAGCTCAAGTAGCGTTATCAGAGACATTTTTTGATCAGATAAGTGGAACAGAATAGGAGCAAATGGGTAAAAATGCAAGAATCTTTAACTCTGCTAAGCTTTATTGAGTTGCAGCAGAAAGATGATAATTTAAAACAATTGTATCAAAAAGGCATATACCGAGAAGGAGAGTGAATTTATTCCTGTGTGGTGTTACTTCACAAATTATGTCTTAATGAGGAAATGGAGACCATCACACATTCAAGCAGATGATTAAATGGGCAGCAGTTCATCAGATTGTTTTGCCAGTGGGATATAGAAAGGAGGTGCTTCACTGGCCACTCGGGGGGGAAAAAAAGAAGATAAACAGGAGCGTAGCATTGCCTTTTGTGAAGGGCACTGCTTGTCACTGGCCACTCGGGTGTTTTCCTATCTTCCTGGTGGTGGAAATTGAATAAAGATTTGTGCACCTTGTGTCTCTCACTGTGTCTCACACCTGCACACACACACCATGGGTGCTGGGGAAAAAAATAAGCACTACCGCAGTTAGGCGGTAGTGTGGGGAAAGAAAGAAAAAAAAAGGGAAAGGAGGTGCTGAGAGTGGTGCATCAGCTACCACTAGGAGATCATTTAGGGGTGAGGAAAACACAGGCTAAAATACAAAGATATTTTCACTGGCCTGGACTTCACAAAGATGGAGTTGAATTTTGCCAGATGTGTCATACATATCAGCTAATCAGAAAACCATAGGCAGTAATAAAACCTGCACATTTAATACCTATTCCAGCATTTTGAGGAACCTTTCGCAAGCGTCTTCATTGATTGTGTAGGTTCCCTACCTCAAACAAAAAGTGGGTATAAGTATTTATTAACAATAATGGATGTGTTCATTGGATGTCCAGAGGCAATCCCATTAAATGACATCACAGTTAAAAGGGTTGTAGAAGAATTAATCTTTTTTTTTTACTCGGTATGGACTACCAATAGTCAGATCAAGGGTCAAACTTCACATCCAAGCTATTCAAGGAGGTTATGCATAACTTCAAAATAAAGCAATTCAAATCTACTGCGTACCATCCACAATCGCAGGGAGTGCTAAAGAGATGGTATCAAACACTGAAGACCATATTGAAGGATTAGAGTCAGGATTATCCAGATGATTGGGATAAGGGAGTCCCATTTGTGCTTTTTGCAATCAGAGATGTACCAAATGAATCAACCAAATTCAGTCCGTTTAAATTAATGTTTGGGCATGAAGTAAGAGGACTGTTAAAATCGATCAAGGAGAAATTATTAAGTCTGAATTCAGAGGTCAGAATTCAGAGACCACACATTTGGACTATGTGTCAAATTTTTGAGAATAAATAGAGCTGGGGAGCTGGCTAGACAGCATTTAAAAGTATCGCAGCATACAATGGAACAGGAAGTGGATAAGAAATCACAAATTTGCAATTTTGCCATTGGGGATAAGGTATTGGCATTACTTTCAGTAATAGGTGAACCATTAAAAGCAAGCTTCAGTGCACCTTATCAACTCAAGAAGAAATTGAGTGAGGTGAACTGTTTGACAAAGACTCCAGAGAGGAAGAAATCTGAGTGTGTCATGTGAATATGCTCAGAAGGTATTTTGAGAGGGAAGGAAAGCAAGAGGAGGAGGTGTTAATGATTGCCGCACAGAAGGAAGAACTATGTTCAGAGGATTCTGAGTTGGACATTCCCCAAATCAAATTGAACAATGAGGAAGTTGTCAAAAATGGGATATATGACTGAATTACCTTCCACAACAAAATCGAAATGACCTGAAGAGTTATTGCAATCACATGGGGAGATATGCGGAAATAAACTGGGAAGTACTAACCTAATTGTGCCTGATATAGATATATTAGATGCTGTTCCAATTAAGTAACATCCTAAAAAGCATAACCCTCTAAAGTTGGCTCAGGTTCCGAAGGAGATAGAACGCATGCTCCAAGATGGAATAATTGAAGTGAGTTACAATGACTGGAGCTCACCCATTGTCATGTGCCAAAGCCAGATGGTACCCAACAATTATATGTGGATTATCACAAAGTCAATGCCGTTACAAAGACTGATGCACGGTTAGAGGACTGCATCGAAAAGGTGGGACAAGCAACTTACATTTCTAAGTTGGACTTGCTCAAAGGCTACTGGCAGGTACCTCTGTCAGAGAGAGCAAAGGCAATTTCAGCTTTTGTAATGCGAAATGGACTATATCATTTTAAAGTCATGCCTTTTCGTATGAAAACTGTTCTAGCCACATTTCAGAGACTAACTAATAAAGTCATTACCGGATTACCCAACTGTGTTGTTTACATTGGTTACCAGGTGATTTTTAGTCATTTGCAGCATTTATTGGACTTGTTCCTTTGACTTCAGAAGGCAGGTTTCATAGTAAATCTAGCTAAAAGTGAATGTGCCAAACCCCAAGGCATCTTCCTCGGCTATTTTATTGGACATGGCCAAATGGCCCCATGGGATGTGAAAACAAAAGTAATTGGGGAATTTGTTGATGAAAAGAGCAGCACTATGGTTCCTGGGATTGATTGGATTTTGCCAAAAGTTTGTGCCAAATTTTAGCAGTGTGGCTGCTCCACTCAGTGAATTTTTTAAAAAAGGGCAAGAAGTTTGGGTGGACAGCTGACTGTCAAAAGGCACTTGACAGTCTAAAAACTCGGAACACATATGGGTGGCACGGTGGCACAGTGGTTAGCACTGCTGCCTCACAGCGCCAGAGACCCGGGTTCAATTCCCGCCTCAGGCGACTGACTGTGTGGAGTTTGCACCTTCTCCCCGTGTCTGCGTGGGTTTCCTCCGGGTGCTCCGGTTTCCTCCCACAGTCCAAAGATGTGCAGGTACAGTGAATTGGCCATGCTAAATTGCCCGTAGTGTTAGGTAAGGGGTAAATGTAGGAGAATGGGTGGGTTGCGCTTTGGCGGGTCGGTGTGGACTTGTTAGGCCAAAGGGCCTGTTTCCACACTGTAATGTAATCTAAAAAAACTTCAACCCCAGGGCATCAACATGGACTTCACCAGTTTCCTCACTTTCCTCTCTCCCCACCTTACCCCAGTTCCAACCTTCCAGCTCAGCACCATCCTCATGATCTATCCTACCTGCCAATCTTCCTTCCCAACGATCCACTACACCCTCCTCTCTAACCTATCACCTTCATCCACCTATTGTACTCTTTGCTACCTTCTCCCCAACCCCCCCCCCCTCCCCCCCCACACAACCCCCCCTTCCCATTTATCTCTAAACCCGGGAGGCTCCCTGCCTTCAGTCCTGATGAAGGGCTTTTGCCCGAAACATTGATTTTCCTGCTCCTCGGATGCTGCCTGACTGGCTGTGCTTTTCCAGCACCACTCTAATCTAGACTCTGATATCCAGCATCTACAGTCCTCACTTTTGCCTAGCCCAAAAACTGTGTTAACCGCTGCCCCAGTGTTGGCCACACCTGATTACACGTACCCTTTCAATCTGGCCTATCGAAGCCAGTGATGTGGGCGTCAGTGCGGTGCTTCTGCAGGAGGATGACGAGGGAATAGAAAGACCCATCGGGTATTTTTCCAGGAAGTTGAACGTTCATCAACAGAAATATTCAACATGGAGAAAGAGACTTTGAGCTTGGTGTTGGCATTATAACATTTCAGTGTATATGTTACCAGCAACGCATCTAAGACAATCATACACTCTGCTTATAATTCATTGCCATTTGTGGAGAAACTCAAAGTCAAAAATGCCAGACTGTTTAATCACAATTTGACGATTGTGAATGTGGCAGGTCGTGAAAACGTGATTGCCAATGCATTGTCGAGTCGAGAGATGGAGATGTTTGGTGGCTGGTGTGCCATGGCGTGAATTTGAATGTAGTTGTGCATGTTTGCAGTGTGTTAGTATAGTTAGTATAGTTTATATGTGTGTTTTAGACTGCTAACCAGCTTTTTTTGAAGGGCTTTAAAATTGAAGCCAACTTTTGATATTGATGGTTCATTTTTTTAAGAGAGGAGGTGTCACAATGCTGGTCCTTTTCACAAGGACACTGTGTCCTTGGTTTTTTTCAGAGGGGTCATAAAGCACACAAGCTCTGAATTGACTAGTTTGGTCCAGAGATGAAAGGGCTTTTTGTTTATATGTAAACAGATGAGACATTAGGCCAAAGCTTATGTTCTAGAAGTGACCTGTATCACAAAAAGGGGAGTGGTCAGTCCTAGAAACTGGAGTTTTGTTTGAGTCAGTTCAGCAGTGGGCTGTGTGGAAACAGGCTGCTAGACTCTCTCTCCTTCTGCCCTCGACCTGTAAACCTTTGTTTCATTTTTACTGTGTTTAAAGGGGTTTGTTTATTGGATCTGTGGTGCGTGTTCAGAACAATATAATTAGCTCTAGTTTGGATAGACTAAGTTCTGTAGGTGTTCTATTTTCTATTCTTTGTGTTTCATTCTGTAATTTTGTGAATATATTTTTGGCTATTTAAAACCTGATAGTCACTCTAGCTACCCTGGGTAATTTTCACTCTACACTTACCAAACCAAAGTGCAAAGTCATGGTCGGGGCCGCCTGCTCAAGAATGTCTTAAGTGGCCTGGCCTAGTCCATAACAGTTGGACTTGTTGGGCCAAAAGGCCTGTATTCACACCGTAGGGATTCTATGATTCTTGGCTCACTGGCCCCAGTTGATCAAGATCTTAGATAACCTTCTTCATTGTCTTCACTGTAAAACCAATTTGAAGTTCATCCAAATCATTTATATAGATGATGAACAACAGTGATCCTTGTCTCCCCCCACCACCCTCTGTCTCCTCTCGTCAAGCCAATTTTGTATCAAATTGTCTGGCAGTCCCTGAATCCCATGTGAGCTAATCTCACTCACCAGTCGACCACACAGAACTTTGTCGAAGAGCTGGATAAAATCCATATTGATAAAGTCTACTGGTCTGCCTTCGTCCATCTTCTTAGTAACCTTATCGAAAAACTCTATCAAGTTTGTAAGACACAATTTCCCTTACACACAGCCATGCTAACCCTAATCAATCCTTACTTTTCCAAATGCATGTAGATCCTGTTTTTCAGAATCCCCTCTAAGAACTTACACACCACTAATGTTAGGCTCACTGGTCTACAGTTCCTTGCAGCCTTTCTTAAATAATGCCACCCTCCAGTCTTCCTGCATCTCACCTGTCGTAGTCAATAATACAAATATTTTTGCCAAGGGACCAATGTTTTCTGACCCAGCTTCACAGAATTTCCTGGGATATGCTTGATCAGGTCCTGGGGATCTGTGTCCAGAATCATGTTCTCCTTATTTATTTAACTGAAACTCTAATTCTATTGCAATGCTTGTATCTTTATTCCAAACAAAAAAATCCTAGCCTCTGCAGTTTCTCCATATTGAATGAAGTTCCTCATCCCTCCCAGGATATTGACATTCAATGAATAAGCACCAATGAATAAGTCTAACAGAGTGCAAATATCACAGCATCTTCATTGAGAAGATGGTGACACAATGGTAATGTCAGTGGTGAATGGCTAAGAATCCAAGACTAATGTTCAAATTTCACCAGGCCGGCTAGTGGAATTTAAAAGTTAGTTAATAAATCTGGAATTTAAAGTAATGGCAACAATGGATTGTTATAAAAAGATATGAGCTAGGATCGGTAGTAGGCCATTCAGCCCCCGTGAGCCTGCTCTGGCATTGAATACAATCATGACTGACCCCAACTCAGTCTCGTCTCAACTTTTCTGCCCACTCTCCATTACCGTTCAACCCATTACTAATCAAAAATCTGTCCATCTTCTCACTAAATATATTCAGAGTTCTGGCATCCACCGAACTCTAGGATACTGAATTCCACCAAATTGCAACTTTTGATAGAAGTAATTCTTCAACATTTCTGCCTTATATCTGCCTCCCTTTCACCTAAAATTATGACTTCGCATTCTAAATTGCCCCACTAGGGTTTAACATCACTCTGCATCTAGTTTTTGTCAGTTCTCTTCAGCATCTTACCTCATTATCATTCTACTAAAATCTCACAGATAACCGCACACAGGGCTCCTCACACTTTAAATGCATTATCTGGGCCAATATGACACCAATTGTTAAAGTTCACTTGAGAATGAAACTTTAAAAAATTTCTGTGATTTATGTATGAGAGAACTGAAACCCAACATGTTCATTCTAAAAGATGAGATACTTGACAAACAATCCAGGTCTTTTTTCATTACATCACACTGTAAACTTTTGCTATAAATTCTGTGTCTTACGACCTTATACTCCACAACCATCTGATGAAGGAGCAGCGCTCTGAAAGCTAGTGCTTCCAAATAAACCTGTTGGACTATAACCTGGTGTTGTGTGATTTTTAACTTTGTATAGTCCTGGTCACCCCACTACAGGAAGGATGTGGAAACATTGGAAAAGGTGCAGAGGAGATTTACCAGGATGTTGCCTGGTCTGGAGGGAAGGTCGTATGAGGAAAGACTGAGAGACTTGGGTCAGTTCTCATTGGACAGAAGAAGGCTAAGGGGGTATTTGATAGAGACATACAAGATGATCAGAGGATTAGATAGGTAGACAGTGAAAGTATTTTTCCTAGGATGATGGTGTCAGCTTGTATGAGGGGGCACAGCTGCAAATTGAGGGGTGATAGATGTCAGAGGCGGGTTCATTACTCAGAGAGTGGTAAGGGTGTAGAATGCCCTGCCTGCCAATGTAGTTAACTCAGCCCCATTAGGAAGACTTAAACAATCCTTGCATAAGCACATGGTTGATAATGGGATAGTGTAGGGGTATGGTCTTAGATTAGTTCACAGTTCAGTGCAACATCAGTTCTGTGCTATATTGTTCTATGTTCTATGCTCTATGTACATCCCAGTCCAACACCGGCATCTCCAAATCATCCTAAAATCTAGTAAGTATAGACACAAACTGCTGAATCTCTCCTCATGAAGCGAGCTTTTCATCTCTGGAATTATCTAGTCATCCTTCTCTTAACATCCTTCAATGCAATTACAGCTTTCCTCAACTAAGGGGACCAAAACTGCATGCAATATTCCAGTTGCCAATACCCTGTACAGATGCAACAACACTTCCCTACTGTTATACTCCATCCCTTCAGCAATAAGGTAGGGGAATGGGTCTGGGTGGGATACTCTTTGGAGGGTTAGTGTGGACTTGTTGGGCCAAATTGGGCCACTGTAGGGATTCTATGAAATTATCAGGTGATCATTAATCTCAAAGGAAGCTCTTTAGCCAGAATGTGTTAAGAATATGGGGCTTGCCAGCAGAGGGAGCAATTCTGCTGAACATCACACAATGAAAGATAGGCTGGTTATCACACCAGGGATAAAGGATTAGGCAGATAATCTTGATGGGTGGCTCGGTGGTTAGCACTGCTGCCTCATAGTGCCAGAGACCTGGGTTCAATCCCTGCCTCGGGCAACTGACTGTGTGGAGTTTGCACAATCTCCCGCTTCCTCCCACAGTCCAAAGATGTGCAAGTTAGGGTGAATTGGCCGCGCTAAATTGCCCGTAATGTTAGATGTAGAGGAATGGGTCTAGGTGGGTTGCTCCTCTTCGGAGGGTCGGTGTGGAAATTTGGCCATTCACCCCACCGAGTCTGCTCCACCATTCAATCATGGCCGATAAGTTTCTCGACCCCATTCTCCCACTTCCTCCCCATAACCCTTGATATTCAAGAACCTATCCATCTCAGTCTTAAATATATTCAGTGACCTGGCCTACACAGCCTTCTGCGGCAATGAATTCCATGGATTCAAAATGTTGTCTTTCGCAAGACAGCGTGCAGCCCCTCTTCACTGAACAGGACGGTGGTGAAAGACCACCAAGAGAATTAGATTCAAACCAGGACACATAAGAGGAGCAGCCAGAGTTGATGGGTGACTGTCCCTCTTTCTCTTACCAGATGAACATTTTGCCAGGTTGCCCCATAGATGAATGGGTGTCGCAGAGAATGAGACTCGTGATCGAGTTAGATTAAGCGTTACTATTTCTGCGCATTTGAGAGTTGGGATGAATTGATGTGGCGTAGGATTCACAGAGATGTCAGAGCACTAGACTTTGGATAGACAAGCGATTGAGCACAATTGGGCCAGTGCAACCAGAGGCAATTCTTATCTGTTTGTCGTTGTAACTAAGATTCTTCTACTCCTTATCCACGGATCCATCGATGAAGCTACAGATGATTATGTTAAGAATCACACAACATCAGGTTATAGTCCAAGAGATAAAAACAATGACTGCAGATACTGGAAACCAGATTCTGGAGTAGAGTGGTGCTGGAAAAACACAGCAGTTCAGGCAACATCTGCTCCTTGGATACTGCCTGAACTGCTGTGCTTTTCCAGCACCACTCTACTCCAGAATATAGTCCAACAGGTTTATTTGGAAACACTCGCTTTCGGAGCACCGCTCCTTCATCAGGTGGTGGTCGAAAGCTCGTGCTTCCAAATAAACCTGTTGGACTATAACCTGCTGCTGTGTGATTTTTAACTTTGTACACCCCAGTCCAACACCTGCGTCTCCAAATCACGACAGATCATTATGGGAGACTAAGTGCACATTTGTTGTAAGTGGATTGAAGCTGTAATGAGGGATGTCCAAATTGAACTGTATTTTCTGCCAAGTCTGAATCGACCTGTCTTGGGTGACTCCGAAGGAGATGATCTTCAGTGTTTGACTTATTGATAATAGGTTAAATTTTCCTGGAAGCTGTATCTCCTCCCCCAAAACCTGTTTCCACACAAAATCAAGACGCTTAACAGAAATGCAAATTAGGCAGCATGTGAGAGCGATTGAAAAGATATTAAGTCAGGTGACCCGAATGCCTGGCCCATCACGGACATTTTGAAAAACGTCTGAACCTTAACCTTTGCCCACCCTCTCTGTTGAGCCCCCTCCCTTTCCCTTTGTTAATCTCCTCTCCCCCTACGCCTTCCGTCTCCTCCAGCCACAGGCTACGTCCCTGCAAGCCTCGCTCTCCCTGAAATAAATCCACTTCCAAAGCGTTTCTGAAGGGTCAACCATTTCCTGTTGAGTCATTGACATTTTCTGGGAAGGTAGTGCATGAGGGATCTTCAACAGAGACGTGCGCAACCCTGGGAGACACGGATTTTAACGTAGATCCCAAGAGCGATAGAGAGGAGTGTTTATACAGGTCGCTAGGCATTGTAGGCAGATTCAGGCAAGGGTGAGACTATTCCACTCTGACTGAGATACGCTTCAGACCCTGCCCCCGTGTCCATTCCCAGTTCTCGCCCCTCACCCCAGTTAAAAATGACTCCATTTTCTGCATCAACCGTGGATTTTGATTTTTTTTTGTGGCAAACCCATCCTGAGAAGCAAGTCCAGCCTTCACTGCCATATAAAATGAGACCCGAGGGGGGAGAGAATGCAAATTGAGAGGAAGTGGGAGGCAGAAGCAGGAAAGACGATTATAGAGATAAGAGAGAAAGTGAAAACTGACTTGAGGGAAGGGGACATTGTCGAAGGGGGAAATCCGAAAGACGGTGATAAAAGAGATGGGACGAGGGATAGTATGGGATACAGAGAGCGACAGCTATAGAGAGGAAGGCGGAAATAAAAGACTGGGATTGGGAAGAACGGAGAGCAGAAAGATGGACGGAAATGGCGAGAGAGAGAAACGGCTGGAGGCGAAGCTCAGCAGAAAGAGAGAATGTGAAGAGAGAGGGAGTCTGATAGAGACTCCGAGGGAGAGAGAGAGAGAGAGAGGGAGGGAGGCAGGCGGCAAGAGAAAGACAGATCGAGAAATTAGAAGGAAGGCAGAGATTGATAGAACAGCATTTTTTTTTAGATTAGATTACTTACAGTGTGGAAAAGGGCCATTCGGCCCAACAAGTCCACACCGACCCTCCGAAGAGCAACCCACCCAGACCCATTCCCCTACATTTACCCCTTCACCTAACACTACGGGCAATTGAGCATGGCCAATTCACCCCAACCTGCACATCTTTGGACTGTGGGAGGAAACCGAAGCACCCGGAGGAAACCCACACGGAGACGGAGAGAATGTGCAAACTCCACACAAACAGGCAGGAATTGCTAGCCACTGTGCCACCCATTTTGAGATAGCGAAATCGAAAGGGAGGGAGAGAGACACTGAGGAAAACAGAGGAAGAGAGAGAGAGAGAGGAGTGAGGTAGGCAGATGAGTGTGCAAATTGTCTCATATCTGATGCTTTATTTATCACATATGTTCTTCTGTGCACTACATATGATCTCTCGATATAAAGTTCCACCTGTAATATACCATCTATAGTTCGTAAGATCCATAACCTTTGTGCATAACATTCTGTCTAAGCGAATGAATCCAGTGTTTAAAAAGTACAGTTGAAAATGAGGAGGTATAACCTGGGGGTCGTGGGATTTTTAACTTTATGCACCCCAGTTGAACACTGGCCCCTCCACATCAGGGTTTTTTTACAGTCAGGGTGTGCCCCCAGCGCAATGTCTCGGTACGATCTAGAGTGTGATTTAGACTACGAAGGAACACTGGTATTCAAACTGTCACACCACCCTCGCCTGAGGCATTCAGAGACATGTCACCAACACCCCCACCTTCCCCGGTCACTTCCTCACTCAAACTCCGATCCATCAGATTCCCCCTTTAAACAAATACTGGGCGCCGTGAGCATCGGTTAAGTACACCGGTATAATTCAGAACAATTTCGGTGTAGTTTATTTAATTACCACCTCTCCAAATCAGACTGCGATTTCCAACTCATCCTGCATCTAATTGTGTCTGGTCAGGGAGAAACCCTCATAACAGCGAAGAATGTGCACTTGCAATGCCTACACGTACAAGTGCTGGAAAATGGGATGACAGCCATAGAGACAGAGTCACAGAGATGTACAACAGACCCTTCGGTCCAACTCGTCCGAACCTAATCTAGTCCCATTTGCCGGCACTTGGCCCATATCCCTTCAAACCCGTCCTATTCATATACCCTTCCAGACGCCTTTTAAATGTTGTAATTGTACCAGCCTCGACCACTTCCTCTGGCAGCTCATTCCCTACACACAGTGAAAGTTGCCCCTTGCGACCCTTGTAAAATTTCCCCTTAAACCTATGCCCTCTAGTTCTGGACTCCACCACCCCAGGGAAAAGACTTTGTGTATTTACCTTATCCATGCCCCTCATGATTTTATAGACGTCTCTGATGTCACCCCTCAGTCTCTGACGCTCCAGGGAAAACAGCCCCAGCCTATTCAGCCTCTCCCTGTAGCTCAAACCCTCCAACCATGGCAACAAGCTTGTATATCTTTTCTGAACCCTTTCAAGTTTCACACTATTTTTTCGATAGGAAGGAGACCAGAATTGCACGCAATATTCCAACAGTGGCCTAACCAATGTCCTGTACAGCCGCAACATGACCTCCCAACACCTGTACTCAATACTCTGATCAATAATGGGCGGCACGGTGGCACAGTGGTTAGCACTGCTGCCTCACAGCGCCAGAGACCCGGGTTCAATTCCCGCCTCAGGCGACTAACTGTGTGGAGTTTGCACGTTCTCCCCGTGTCTGCGTGGGTTTCCTCCGGGTGCTCCGGTTTCCTCCCACAGTCCAAAGATGTGCAGGTCAGGTGAATTGGCCATACTAAATTGCCTGTAGTGTTAGGTAAGGGGTAAATGTAGGGGTATGGGTGGGTTTCGCTTCGGCGGGTCGGTGTGGACTTGTTGGGCCGAAGGGCCTGTTTCCACACTGTAAGTAATCTAATCAATAAAAGAAAGCATACCAAACATCTTCTCCACTATTTTATAATCCCAAAACAATAAGTGTCCTCCTTACTCCTGTAAACTCCCTGAGCTCCAGCAACCCACCCAATCTCTCCAGAACCTACAACTGCCCCTATCAATGTAATGTCCCCTCACACCAGTGTAAGATCCCCCAGTACCTGGAAGTTCCCTTAAATCTGTAAGCCCTTCTAAGCCCCACAATCCATCTTATTCCTTTTCACTCCTCCAGCATCAGCAAGACTGCTGCAATCCTAATCCTTTCCAACCTTCTCACTCTCCTGATCAACTCTCTCCAACCCCAATAAGCTTACCTATCTCTGTAAGCTTCTACAAACCCCAGAACCTTTCCAAACTCTGGAACCTGTCAGAGCCTCCGACACCCCCCCCCCCTCCCCCATCCCTGTAACTTCCTCCGCCCTATAGCTCCTCCCTATCTCTGTAACCCCCTCCAGCCCCTTCATCCCTCCCTATCTCTGTAACTCCCTCCAGCCCCTTCATCCCTCCCTATCTCTGTAACCCCCTCCAGGTACCCTTCATCCCTCCCTATCTCTGTAACCCCCTCCAGCCCCTTCATTCCTCCCTATCTCTGTAACCCGCTCCAGCCCCTTCATCCCTCCCTCTCTCTGTACCCCCCTCCAGCCCCTTCATCCCTCCCTATCTCTGTAACCTCCTCCAGCCCCTTCATCCTTCCCTCTCTCTGTACCCCCCTCCAGCCCCTTCATCCCTCCCTATCTCTGTAACCCCCTCCAGCCCCTTCATCCCTCCCTAACTCTGTAACCCCCTCCAGCCCCTTCATCCTTCGCTATCTCTGTACCCCCCTCCAGCCCCTTCATCCCTCCCAATCTCTGTAACCCCCTCCAGCCCCTTCATCCCTCCCTATCTCTGTACCCCCCTCCAGTCCCTTCATCCTTGCCTATCTCTGTAACCCCCTCCAGCCCCTTCATCCTTCCCTATCTCTGTAACCACCTCCAGCCCCTACACACCTCCCTATTTCTGTAATCTCCTCCAGCACCTACACCCCCTCTCTATCTCTGTAACCCCCTGCAGCCTCTGTACCCCTCCCTATTCCTGTAACCTCTTCCAGTCCCTACATCCCTCCCTATCTCTGTAATCTCTACTAGCCCCCATACCCCTCCCAATCTCTGTAACCTCCTCCAGCCCCTACTCCCCTCCCAATCTCTGTAACCTCCTCCAGCCCCTACTCCCCTCCCAATCTCTGTAACCTCCTCCAGCCCCTACTCCCCTCCCAATCTCTGTAACCTCCTCCAGCCCCTACTCCCCTCCCAATCTCTGTAACCTCCTCCAGCCCCTACACCCCTCCCAATCTCTGTAACCCCCTCCAGCCCCTACTCCCCTCCCAATCTCTGTAACCTCCTCCAGCCCCTACACCCCTCCCAATCTCTGTAACCTCCTCCAGCCCCTACTCCCCTCCCAATCTCTGTAACCTCCTCCAGCCCCTACACCCCTCCCAATCTCTGTAACCTCCTCCAGTCCACAAAACCTTGCCCATGTCCGTAACTACCTCAAGCCTGTGCTACTTTCTCCATCTATGTAACGTCCTTGAGCCTCTATCTCTAATTTGTTTCACAACACTGCCAAAACACACCCTATGTCTGTAATCTCCTCCAGAATCTACAACTGTGTCTATCTCTGCACAATCCTTCAAATCTTCAAAACACTCCATTGCTGTGCCCCCCTACAATTCCCAAAACTTTCCCTGTGTTTATAAACAACTCATACCCAACCACTCTCCCTGTCTCAATATTCTTGAACTGACTTCTCAATGGGCACCACATTGTCAGAGGGCCAGTGCTGAGGGAAGTCAGCACTGTCAGAGGGTCAGTACTGAGACAGTTCTGCAGTGTCAAGGGTTCTGTGTTCTGAGTGAGTGCTGCACTGTGAGAGGGTCAGTACAGCGGGAGTTCTGCACTATCATAATGCTGCACTGTCAGAAGGTCAGTGCTGAGGGAGTGCCGCACTGTCATTTGTCAGGACTGAGGGAGTGCTGCACTGCTAAGGGTCAGTACTGAGGGAGTGCCGCATTGTTGGAGGGTCAGTGCTGAGGAAGTGTTGCACTGTTGGAGGGTCAGTGCTGATGGAGTGCCGCACTGTCGGAGGGTCAGTGGTGAGGGAGTGCCACACTGTGGGAGGGTCAGTGCTGTGGGAGTGCCGCACTGTCGGAGGGTCAGTGCTGAGGGAGTGCCGCACTGTCGGAGGGTGAGTGCTAAGGGAGTGCCACACTGTCTGAGGGTCAGTGCTGAGAGAGTGCCGCACTGTCGGAGTGTCAGTGCTGAGGGAGTGCCGCACTGTCGGAGGGTCAGTGCTGAGAGAGTGCCGCACAGTTGGACGGTCAGTGCTGAGAGAGTGCCGCACAGATGGAGGGTCAGTGCTAAGGGAGTGCAGCACTGTCAGAGGGTCAGTGCTGAGGGAGAACTGCACTGTCGGAGGGTCAGTGCTGAGGGAGTGCCGCACTGTCAGAGGGTCAGTGCTGAGGGAGTGCCGCACTGTGGGAGAGTCAGTGCTGAGGGAGTGCCGCACTGTCAGAGGGTCAGTGCTGAGGGAGTGCCGCACAGTTGGAGGGTCAGTGCTGAGGGAGTGCTGCACTGTCGGAGGGTCAGTGCTGAGGGAGTGCTGCACTGTCGGAGGGTCAGTGCTGAGGGAGTGCTGCACTGTCAGAGGGTCAGTGCTGAGGGAGTGCCGCACTGTGGGAGAGTCAGTGCTGAGGGAGTGCCGCACTGTCAGAGGGTCAGTACTGAGGGAGTGCCGCACTGTGGGAGGGTCTGTGCTGAGGGAGTGCCGCACTGTCGGAGGGTGGGTGCTGAGGGAGTGCCGCACTGTCGGAGGGTGGGTGCTGAGGGAGTGCCGCACTGTCGGAGGGTGGGTGCTGAGGGAGTGCCGCACTGTCGGAGGGTGGGTGCTGAGGGAGTGCCGCACTGTCGGAGGGTGGGTGCTGAGGGAGTGCCGCACTGTCGGAGGGTCAGTGCTGAGGGAGCGCCGCACTGTCGGAGGGTCAGTGCTGAGGGAGCGCCGCACTGTCGGAGGGTCAGTGCTGAGGGAACTGTTGCTGGCTTAGTCCAAAAGGCGCAGGCGGGACTGGAAACTTAGAACGCTTGGGGAATCATTGAGTGTTGTGAAAGAAATTGCAATCCTGCTTCACCTTTCTCCGACCTGCTCCTTTCATTCTACGTAACCTCGCGTGCCAACTCTCCAGCCTGAAATGATTTAACCTCTGTGTCAATACATCTCGCTATTACTCATATTGTTGTCTGTGCGTTTCGAGCGTTCCAGTGTCTGCAACCAATGCAGACGTCTCAAACAATCGGTCATATCTGCAGATTGGAGCAATGCAGATTGGAGCAATGCAGTTTGTCCCTGGCTCACGACTTCTTAAAAAGAGCAACTCGGAGGGCCGTGTCCAGAAACGCTGAACTGGGTGCTTGATTTCCGACGGCCGTTTTCAGAGCCCGGCTTTCCTTGAGGATTTCTGGGAAAGCTTAGACGAGTCAAGTCTTGGCAGATTGAGAACTCTCTGGATCAGGCGCGTTTTGGCTTTCCCAAAGGTCAGACTATATTTCTTCATTCACGGGTGAGTGAAATATTTACTCGGGACGGTTTGTTGAAAACTCCATGACTTTTGTTTTTAATTCGAGAAACAAATTAGACTATCTAGATTATTTTTTGCAATAAAATTCAAAGGTATTTAATTCGGGGACAAACACCTTCAAGTTACTCAGATGTGGAGGTGTTGAACTGGGGTGGACAACGTGAAAAAAAAAATCGCCAGGTTATAGTCTGACAGGTTTATTTGAATCACTGAGGGACAGGAAATCTAAGATGTTTATATAATCCCCACAATAGGAAAAGAGGCCATTTGGCCCATCCAGTCTACACCAATACTCTGGAAAGCATCCCACCCAAACATTAAAAAAAACACAGCTGAGCCATCTCATCTACAGCGCAACCTTTAAGCATGGCCTAGCCACCTCATCTTTGGATTGCAGAAGGAAACCAGGGCATGAAGGGCTTTTGCCCGAAACGTCGATTTTCCTGCTCCTCGGATGCTGCCTGAACTGCTGTGCCTTTCCAGCACCACTCTAATCTAGAATCTGGTTCCCAGCATCTGCAGTCATTGTTTTTACCCGTCCAGACGAGACCCATGCAGAGTCTGCAAACTCCACACAGACAGCCCTCCAAGGCTGGAATCGAACCTGGGTTGTTGGTGCTGTGCTAACCACTGTGCTACCCACATACTCCTGTATTGCTTAATAATTAACCCCTACGTTCATGAATTATGTCATTTAAAATACCAGATAGGTATTTGATCTTTGCTGCCACTTCACAAGTAGGAACAGCGTTTATTGTCCACCCACAATTGTCTTTGAATTAAGTGTCTTTTTCAGGCCACTGCAGAGGGTAGTTAGGAGTCTTATATGTTAGTAGTGGGGATCTGGAGTCAAGATGCAGGGTCACACCAGGTGAAGATGCAGATTTCCTTCCGTAAAGGACATGAGGTGAACCAAAAAGCCAGTTGGGGATTTTTTGCAGCTATTATTAATAACTGAGTGGCTACTATCATCGAGACTAACTTCCATTCTCAGAATCATGAAATGAGATGAATTTCCATCAGCAGCCAAGCGGGTTTTGACCTAGTTCTCCACAAAATTAGTTAGCCCCAAGATGGTGTCATAGCAATGCAGCTCTTTGCTAGCTGTCTTCAGCAGATCATCTCCTTACAGCTATTATAATGCTTCTACAATTTTAAATCTCTAGCTGTAACACTATATTCTGCAGCTGTTCTATTACCCCGATGTACTTATGTCAGGTATGAGTTGTCTGGATAGCACACAAAATAATAATTTCCACTGTATCTCGTGACAATAAGAAATCAAACCACAAGATAAATCAAATTATAGCAAACGTGGGCTTCTGGATTAATAGTCCACTGATATTACCACAATGCCATTTCTTACATTCCACTTACATTTGTAAGTGCTAAGAAATAACATCTGAACTATCTGTGAAAGCTATAGCTTGAGATTTATTATTCTAACTTGTTCACCTCAATTGTATATCATTGTTATTACTTTGAATCCAAAGTGAAAATAATGTTGATGTCCCCTTTGTGCTCTAATGTTGAAGTGCGTTATGTTGGATTAAGTCTACGTTTGAGTTTTTTATATTAACCCTGATGCTATCATTTCTTTCGGTTTCTGACACGGGTTCCAACTGCTTCTGTTTTGGAAGATTTAGTGTTGTGTTTGGCTGTAGATCCCAGGTTAGTGTTTTATTTCTTCAATCCAGGGACTCCTTGAAGGCATAACCTTCAGTTCCACAACTCTCCATTCCTCGAATTCTGACTTGTTGTGCATTCTCTGATTTCCAACACTCCACCATTTCTGACCAGGCTTTTAGGTCATGGCATTTGGAGTTATTAACCTTTTCTCTCTCTTTCCTTGTTTGGAGCTTTATTTTAATCCTACTGTTTTGACCAACCTTATGGACACACGTTGGCCTTCCTTGTCTGGCTCAGTGTCAATTTTAATTTTATTAATTTTCCAGTAAAGACAATAGGGACATTTTCCCTCATTAAAGTTGTTTAATATGATTACACTACACAATTTCTTAACATATGATTTTAAGCTTAACTTACTTTCAAATACTTTATTCTTAATACTATTCAGAATCAAAGCTTTCCAGAGGTGAAAGGCTTTGGTTCATGTGGAGGGACAGGAGAATCTGGGATTGGTCTCTTGAAACCAGAGAAGGGGAGAGGAGAATGTCAGGGGCCTGAAAGGATCTTGATAGCCTTATTCAGGAGAAACTGTCTCCAAAGTCTGGAGGTTTATTGACCAGAGGGATGCAGATTAAAGGGAAGCAACAAAAAGCCAGTTAGTGATTTTTAGAGGTTTACAGCACAGAAAAGGGCCCTTCTGCCCATCGAGTCTGCACTGATCAAAAACAGCCAGTGAGCAAGATAAAGAGATATCTTTTTACACAAACAGTAGTTGTGCTCTACAATGCGTTATCCAAAATGTCAATGAAATGAATTTAACATTACTTAATTAATATCAGTGATTATCAAACTATATTTCAGAGCAAACTTTGACAAGAGTGAGGTTTAAAAGGGGGAATGGGACTAATTAGCACTTCCAAGGAGTCAGCACAGAATGGCCCCCATCTCCATTATCTTAAAGATTGACAAACAGTAAAAAATCACTCGGCATATAATTTCTTTATTTCTGATTTTGTGTAGAAATGCTGAATACAAAACTAAGCCAGTGTAGTTTTCAATATTTACATGTGCTTTTTCCGTCAATTTACAGCACATCTTGATTGTTTCTTAGTCTGTTTTATCGTGTATTGATTTCATGAGTGTGGCACTTTATTGTTGGTTCGGCATCAGATTCATGCCTGTTTCTGGGTGAAAAATATTTGCTCCTGTGTGCATTTCCTGTGCGGTAATTAATTGTAGGTTTATGCATCGAGTGCATTTTCTTTCTTATCTTTGCATAGCTAGTGTCTGCCATGTTTATTATTATTTTGTTTCTGTTTTTTCTGTCACAAAAATAAAATGGCACTAATGGAGGTCATTTGGCCCTTTGCATACCTGACCACTGTCTGAGAGTGACATCCATTTAATGCCCCTACCCTACTCTTTCCCCAAAGCCTGCAAACTTTCTTCTTCAATTTTTTTAATACAATTTCCCTTTCAGAAACATACAGCAAACTCAGCTCCCACAGATATTTCAGGCAGCACGTTCTGCATGAAGATGACATTGCATTATAGCTGGAGATCTCTAATGATATTTGGCGTGCATTAATACTATATTTGGTGATGGTAGGGTGGCTAATATTAAGCCGAGAGTGTTTCATCTTAAATCCAGAATCTTTACAGGAATGGGGGACTGTGATTACTTGGAAAGGCAGGAGGTGTTGGGAGTATGCTACTTAAAATGGAGAGGGTTAGGAGAGCAAGTAATCAGAAAGGTTAATGAATCTATCTCTTCTCCCTATCTCTTTCTGTTACTTTATCACCCTCGCTCTCACCAACCCGCACCTCTCTTTCTCTCTCTGATTCTCATCACCTAGTTCCTCTCTGTCACTCTCTCCCAGTGTAAGTTTGTGCGTGTGTGGTTGTTTGAGTATGTGTGTGTGTGCATTTGTCTGTGTGCTTGTGTGTATGTGAGTGTGTGTGTGTGTGTGTGAGAGAGAGAGTGTGTGTCTGTGTGTGTGTGAGAGAGTGTGTGTGTCTGTGTGCGTGTGTGTCTGTGTGTGTGTGAGAGTGTGTGCGCCTTCCACACTATCTTTCCTATCTCTTCCTCCTTTCCCTTCTGCAAGGAGACCAGGAAAGGACGGAAAACAAGAAGTATGCACACCAGATACCACAAGTTAATAATCACCATGGACCTGACTGTAATTTGCTTTGGAAACTTGGTTTTAAGATTTGTGAAAAGTGAAGTTAACAGTTTCACCAGGTTGTTTAATACAAAAAGCCATGGAGTGCTTCAGTTGTATTCTGAGCAGGACAGATGTATTTCAAGGTGTTGGAATATAAGAGGAGAGACGTCTTACTGCAACCATACAAGGTGTTGGTAAGGCCACATCTGAAGCACTGTGGGCAGTTTTGATCCCTTTATTTAAGGAAAGATATCATTTCATTACAGGCAGTTCAGAGAAGGTTCCCGAGGATGATTCCCAATATGGAGGGATTGTTTCATGAGCAAAAGCTGAACAGGCTGGGATGGTATTCACTTGAGTTTAGACAAAAGAGAGGTGATCTCTTTGAAACATTTGGAATCCTTGCTGGGGAGGGGGTGGGGGGTGTGGGGGCAGCATGACAGTGGAAAAGCTGATCCCTCATGGGAGAGTCTAGGTTTCAGAATAAAGGGATGATAATTTAATGAGAAGGAACTTCCTCTCTCAGAGGACTGAGAGTCTTTGGAACTCTTTGCCACAGAGAGGTGTGTGG
Source organism: Chiloscyllium plagiosum (assembly GCF_037043375.1). NCBI lineage: Eukaryota > Metazoa > Chordata > Chondrichthyes > Orectolobiformes > Hemiscylliidae > Chiloscyllium > Chiloscyllium plagiosum. The sequence continues at coordinate 17,080,090 of NW_028270176.1, forward strand.
TATTAGGGTCCTTGTGTATATGTAGCACTGAGATAGATAGACTGTTGATCAGTACAGGAATCAAGGGTTACAGGAAAGGTGGGTGTGAGGTTTGTGGTAATACCAAGATCCTATTAAATGGTAGAGCAGACTTGAGGGGCCGGGTGTATTATCCCTATTTCTTATGGTCCTATGAAGAGATATGTTCAAAACATTGATGGAACAAACCAGGATGAACAGTTTCCCATGGCAGTAACAAAAGAACAGATAAATGAGATAATTTGTAAAAGTATACAATAGGGGTCAGGGGGATGTGGAAAGCTGTCAGTTCTGCTGTAACTTATTGTGATGGGGACTGTACTGCTCAGACAGACAATAGAAGCAGCTTTCATAGGAATGGAGATGGAAGTGGGGTTCAGAAAGAGAGATGGAGGCACTCAAAAGGCATGAGATGATTGTTTCAGTAGAAAAATGTAAAGTGCAGGCTTCCAGAGAAATGGCAAGAGGTTGGAACTAAATTAACACCCTCAGAGAATCGATGAGCCAAATGGCCTCCATGTGCACAGTAATGATTCTACACTTGATAGAGCCAGGGAATTGAGAGACACAGGGGAAATTCGATGTTCTCTCATCTGATTGTTGGGTCAGAGTGTCACTAGATATTCCAGCACTTAATGCCCTTAACTACTTAGGAGAATTGGGTTTAAAGCTAATTCCTTGAATTTTTGCAGTCCAAATGCTGTAGATTCACCCACAGCACAATTTCACAGAGAGTTCCTGGATTTTTTTTCAGTGAAAGAATGATGATATAATTCCAAGTTAGGATGGTCTGTGTCTTGGAAGGAACTTGCAGCTGACACTGGTCCCACACATCTTGTCCTTCTAGGAGCTGGACGGTAATGCATTGCGTCAGTGTGGGTGGGATTAGATACTTAAGAGCTGTTGGATGAGCCACCAAGCAAGTGACTACTTTCTACTTGAAGGTAACTTCATGTTGTTGAAGTTGTACTTATTCAAGCCAGTAGTGATAATAAGGTAGAAAGTGATAGATAGGGAGAATGAAAGAGAGTTGGGGGGTTGGGGGTGGGGGGGGGTTGAGAGGAGAAGAGATAGAGAAAGGGAGTGAGATAGAAAGGAGATGGGGGGAAGAGGACAAGGGATAGAGAAAGGAAGAGAGAGAGAGAGAAAGTGGATAGAGGGATAGAGAGAGAAGTGGAGTCCAGAGAGACAAAGGGAGAGAGAAAGGGAGAAGAAAAAGGTGGAGAGAGAAAGGTAGAGTGTGAGAGAACAAGAAAGAGAGGTGGGGGAGAGGATGAAAGGAGGGTGATGGAAATGACTGGGAAAGAGAGAAAGGGAGTGAGTGACAGAGACAGAGATGGGAGAGAGAGAGAGAAAGGGGATGCAATGAAGGGATAGGTTATGTGTGCGAGCACGGGAATGGGGAAAGACAAAAAGAGAGAGAAATCGTATAGAGGGAGGGAAAAGTGGAGACAAGAGAGACAAAGAGAGAAGGGAAGGGGGAGAGAGAAAGGGAGTGCATGAAAGAAAAGGAGACAGGGGAGGGAGAAGGGAAGAGAGAGATGCTGAAGGAGAGACAGGGACATGAGGATAGAAAGAAAGGGAAAGGAGAATAGAGTGAGAGGTGGAGAGTAGAGAGAGAGAAAGAGGATAGAGAGAAGTGGGGAGAGAGAAAGAGAGTATGTGTGTGTGTGAGAGAGGGGAATGGGGGAAAGACGGAAAGAGAGCGAAAAGGGATAGAGGGAGGGAGAGAGAAAGAAAGGGAGAGGGAGATGGGAGAGAGGGAGCAGAGAGCGCGAGGGAGGGGTTAGAAGGCGGGAGTGAGGAAATTAGCTGGAAGACCATGACAGTACAAACAGAGCAGGATAAAGGTGTATTTGGAGAGGACAGAGGAAAGAGTCAGAGCAGTGGGGAGGAAGGGGGCGAAGTTAGGCATTGTTTGTGCATGGTTCTTTTAGGGACATAAACAGTGCACCACAAGGGGACCCATTCCAATTTTGTTTTCCTTTTTTATTGGAGCGTGTTTTATTTGATTATGGTGAGCACTGCTGCCTCACGGCGCCAGAGACCCGGGTTCGGTTCCCACCTCAGGCGACTGTCTGTGTGGAGTTTGCACATTCTCCCCGTGTCTGCGTGGGTCTCCTCCCACATTACAAAGGTGTGTTGGTTAGGGTGAATGGGCCGTGCTAAATTGCCCGTAGTGTTAGGTGAAGGGGTAAATGTAAGGGAATGGGTCTGGGTGGGTTGCGCTTCGGAGGGTCGGTGTGGACTTGTTGGGCCGAAGGGCCTGCTTCCACACTGTAATTAATCAAATCTAATTATTAAACTATATTTTTCTAATGAACCGGGGACGTTATTACACATCACTGGAGCATGGGGACTTGAGTTGAACCACCCGGTCCAGGGCTCGGGGTACAATGAGTGTGCCACAAGAAGACCCATTTCTAATTGTTTTCTTTTTAATCCTTGTTTTTTTTTCTGGCGGAGCTCTGTTTTGCAACAGAGTCGCTGGTGAGCAAAACGAGAATAATAAAAGTTGTGGGTAGGTTGGAGGAGAAGGTGGGTGCTGGTGAGTGGTGGACTGGTAACGGTCAGGAAGTGAGATCTGAGCGAGATATCTTCTTTCGGTAACCAATCACCCTGGGTGAGGGTGACAAACAATTCTGACAAACGCAAGGGGGGTGGAGGGGGGGGGGGGGGGGGAGGGGGAGAGTTGGTGCAGAGAGAAGGCACAGCCCATTAAAGACGCCAAGAGCTGACCATGGAGAACGTGACGGATTACCCTTACGATCCGGATTACTACGAGCCTTACCCCACCGGGATAGAGGAATGCGAGGGCGCTTCCCTTCCCCGGGCTGAGAGCTTCCTGGCTGCCGTCTATTGCGTGATCTTCGCCGCCGGCTTCCTGGGCAACGGGCTGCTCCTCTCCTCCCTGGGCTTCAAGTGTCGCCTCAAGCGGCAGGTGGACGTCTTCATCTGGAACCTGGCGCTGGCCGATCTGGTCTTCCTGGTCACCTTGCCCCTCTGGGTGGACGCGGAGGCCGGGGGCAAGAGGTGGAGGAGCGGGCTCGCCCTCTGCCGGCTCAGCGGCTACGCGGTGGCGGTGAACGCTTACTCCAGCGTGCTGTTCCTCAGCTGCATGAGCCTGGACCGTTACCTGGCCATCGTGTACCCACTGCGGGCCCGCAGGTTCCGCTCCAAAGCCTACGCGGCGCTGGCCTGCCTCTCGGTGTGGCTCACCTCGCTCCTGTTGGGGCTGCCCGTCCTTCGCAACCGAGTCCTTCACCTCCGAGAGGAGGGGTCGTACTGCGGCGAGGACCCGGCCCTCGTCACTCCCGGGGTCTCCCTGGCCTACCTGCTGTTCACCTTCCTGCTGCCCATGCTCGTCATCCTGATCTGCTACTGTTCCATCACCAGGAAGTTGTGCCTGCAGTACAGGAGGGGCAAGAGGCAGGACGTCAAGCTGAGGAAGTCGCTGCGGGTGGTCTTCATGGTGGTCCTGGTTTTCCTGGTCTCCTGGCTGCCCTTCAACGTGTTCCGCTGCCTGGCCTTGATCCACCGCTGGGGGGCGCCTTTTGAGTCGTGCGGCTTCCAGACGGTGGTGGGACTGGGGCAGGAAGCCAGCGCCCCCTTGGCTTTCGCCAATAGCTGCGTCAACCCGTTCATCTACTGGGTGTGCGACAGCTCCATCCGGAAAGCCTTGCTGAGGCTCCTCCTGCCCTGCCTCAAGCCCTTCCACCTCAGCCGCCTCTCCATCGCCTCGGAAAGCCAGCCCAGCCGATCCAGCAGCGTCACCACCGACCACTCCAATCAAAGGGCCAGGTCGGCCCCAGCCGTGGTTCAGCTCGCCACTTGGGCTACCCACGTCGAACCTTGAGACCCACGTCGAACCTTGGGACCCGCTGCCACGGGGGAAGGGAGGGGGGAAAGGGGGTTGTTATGGGCTGAGGCGATGGGGTTATGGGTTGGCTTTGAGCTGTGCATTGGGAAAGTCCCGAGGTGGGGTGGGGATGGCATAGGTTTAAGGTGAGAGAGGGAAAGGGACCAGGTTTTCACAAGGAGGGTCGTGCATGTTCGACCTGAGGTGCCAGAGGGAGTAGTGGACGCTGGTACAACTTTTTGTGTCTTTAGAATTCCTACAGTGTAGAACCGGGCCCAATAAGTCCACACCGACCGTCCAGAGAGTATTCCACCCAAACCCATTCCCCATTAATGTTCATTTACCCCTGACTAATGCACCTCACCTACAGATCCCCGAACACTTTGGGCAATTTAGCACGGCCAATTCACCCTAACCTGCAGATCTTTGTGACTGTGAGAGGAAACCGGAGCAAACCCATGCAGACAGGGTGAGAATGTGCAAACTCCACACAGTCACCCCAGGCTGGAATCGAACCCAGGTGTGTGAGGCAGCAGTGCTAACCACTGAGCCACCCCATTCACAGGCTGAGGGTGTAGCTAGGACGCATTTATTATCCATCCCTAATTTCCCTCAGGGCAGTGGTCTGGAGTCACATGTAGGCCAAACCAGATAAGGACATTACTGAACCAGATGTTCTCCCCCTCCCCTCCCCTCCCCTCCCTTAAATACTTCATTTCAGATTTATTTTAATTAAATTCTACCATCTGCCACGGTGGGATTCGAACCTGGCTCTACATCACATTATCTGGGGCGCTGGATTAACAACAGCTCAGGTGCAATACCACCAGGCCATCTCCTCTCCGTTTGCAACACTTAAAAGGCATCTGGATGGGTATATGAACAGGGAGATTGACCAAATGCGGGCAAGTGGGGGCAGATTAATTTAGGATATCTGGCCAGCATGGACGAGTTGGACCGAAGGGTCTGTTTCTGTGCTGTACACCTCTTTGACTCTTGCTGGGAAGGGATTTGAGGTAATCCAAATGGAGCTCGGATCATTTGTTTTTTTTTGAGAAAGGCTGAGACTTTCGATGTTTGTGTTTTGTCCGTATCAAAGGAGGTTCATTAGGGATCTCTGTTGGGAGAATATCGAGTTTACTGCCTCTGTAGAGTATGTGTGCATTTAATTCTATCATAGGATGTAAGCATTTACTACCCATCCCCAATTGCCCAGAAGGTAGTTGGGAGTCAACCTTATTGTTATGGGTCTAGAATCGCGTGTAGGGCCAGCCCAGTTAGGGATGGCAGAGTTTCTTCCAGGGCATCAGTAAACCCAATGGGCCAGTTAACACAACCAACAATGCCAATGCTGGCCTTTGATGACAGAATTGTCGTTCCTCTTGAGTTCAACTTTCAATAGTTACCTGGGTGGGTGGGATTTGAACTTGTGTCCGCCAGAACATTGACCTGGGGGTTCTCAGTGACTGTTTCGTCCCAAAGCCTTGTTCCTCCAGCCTTCCAAGACAGCTGTCCTCATTACTTTGACCTGCTCCAAAGGACAGATGGTCTTACTGCAAAACCCAGTGGGATTTGTGTGAAAAGGGGACATGGAGAGAGGGGCACTCCCAGCAAAGCTGAAGGACCTGAGACTTATCTTCCACCTTATAACATGAAGATGGCACATTACCCCAGAGATGGACAGATCTCTGCTTGTTGGATATCTGGTGTGGCACAGCGCGTGAGTCTTTACTGAACATAAGTGACGTTAAGTGACATGTTGAGCGTGTGTGCAGTTGGCAGGAATCTTTACAGTTTTCACCAACACCAGCTCTGTCAGAGGTGGTTAGCTCAGTTGGCTGGACGGCTGGTCCACCATGCACAGCGACGGCCAATTCACACTCACCCGGACGAAGGACTCTGCTCTCAATCTTTCCCCTCGCCTGTGACCCTCGCGTTAAAACACCCCCAGTCGTCTCTCTAACGAGAAACCAGATCATACTTTCTCTAATCGTCCCTCACTTTCCGCTCCCTTCTTCGCGCCATCAGATTTCCACCTCCCCTTGCCCGCTTTCCCCTTCCTTCTATCCTCAGTTCCCAGTCGCTCTCACCAAACTGACGCACACGCATTAAAGATGGAGGCGAAAGCGATGCTGAATTGAAAATGGGCGGCAGACATGCCAAATATTCTCCAGTCCCTGGGTGACATTGATTTGAGAAATACCAAGAACTCGCTGTGGACTCAAGTTACAGACCAACTGAGCTCGCCTTGATGATTTGCAAGTGTTAGCAACATTTCAGGGAGCAAGTCAATTGTATTTGAGTTATATCCAAACTGTGACTGTGATTGTTTCCCCTCCGCCACTGGTGAAACTGATAAACTTTTTCGACAACATTGCAAAGTAAATTAAACTGGTGATTGTTAACATTTATTGTCTGTTCCGGTTTCTCCAGTTCAGGTCAACCCCGGTCTCCTTACAGAAAGGGGAGAAGAAAGAGGTAGGAAAAAGTGTGGAAAATACTCTCTCTCACTCACTCACACACACACACACAGAGTGTGGGAGAGACTGGCAGATACAGGAAGAAAGAGAGGACCTGAGTTAGGGTGACACGGTGGCTCAGTGGTTAGCACTGTTGCCTCACAGCGCCAGGGACGCGGGTTCAATACCAGTCTCGGGCAACTGTTTGTGTGGAGTTTGCACATGCTCTCCGAGTCTGCGCGGGTTTCCTCCCACAGTCCAAAAATGTGCAGGCTAGGTGAATTGGCCATGCTAAATTGTCCTATAGTGTTAGGTGCATGGGTGAGGTAAAACGGGTCTGGGCGGGTTACTCTTCGGAGAGTCGGTGTTGGGCCGAATGGCCTGTTTCCACACTGTAGATAATCTAATCTTAACATGAATCGGTGGAGGTGAGATTACAGAGAGTCAGGACGGTAAAGGAAAGTTTGAAAATAATAGCTAAGCTACTGGGCGGCACGGTGGCTCAGAGGTGAACACTCCTGACTGACAGGACCCGGGTTCGATTCCAGTCTCGGGTGACTGTGTGGAGTTTGCACATTTTCTCGCGTGATCCAAAGATGTGCAGGAAAATTCATGCTAAATTGACCCACAGTGTTAGGTGCATTAGATTAGATTCCTTACAGTGTGGAAACAGGCCCTTCAGCCCAACCAGTCCACACCGACCCTCTGAAGAGTAACCCACCCAGACCCAGTTCCCTCTGATTAATGCACCTAATGCTATGGGCAATTTAGCATGGCCAATCCATCCTAACCTCCACATCTTTTGGATTGTGGGAGGAAACCCACGCAGGCACAGGGAGAATGTGCAAACTCCACACAGACAGTCGCCCCTAGGTTGGAATCGAACCCTGGTGCTGTGATGTGGGTGGGTTACTCTTCAGAGGGTCGGTGTTGGACGTGTTGAGTCTAGGTTAGAGTGGTGCTGGAAAAGCACAGCAGGTCAGGCAGCACCCAAGGAGCAGGAAAATCGACGTTTCGGGCAAAAAGCTCTCATCATTCCTGAGCAGAATCGACAATGTCGGGAATCATATCTAACCCCCTCAGGACTGAGAATGAAGAATTCCTTCCCTCACAGAGTTGTGAACGTGTGGAATTCACTCCCACAGGAAGGTGCTGGGGCCAATTCGTTAGATACATTCAAGAGGGAGCTGGTGATGCCCTTGTTGCTAAAGGGATCAAGGGTTTTGGAGAGGACGCGGGAATGGGATACTGAGAATCACATGATCAGCCATGGAATGGCGTGGCAGGTTAGAGGGGCCGAGCGGCCTACTCCTGCGCGTCTTTTCTCTGGAAGACAAAGGCGGGGGGGCAGGGAGAGATGGGGAGACAGATACATTTATACGAGTACATCGCAAGAGACAGCCAAAACAAAAACCAGAAACTCAGCAAGTCTGGCACTACCTGAAGGAAGAAAGCAGAATTAACGTTGCAAGTTCATAGAAAGTTAGAAGGAGACACGTTGAAAGATTTAGGGGAATGGAATGGAGCGAGTCGAATGCAGAGGGTTGACACACAAGCGAGGGAGTCGGACAGAGAGAATTTATGGAAAAAAAACAGATGCTGAGTTTGCGAGAAAAAGCTACGCGCGATAGAAACAAAGATATGATATTGGGTTAATGGAAACTGAAGTGATGCGATAGAGAGAGACGGGGCACGGGCAGTGAGCGGGTTCGATAAGGCCAGGCGAAGACAGTAATCAAAGCGAGGAGGCACATAGAGGAGAGAGACAGAGGGCTCAAGCAGAGAGCGAGAGGCTCATAAAGGGAACAGGCAAGGGAGAGAGAAAGTGACCGGCAGAGACAACACACAGGGAGAGATAAGACAGTACAGCAGAGAAAAACTTATTTATTAGTGATAACTTTGCTTTGCAAACAAATTGCAAATGTAAACTACTGGTCTTCAGCCACTTGGCCTATATACTAATGGACTAGAGTGCTTTAAACATGTAAGTTTCCTAGCATTTGCAGATTCTGTTAGGTGATCAAACCGAGTGTTTGAAAGGTAGAGGCAGAGGATTTTAGATTAGATTAGATTCCCTACAGTGTGGAAACAGGCCCTTCGGCCCTCCGAAGAGTAACCCACCCAGACCCGTTTCACCTGACCTGCACTTCTTTGGACAGTGGGAGGAAACCGGAGCACCCGGAGGACATTCACACAGACACGGGGAGAATGTGCAAACAGACAGTCGCACGGGGCTGGAATCGAACCTGGGTCCCTGGTGCTGTGAGGGAAAAGTGCTAACCCCTGAGCTACGGTGGGGAAGAAAAAGAGCAGACAGAGAGAACAGAGAGAGAGAGTTGGGTGGGGGGGGGGGGGGGGGGGGGTGCGTTGATATAGAAAGGGAACACGCAGAGCGGAAAAAAAGATCAGAGAGAGAGAAGCGCTGAGAAATGATTAAGTGAGAGAGGGGGAGAAACAAAACTATCGAGGCATCCTGAGAGAGAAAACTTGGGAGAGGTGGAGACAAAGCGAGGGACTGACTTTTACTGAGCGCTACATCAAATAACTCATTCCTGGATATTATTCTACCTGTGTATAACTATCCCTATGTATTGACTGTCTACGAGATATCATTGATAATCGGTAGAATTTCACACCAGGAATCGCTTCTTCATACACAGGGTCAGGTTACTCACATTCAGCACATTCTCCAGCCCAGTCTCCTCCGATTGTATTTCAGTGCTGTCTGGAGAGAAATCAGTGTCAGTTAGTGCAGTGTGACGCATGGTTCTGCTTGGAACAGTCATTTCACACCCCGAAAGCCTGATGTGTGACATGACAAGGCACGGAATGGGTCAAATCCAGGTCACCAACACCAACCGCCCCCCCACCTTCCTTGATCCACTTCCTCGCATGAGATTCCCCCTTGAACGAACGCCAGGCAGGCTGCACTGCAAATCCACCAGTATAATTCAGGAGGGTTGCGGTTCCTCCGAAGCAGACCGAGATTTGTAAGGGGCACCCGAGGTGTGAATATGTGGCATCTACTCTCTTTGTGGGGACGTCGATCTGTGTTACAACAGCATTCAGCAGAGGTGACAAGAGAAAAGGGAACAGAGAGAGAGTGATTTGAATCACTCTCTGTCTCTCTCTCTCTCTGTCACTCCCTCTCTGTCGCTCTGTTTTTTTCACTCTTTTTCTGTCTCTCACTCTGTGTCCCATTTGTTTTCTCTCTCTCTCACCCTTTGTATCTCTCCCTCTCTGTTCTTCTCTCTCTTTTCTGATTCTTTATCAATCTCCCCCGCGCTCTCTCCCTCTCCTTCTGTGTCTCTCCCTCTGTATTCCCTTTGTTTTGGTTTCTCTCCCTCTATGTTTCTCCCTCTTGCAGTGTTCTCTCTCTCTCTATTTTCTCTCTCTAGGTTTGCTGTCTCTTGGCCTCTCTCTCTTTCTCCCTCTGCCCTCTGTATTCTCTTTGTTCTTTCGTCTCTCAGTCTCCCCCTCTCTCTCTGTTCCCTTTCGCGCTCTCTCTCTGTTTTCTTTCTGTGTGTTCCCTTTCACTCTCTCCCTCTCCCATTTTTTTTCCTTTCTGGTCTCTCCCTCTTTGTGTGTCTCTCCCTTTCTTTCTGTTCACTTTCTCTCTCCCTCTCTCTCTATCCACCCCACCCCCCCATGTCTCTCCCTTTCTCTCTGTGTACGTTCACTCCTCCTCAGTACTTTTTGTCTCTTTCTTCTCCTTTTTTTCGAATAGACCAGAAACTGTGCAGAAGTTATCCAAAACGTTTCCCACAATATAAAAGGAAGGACACGTACATATTTCTTTTAAATAAGCTGTGAAGCAGAGGCGAGGATACCTTAGGTTTTGATAACAGTTCTGCAAAATACAAGTCCATACTGCCTTATCGAGGTGAGAGACAGAGACAGTCTGCCACCCACGTGTTAAACATCTTAAACTACTAGACATAACAAAGTGGCAGTTAGATAACAAAGTGGCAGTATAAAATAAAACAGCACATGCACACAGTTGATCAGGAAATCTGTGGTCACAAACTCCTTCAAAAGGCAAGTCTCTTCAAGGACAGGGGGTGAAATACACACCATTTAGTCTCGTTGCCAGTGAGACACAGAAACCATCTTGAACTTCCTCCTCAGACTAAACAGAATCACCGTCTCTGCGCTGTTTTAAGGCCATAAAAAAATAGGAAAAGGAGTGGGCCATTTGACCCATGCTCAACCATCCAACAGGATCATCTGCTGATCCTACTTTCCCTCCGGCTCCCCATAAACCCTTGAAACCCCGACTGATCAAGACTCGATCTCAGCCTTCAATATTCGCAAGGACTCTCCCCCACAGCCCTCTAGAGGCAAGGAGTTCCAAAGACACACGACTCTCTGAGGGAAGAAATTCCTTCTTATCTCAGTCTTAAATCCGCGCCCCTTTGTTCTGAGACTGTGCCCTCTGGCCCTAGGGTCTCCCTTGAGGGGAAACATTCACTCAGAATTGGCCTGGTCACACCCTGTAAGAACCCTGTACATTTCAATGAGATCACTTCTCATTCTTGTCACCTCCAGTGAATAGAGTCACAACCTGTTTTTGGCTTGGCTCAAAAGACATATTGGGGATCATCCTCGTCAACTTTCTTTGAACTGCCCCCATTAAAATAATATCTTCCCTAAAATAAGAAGCCCGAGAGGTGCCAGTGAGAGCACATCTGGAGCACTGAGAGTAGTTTTGATTGATTTGTTGATTGATTGATTCTCAATTGTACTGAATTACAGTGAAAAGCTTTGCTTACGAGCAGTACAGGCTGATGGAAGGACTCACTAGGCTCAAATAATGCTGACCTTGCTAATGTTCCTCTTGCCTGATGCATGCCCTGTGCAATGTAACATGCTTGCCTCTGTCTAACTTAGATTTAGAATAGATTCCCTTCAGTGTGGAAACAGACCCTTTGGCCCAACAAGTCCACACCGACCCACTGAACAGTAACCCACCCAGATCTGTTTTACCTCTGACTAATGCACCTAACACAATGGCCAATTCACCTGACCTGCATATCTTTGGATTGTGGGAGGAAACCAGAGCACCTGGAGGAAACCCCATGTAGACAAGGGGAGAATGTGCAAACTCCACACAGACAGTCGCCCGAGGCTGGGATTGAACCCGGGTCCCTGGTGCTTTGAGGCAGCAGCGCTAACCAACTCTTCTGATCTGAACATCATTTCTTACTATGATTCGTCTGTAATGCTGGTCAACAAATGCTTTCACTGTACTTTGGTACACATGACAATAAATCAACCAATCAATAAGTCAATCAATCAACACTGCTCCAGATGTGCTGCCACCAAGTTGCAGTAAGATATCCCTTGTCTTACACTCCAACCCCTTTGAAAGAAGGAATACTTTGTGGCTTTGTATGCTCTAAGTACAGGGGTGTGGAGTCTTCTCATTCTTCAATAGAACTTGGGACAGATGAGGTGACAGAATTGCTTTGGTGTAGAAGTGCCAGGAAAATCCCAGGCTCGCTCCATAACCTGTTACTCCTCACAGACAAGTTGATAGTCATGGCTTGTGATTGTATGAGAGCACTGTGAAATTTTGGCCACTTCATTACGGTGACCTGGCTTCACCTTAATTCATTTAGTACAGAATTGACAGCCAGGCCTTTGCACCCTCTAGCTGTGATTGTTCTTACGACCATTCTGGATATCTTTTTAATTCCTGATTCCTAATGAAGGTCTTCTGCCCAAAACATTGATTCTCCTGCTCCTCAGCTGCTGTCTGACCTGCTGTGCTTTGCCAGCGCCACGCTCTTGACTCTGATCTCCGGCATCTGCACTCCTCACTTTCTCCTATCTTTTTAATCAACCCATTCAAAGCCTAATGTTAGTGTACATCCACCACACAGCCTCAGTCATGAAGTTTGGCATGATACCTGTATTGATATCCAACTGGATACAGTCATTTTCATCAACTGGCCCAGACCAGTATATTATAACCCACCTCCACCTCAAGAAAATCTTGAACCTGGATCTGTTGGTGTGACATGACAACCATGTCTCAAAACACTCATAATGGAAACATCAGTCAGAACAGTTTTTGGAGTCAGGTGCCAAGTGTGAGACTTGAATGCACAACCATCTAATTCTGAGGTGGAAGTATTCTCCATTGAGCCCGAGGAATATTAAGAGCTTCCCACATTCTATTCTCCTTAAATATGAGATAACGGAGAATGGTCCTGTGCCATGTCCTAATAAACACTATCTCTCATCAGTCCCTTGCTCTCATTGATGTATGTTGAACCTTGCATTATTAGTTTCATATTCTTTGTTGCGAAATCTCTCCATGCCCTTAATCTTCTATATAGGGGGCAGTAATGAGCAGCATTATCACATTATGTCCCCTGCCGAACATGCTCAGCAGTTCACTTGCTCTCGATACTTAACTTACAATAGGACAACCCTCCCCAAATATGCCTTCCAACTCTGCAGTTCTTTCTCAGTACTGACTTCCACAGTGCAACTCCCCTCAGTACTGCTCCCGAGTCATAAACCTGTCCCTCAACACTACCTTTCTAACAGATTCCCGACTGCAATTCTCCTTCAGTACTGAGTGCAGCACTCCTGCAGTACTAAGCCACTGACAGTGCAGGGCCCCCTCAGTACTGAGCCTTCGACATCCCAGTACACTCTCAGTATTGACATTCTGACTGTGCAGCACTCCCACAGTACTGACCCTCCAACAGTGCAGCACTCTCTCAGTACTGACCCTCTGAGAGAGCAGTGCCCAACCCCCAGAATTGACTGGCTAACTATGCAGTATTCCCTCAGTACTGACCATCCAACCATGCAGCACTTCATCAGTACTACCTTCCGACAGTGTGATACTCCCTGTACTGGCTCTCTGACAGTACAACACTCCCTGAATACTGGCCCTCTGACAATGCATCACTCCCTCATCACTGACTGCCCAACAGTACAGTATTCCCTCAGAACCGATCCGCTGATAGTGCCACAATCCCTCAGAACTGACTCACTGATAGTGCAGCACTCCCTCAGTACTGATTCTCTGATAGTGCAGTGCTCCCTCAGTACTGACTCTCTGAAAGTGTGGCGCTCCCTCAACATTGACCCTCTGATAGTGCTGCAGTCCCTCAATACTGGACCTCCGACAATGCAGCATTCCCTCAGTACTGACTCTCTGACAATGTGGTGCTCCCTCAACACTGACCGTCTAATAGTGCTGCACTCCCTCAGTCCTGGACAGCTGACAGTGCAGTATTCCCTCATTACTGACCCTTTGACAGTGCAGTATTCTTTCAGTACTGACTGTCTGGTAAGTGCTGCAGTCCCTCATTATTGACCATGTGACAGTGCAGCACTCCCTCAGTACTGACCCTCTGATAGTGCAGCATTCCCTCAGTACTGACCATCTGACAGTGCAGCACTACCTCAGTTCTGACTCTCTGACAGTGCGGCACTCCCTGAGTACTGACCTTCCAATAGTACAGCACTCCCTCATTACTAACCCTATGACAATGTAGTACTCCCTCCCTCCGACAGTGCAGCACTCCCTCAGCACTGACCCTCTGACAGTGCGGCACTCCGTCAGCACTGACCCTCTGACAGTGCGGCACTCCATCAGCACTGACCCTCCGACAGTGTGGCACTCCCTCAGCACTGAACCTCTGACAGTGCAGTGCTCCCTCAGCACTGACCCTCCGACAGTGTGGCACTCCCTCAGTACTGACTCTCTGACAGTGCAGCACTCCCTCTGTACTGACTCTCTGCTAGTACAGTATTCCCTCAGTGCTGACTCTCTGACAACGCAGTGCCCCCTCAGTACTGACTATCTGACAGCGCAGCCCTCCCCCAGCACTGACTATCTGACAGTGTGGCGCTCTCTCAGTACTGATTCTCTGACAGCGCAGTGCTCCCTCAGTACTGACTATCTGACAGCGCAGTGCTCCCTCAGTACTGACTATCTGACAGTGTGGCGCTCCCTCAGTACTGACTCTCTGACAGTGCAGCACGCCGTCAGCATGATCACTGGCAAAATACAAGCCTCAACAGTCTGGCACAGTGGCTTTAACTATTTGTGTTGGCTACACTGGGCTTTAAAACTACCAACTTTTAGCTCAATTGATAAATTTGGAAATATGAAGAATTAGGGAGAAAAGAAAGAAATGCCAGAGAGATTTAAACAGTTGGAACTTATTGGACTCTGGAGAAATACGGAAGAAAAGGCGAGACAGTGTAGTGAGATTCTCATCCAGAAAGTAAAGGAATTGAGTTTTTGTACAGCTGTTAACCACAATAGCTTTGGCAGAGAGGTGAGGTGAAAACCAATCTGTTTGATTGACTTGGGTTCGTCAGCCTTTGGAAGGCTGAGACAACAGATTGTGGTTAACCTGCAGTGAACTGTGAGGGAGTCATCTAATTCTGACTCATATCACAGCCTCAGCTGAAGCCGCTGTGTTGGAGGCTCGAAGCAGACCTGCAAAAGATTCTGCCAAAGATTGCAAGAAATTAGGGCAGAAGAAAGAAGAAGTGGGACGTCCCATGGAGGATGCCCCACCATCCAATTCTCCCATGGTCAATCCTTGACCTTACTTCCACTTTGCCGCTTAATCCCCTTTCTTCCTGACCCATTTGACATTTATCTTTGACTGGGGGGCATTGTTGGCTGGGGATAGCAACTGTTGGCCATTCCTGGTTGGAGAAGCTGATGAGCTGCCTTCTTTAACCACTACTTTCCTCCTTGTATCAGTGCTCCCACAGCAATCCTATTAAGGGATATTGCTGCAAGCTCAAGTGAACATGGTTGTGGTTCCAAGACCAAATGTTGTGTGACTTGGAAGGGAATTTGCAGCTAGTGGTGCTTCCAATAATCTGCCGCCCTAGTCTGTAGATAGGAGTTGAAGAAAATGATGAATGGGAACAAGGATTTTGGAGCCCTGTCCATCGTTCAAACAGATCATGGCTGACTTTTCAGTTCAACACAATTTTCCTGCAATACCCTTTCATGCTTTTGAAAAGACAAACATCTACCAATCTCAGACTTGAACAGCATCAATGATTGAGCCTCTGTAGATCTCTGCAGTCAAGAATTCCATGTCTGCAAGCCTAAAATTAATGTCCTCCAGAGAAGGAAAAATGTTGGCCTTAACTCGTCTGATCTATACCTGACTCCAGATCCACAGCAATGCGGTAACGCTCTAAATCCTCCGCCACTCAGTTTACCTAAATGCTAAAACGTATTGGAGAAGGAATGAAAAGAGATAGATCAACTGGTGTTGACCTAGGCACCAGGATCAACAACAGAAAACTCGGCTCTGTCGATGCTGTAATATACTCCTTATTCATACCTGAGGTCTAATGATAAAATTGGGAAAGCTTTCTCATAGATTAGGCGAGTAACAGTCTGACATAGTCATCCTCACGATAAAATACTTTACAAAGTCTCAGACAACATCATCCTTGCGGAGACAAAGCTTGAGTGAACAGTACAGGAGAGCAAAAGGTAAAAACAATGACTGCAGATGCTAGAAACCAGATTCTGGATCAGTGGTGCTGGAAGAGCACAGCAATTCAGGCAGCATCCGAGGACAGGCAAAATCGACGTTTCGGGCAAAAGCCCTTCATCAGGAATAAAGGCAGAGAGACTGGAGAGATAAGCTAGAGGAGGGTGGGGGTGGGGATAGAGTAGCATAGAGTACAATAGGTCAGTGGGGAAGGAGATGAAGGTGATAGGTCAGGGAGGAGAGGGTGGAGTGGATAGGTGGAAAAGGAGCTAGGCAGGTCGGACAAATCCGGACACGTCAGGGGATCGTGTTGCTGGAGGTTAGAAACTAGGATGAGGTGGGGGAAGGGGAAATGAGGAAACTGTTGAAATCCACATTGATGCCCTGGGGTTGAAGTGTTCCGAGGCGGAAGATGAGGCGTTCTTCCTCCATGCGTCTGGTGGTGAGGGAACGGTGATGGAGGAGGTCCAGCACCTCCATGTCCTCCGCAGAGTGGGAGGGGGAGTTGAAATGTTGAGCCACGGGGCGATTTGGTTGATTGGTGCGGGTGTCCCGGAGATGTTCCCTAAAGCGCTCTGCTAGGAGGCGCCCAGTCTCCCCAATGTAGAGGAGACCGCATCGGGAGCAACGGATACAATAAATGATATTAGTGGATGTGCAGGTAAAACTTTGATGGATGTGGAAGGCTCCTTTAGGGCCTTGGATGGAGGTGAGGGAGGAGGTGTGGGCACAGGTTTTACAGTTCCTGCGGTGGCAGGGGAAAGTGCCAGGATGGGAGGGTGGGTCGTAGGGGGGCGTGGACCTGACCAGGTAGTCACGGAGGGAACGGTCTTTGCGGAAGGCGGAGAGGGGTGGGGAAGGAAATATATCCCTGGTGGTGGGGTCTGTTTGGAGGTGGCGGAAATGTCGGCGGATGATTTGGTTTATGCGAAGGTTGGTAGGGTGGAAGGTGAGCACCAGGGGCGTTCTGTCCTTGTTGCGGTTGGAGGGGTTGGGTCTGAGGGCGGAGGTGCGGGATGTGGATGAGATGCGTTGGAGGGCATCTTTAACCACGTGGGAAGGGAAATTGCGGTCTCTAAAGAAGGAGGCCATCTGGTGTGTTCTATGGTGGAACTGCTCCTCCTGGGAGCAGATACGGCGGAGGCGTATCTAAAAATAAGCTGCCAACCTGGTGAGGCATGGAGGCTCACTAGTGAGCACTGCTGCCCCCTAGCGCCAGAGACCCGGGTTTGATTCCAGCCTCAGGCGACTGTCTGTGTGCAGTTTGCACACTTTCCCTCTGTGTGTGTGGGTTTCCTCTGGGCGCATCTGATTTCCTCCCACAGTCCAAAGATGTGCAGGTTAAGGTGGATTAGCTATGCTAAATTGCCCATTGTGTCCAGGGATTTGCAGGCTAGGTGGGTTAGCTATAAGAAATGGAAAGTTACAGGAATAGGTTGGCTGCGAGTGGGATGATCTTCAGAAGTTCAGTGTGGACTCGACAGGCTGAATGGCCCGATTCCACACTGTCGGGATTCTGTGATCTGGTCGGACACGTTGGGCAACCATCACTCAGCTTGTGACTCATTACAGCCTTGGGTCAAATGTGGATTAAACTGCTGACATATGGAACTCTTGTGTGCATGATAGCATCTCGATCTCTTGAACCAAGAGACCTAGGCTGAAGCTCCACCTGCTTCAGAGCTGTAGAATTGACAAAACAACATGACGTGGAGGTGCCGGAGTTGGACTGAGGTAGACAAAGTCACACTTAACAGCAATCTCGGTTTGTTCAATATATCGTTTCAGTTGCATGACATTGTGAATTATTGTTCTAAATTCTGTATCTTATAATCCTGCTCTCCAGGTACCCGAGCAAGGAGTAGCGGTCCGAAAGCCAGTACTTCCAAATAAACCTGTTGGACTATAACCTGGTATTGTATGATTTTTAACTTAGAAAATATCTGATATCAGGTTGAATGACTGAGTCCTCCAGTTGTTCTTCCAACCAGTGGTGGCACTGCAGGGAAGCTGAACATGAGACGCCATCCAGTAAGTACTCCAGCCCAGTGGTGGCGCTGTCAGGGTGCTGATGAAAGTCTGCACCGCCCTCCAAGGCCAGTGTTGACGCAGCGAACTGAGTGGAGGAGTTGTCCAACCAATAGGGATGCTGTAAGGGAGATAATTGACTCCCTTTCAATTGTTTAATATATCCTTCTTCAATTTGCTTAGTAACCTGATGTTAGCAAAGTATAGAGAAACACCCGTCAGAGGGGAAGATGACTGAAAATGAGAGGTTGAGAGTTTCTGGCAGATTATTACATGTTTCGGCAGATGAAGATTGTTTGAGATTCTGATGTGCTCTACAGCATCTCACCGATGCCAATGATATCAGTCGAATTGGGTGGGGGGGTTGGAAGGAACGGGAGTTTCTTATGGATCAATATCCCCCACTCTCCCAGTCTAAGGATGTCTCCAAGCTTGGTCGTCCCGGTGTTGCCCTGACAGGAGTCACACCAATTCCAATGGCTGCAGAATCAGCTGAATGAGCAGCCTCTCCCCACCCAGAACAGCCGCACATGCTAATTCAAAGGAATGTTGTGTCTTGTGTCGAATCATGTGAAGCTTTACCTGAATGTGTTTGCGATTTCATTCCCTCTGGGCATCTCCATCACTTGGTTTTATTCCTTTGCAATATTTGAGTGATGAATTTGTGGTCTGACTTTTTCAGATTTAATGTGGAGGTGCCGGTGTTGGTCTGAATTGGTACTTCCGAATAAACCTGTTGGACTATTTCCTGGGGTTGTGTGATTTTTTAACTTTTCTCAGGTTTAAGACTGCAGGTTTGCCTGTTAATGCATGTACAGGTATTTCAAGTCTCTGTGCTGCGTTGGGGGAAGGGAAGGAGTGGAACAGAGGAAACCCTGGAGCTAACACATCTAGTTTGTCTCTTCATCAGAATCTTAAGTGAAGCGAAGGTAACAAGTGTGGATTGTAGGGCATGCGCATGCGTCGCAAGCTCTCTCTCCCTACAGAATGGCCTCTTTCAGTCATTGAGGCCTGTCATGGCCGCGAAGGATTGTGGGAAAAATCATCGCCATTGCTCCATCCGCAGCTGAGTAACAAAATCAGAAGTGTAGGTAAATTACATTTTTGGGAAATGACGGTGCGTGGTAGAAATTTCATTCCACCAGTAAACCAGAAGCCGAGATTTAGTGGGGAAACTCGGATGCGTCACTCCTCATTTGAATAGCTCACTGGAAATCAAACCCTATTATTCCCACTGTCATCACAAAGGGGAAAAATATTTATCAACCTATCCAAAGTCCCAGTTTACATGTCAGAACGGTTAATAGAAAGCATGGACCTTTTGGGGTTTTTAGCAAGAACTGCTATTTATTACAAATATGTAGATTCTAACCACAGGCAAATAATTATGAAAACTTCACAGAAACTATACAAGCTAAAATTCAAAGCCCCTTCTCAAGTACCCTTTTTCGTACACATTTACAGACAAAAAAACGTTGGTGTTATGAGTGGAGGGGAAACCAATACTGGGGAAACAGTTCAAAAGCACTAATCTGCAGGACTCAATCCATTGTTCCTTTTGCTTCCTGAGTGCATCACTTTTCTGATATTTTCTTTCAGGTTTTCTCACATTTTCACAGGAGGTAGAGAGAGACTGGTTCACACATGATAAAATTTCTGTCTTATTCATAAAAGACGGCACCTTATAATAATGTGTGGACAAAAGTAAACTAGTTTTCTTCAGGCTTTCGGTAGTTTGTTGCAGAGTCAGTGGTGCATGTCTGCCATTAACTTCCTCCAATATCGTTCACACCCAAGCTGTTCAGCTAGCTAGGAGCCAATCAGATGATTGTTGTCAGGACTATGACTTGTGGCATCCACATTTGGTCACAACTTCACAACCCAATTCTGATCGAGTATCACTTTGTACACACCCTGTGATGCCAGCCCATCTGCAAACAGCTCCCCCCACAGTTTGAACAATGTAAACACTAGTTGCAATGAGTTGCTTTTTACAAGTACAGCAATTCCTTCCTCAGTCCTTTGCTGTAAAATAGTCATTTTCCTAGTTCAGTCCGCAATCCCAAGCAAAGTACAATAAAAAAACGCACCCTTTACATATGTTTTGACCCAATATCCATGAAGAAATCACTGTATATATTCAAGTGGCAGATACTGTAGGTTTGCCAAACTTATACAGTTGCCAATGGGTGCTGTTACTGTGGGGCAGCAAGATGATAAGTCAAAAGAAATAGATATTGAATTCCCAGAGATGTAGTGTTGTGGGATAAGAAACAGCAAATTGCTGCAGATAATCTGATTGCAATACCATAGGGAAGAGTGACATTCAGCAACAGCTTTACATTGAGTTGAACAACAGAGGAGAGGTGTTAAAGAGGATGGGGTGCATGGGCAAGAGCTCAGATGATGCAGGCTTCAGTAAAGTTAAGAAGGGAGGAATGGGTTGAGAGGGAGAGATGGTCAACAGGATAAGATGGAACAAGAAGAGAAAAGAGACAGGGTGGGAGACAGAAACTTGGAGTGAGAGGGAGACAGAGAGATTGAGTGAGAGGGAGTGACGGGGGGGGGGGGGGCAAGAGAGAGTAATGGTGTGAGAGACAGTGAGACCAGGAAAGAGATGGAGTAAGATGGGGAGAAAAATAAATGAGGGAGGGACTGGGATGAGAAAACAGGACAATGGAGAGAAAGAGAGACGGAGTGTGGTGAGATGGGACAGCAATGAGAGCTAGAATGACAGGGAGAGATGGGGTGAGAGGAAAAGAGAGATAGATGGGGTTGAGAAGTAGATGGAAGCTGGCTGAGACAGAATGATTGGGTGATAGAGAGAGGCAGAGCAAGAGGAAGTGAATGGAAGAGTTGGAGAGAGAGGGTGACAAGATGAGAGGGTGACAAGATGAGAGATAGTGATGATGAGCATGTTTATGCGGGGGGGGGGGCAAGAAAGGAAGAGATAGGAATAGATTAACATCAAGAAGCTCAATGACAAGACTGGGACATGTCAGTGGATACCAGGAAGACCGTTTGCATGATGTGGAGGTACACTGAGCTTGTAAGAACACTGAAATCAGAGGGCAGCAAGCAAGTTGAGATGTAGATTGAAATAATGAATCTCAGAAATTGCTCAATAAAATTTGTGAGACAATAATAATGGAGACTCTTAAGGGATGGGGTGGGAGATTTGCCTCTGAAAGAATTTTAAAAGCAAAGATGAGAGAAGTGCATTGTGGTAGGACATTAATGAATCTTGTCTCTTGTTGCATCGAGTCACAACCAACAATGTTGTGAAGTCGTCAATTGTATTATTCCCTGTGGAGGCAAAATTACACACAGTGTTGGTTCTACATATATTACTCATGAGAAACAGCTATCTAAGTTCCTGTAAGGACAGAGTCGGTGGTTGGGAATGTGATATGCATAAAGCTGCCAAATACTCGGGAAAACAAGATGTGACATGCCCTCAGGAAATAAAATACTTTGACTGCTAGAAATCTGAAGTAATCAGTGTTCTAATTTGTTTCACAATGACACAGAATATATTCCCAGTAGAGAATGAATTCCAGGTGGTTTTGACAGACCTACATAAAGTTTCTGTGAATGAAAACAGGATATGAGCATCACTGGCTAGGCCAACATTTATTGCCAATACTATAGTCAACCTCATTGCTGTGGGTCTGGAGTCACATAAGCCACATAAGGATGGCAGCTTTCTTTCCCTAAAGGACAATGGTGAACTAGATGGGATTCCCCCTGGTAATCAGCAATGGTTTGATGGTCATCATTTGACACTTTATTCCATATTTTTATTCAATTCAATTCCATTATCTGCCATGGTGAGATTTGAACACAGGTCTCCAGACCCCTAGGTCTCTCTGCAGTAATTGCCAAGAAATAACACTACTAGATATTTGACCCTGCCTCAAAGGAAGAGGTCTCCGGTCAAACCTCTCAGATGTGGTTTAATGAACACTAACTAGTTCATGGGTGACATAATGGCTCAGTGGTTAGCACTGCTGTCTCACACCACCAGGGACACAGACTTGGTTCCACACTCAGGCGACTGTCTGTATGGAGTTTGCACATTCTCCCCATGTCTGTGTGCACTTCCTCTGGATGCATCTGGTTTCCTCCCACAATCTAAAGATGTGCAGGTTAGGTGGATTGGCCATGCTAAGTTGACCATTGTGTCGAGATATATTCAGGCTAGGTAGATTAGCCATGGGAAGTGCAGGATTATGGGGATCGGGTGTGCCTGGGGGAAATGCTTCTCAGAGGTTTGGTGTGGACTCATGGGGTCAAATGGCTTGCTTTCATATTGTAGGGATTCTATGATTTTACTTGTATGCAGAGAAGGAATATCAGATAGGCTCAAGTCCTGAAACTACTGAACTATTAGAAAGCAGTTGATCTGGAACGGAAGCCAAAACATTAATTTTTCCCTCTTCCCAGATCTGGAAGTTTAGGTAAATAATGCAGCACTGGTTCCATGTGAAGCCTATCAAAGCTGAACTTAATTTGTTTAAGGTGCTCAGTGTGGTTATCTTTGGAATTTCAATAATCAGTAATTTGACATTCTATAGTGCTTCAGTGGGCAATTAAAAGTGAACCACGTTGCTGTGGGTCTGCAGCCACAGTGATAATCAGCAACAACTTTGCATTCAGTTAGATAGCCCAAAAGTGTTAAAGAGGGATTGGAGGGGGTGGAATGGGGAAGCTCACACACTACAGGCTTCAGTGAAGTTGAGAAAGGAGGGAGGGAAAGATGAGCAACAGGGAAAAGTAGCAGAAAAAGAAAAATGTGACAGGGCGAGAGAGAGAATTGGATCGAGAGGGAGTGACTGGGGCCCCAAGAGAAGGTAATGGTGTGAGAGACAGTGCTACCAGGAAAGAGATGGGGAGAGAACGATATGGGAAAGAGAGGGAGAGAGACGGTGCACAAAGAAGATGGAGAGAATGAGAGAGAGAGGCGAGATGGTACAGCAGGGAGAGGTGGAGTGTGAGATAGGATGAGAGGAAGAGAGAGATAGATGGGGTGAGAGGCAGATGGAATGATTAGGTGACAGGGAGAGACAGAGCAAGGGGAAGTGAGTGGAGGAGTTGGAGATAGGTTTTGAAACAACTCCAGATTTTACAATGAATAAAATGTTCTCCAGCAGCCAATGATGCAAGTTGAAACCAAGTCTTTAACATATTCCTTTGGGGAGTCTCTGGACAGTTAGGTTAGTGAGAGTGCCATGATGTTTCCACCTCCTCCTGACTGAAACACTAATCAGTACTTAGCACGTTGACAATGCACTCAAATGGCATGCGTTATTCTACAGTGCAGAGAACCTGAATGACTGTTCACTTCAAGTTCAAAATTCACAACAGCACATGTTGAAATTGGGTTCACTAGATCCGGTTATGTGTGAGTAAGCACTGTAAATAGCTCTGAAAGCACATTTGTTCTCAAGAAAACCTGATTGTTTTGTAACAGCCTTCCAGGAAATATGCACACTGTGAAGATTAAAGTCTCCACTCTTACACAAGATATTCAACATTGAATGGTGATGCATATTTACCATCTTGATATGTTTTACCCCTGTTCTGAGAATAAATAAAAATGTGTGCATTCTCTATCTTTATAATCTGAATATAATGGAGGTCTTGCAAACATTTCATACAATTATATAATACATGTATTGTAATTCTATGTATGGACAGAGAGCAATTACAATACAGGTGAGGGTCTTTGGCCCATCAAGTCTGTCCTGCTAAATCAACATTGAATCTGCACTAGTCCCACTTTCCAACACTAGTCTTATAGCCTTTAATGCTATGACATTTCAAGTGCTCATCCAAGTGCTTGCTAAAGATTGTGAGGTTACCTGTCTCAACTACTCACCCAGGCAGCCCATTCCAGACACAGGTCCCCACCCTCTGAGTGAAAGAAGTCCTCAAATCAACTCTAAATTTCCTTCATTTCACCTCAAAATTCCATCGTTACAGATCAAGGGGAAGTGTTGCTTTCTATTCACCGACCCACGTCCCTTATAATCCCAAGCTCTTCTGGTGCAGCGTTAATGATACTACCTCTGGTCAGGAGAACAGGGTTCAAGCCCTATCTGCTCCAGCAATTGTAATAATATTTCCAAATTGGTTAATTAGGAAATAACTACTCCCTCGTAATCTCATACACCTCTATTTTGTCTGCCTCAACCTCGTCTGTTATAAAGATAACAACCTGATCTGATAAAGTAAGCAACAAATGCTGGACATCACGATAGGTCAGACAACATTCATGGACAGAGAGCAAGCTAACACTTCGAGTCTAGATGACTCTTCATCAGAGATCTGACAAACAGTCATCTGGACTCAAAGAATTAGCTTGATCTCTCTCCATGGATGCTGTCTGACCTGCTGTGATCTCCAGCATTTGTTGCTTTCAGTACAGATTCCAGCATCTGTAGTAATTTGTTCCAAATGAACTTACACAGCCTCTCTTTATGCTCAACTTCAGGTAACTTCCTGGTAAAATGCCTTTGGATCCCCTCCAGTACCATCACATCCTTGCTGTGGTGTGGAGACTAGAACTGCACACAGTACCCCAGCTGTGACCGAACCAAAGTTCTGTACATCTCCAACATAACCTCCTCACTCTTATAATCTATCTTGAATGATAAGGGCAAGCACCCCATATGTCTTCTTAACTACCCCATTAGCCTACCCTTTGCCTTCAGGGATGTATGGACAATATCCTGCTGAGCTTCCTAGTGTTCTGATTTCTAATCAATCTGTTCAGACACATCTCTGGAAGAGGTGGGACTTAAAACCTTGGCTCCCAGCCTCAAAGGTTATTACTGTACTAGACGTATTCTTGTTATTACTGCAAGTATTTTTGACCAACCTGCTCAGGATGTTGTAACACATGTGGGAATTGAAACTAGATCTTCTGGCTTTGACGTAGGGTCACTACCACTGTACTGCAAGACTGTGCTCTTCAGTAACTTAAAAACTTTTCTGTCAACTTACCTGTCAGTTCACAGTACACAGTCAAATCTTACGGCTGCAATTCCTGTTACAACCAAAAGGATAGCTGTTATTCATGAACAAAAGTAGCGAGTGATTTAAAGAGATCCTTTGTAAAATAGGGAATACATTGTAACTGGATTTTTGAAATGAATATACAAAATGAGGTCCTGACCAAGTAGAATGCGTTCCCATCAGGTAGATTTGTATCGCTCTCCTGTACAAATGAAATTAAAGAGAAAAGATTATGTAATAAGGTTCTGCAAAAAAATGACACAGTACCTTCAGAAATTAGACATGTCCATGTTCAGTCAAGTGAGTTCAGCTCAAAGGCAGGTCCTTTGCTCATTCTCAACTGATGACTCATATCGAGCTGTTTTCTTTGGCAGTCTTTGTTAACCACAGTTTACCACTACCCCCCACCCCCCGCCACCACCTCCCCCCCCCACCCCCCCCTCCCCCAAATAAAGGCTGGTGAGGAAACCAGTTCCAAGTCTACCTCATAGAGTCGTACAGATGTACAGAACAGAAACAAACCCTTTGCTCCAACTCGTCCCTGCCGACCAGATATCCCAACCCAATCTAGTCCCATTTGCCAGTACTGGGCCCATATCCCTCTAAACCCTTCCTATTCATATACCCATCCAGATGCCTTTTAATTGCTGTAATTGTACCAGCCTCCGCCAGTTCCTCTGGGAGCTCATTCCATACACGTACCACCCTCTGCGTGAAAACATTGTTCCTGAGGTCTCTTTCATATCTTTCCTCTCTCACCCTAAACCTATGCCCTCCAGTTCTGAACGCCCCCCCACCCCAGGGAAAGGACTTTGTCTATTTACCCTATCCATGCCCCTCATGATTTTATAAACCTCTATAAGGTCATCCCTCAGCCTCCGACGCTCCAGGGGAAAACAGCCCCAGCCTACACAACCTCTCTCTTTAGCTCAAATCCCTCCAACCCTTGGAGGATTGTAAATCTTTTCTGAACCCTTTCATGTTTCACATTATCCTTCTGATAGGAAGGAGACCAGAATTGAACGCAATATTCCAAAAGTGGCCTAACCAACACCCTGTATAGGTGCAACATGACCTCCCAACTCCTGTACCCAATACTCGGACCAATAAAAGAAAGCATACCAAACAGCAGTCAGAGCAAAAATCAAGTTTGCTGTTGAATTTTACATTTTGTTTTCTTCATCTTTACCTTGGAGTTGGGAACTGTGACCTGAGAGCTGACCATGACCTTTGGATTGAGAGCAGCAGCATGTTAAAACATGCACTGTCAATGTTATGGTTCTGGAGAGGCGTTATGCTCATAACAAACATTGAATGTTAACTGGGGCATAATGGGCAGGCAACCAGTCTAACAAAGAGAAGCCAGGGTTTAACTTTGACCTTTCACTTATGTTTGAGTCAGAAGTAAAGTACCTGCAAAAACTGCAGGATGGAAGTTTGATTGCTGTCTGGTTAACCCCTGATCATCAACTTATTGAAAATATGGAGAATAGAATCTCTGTAGGAAATGAACGAATATTCCTTGGAGTCTATTGGAAGCTATCTACGTACATCAGGAACCGAGAAAGATACCGTCCCATGTTCCTCTGATGTTATGAATCACGGAAACAGCTTAAGATAGTGGCCAGTTCGATGTTATTTATTTTTGCATTTTGGAGACACAAACTGTGTCTGTTTGCCTGTCTGTCTTTGTATGAGAGTGGGGCTAGAATAAAGAAAGATTGGGTTTAAATCATAGATGTTAATTCGATTATTTTGTGACATAGCATTGTTCTGCTAAACCGACTGTATTATTAACAGCTTGTCAAATCTTTAAGCTATGGTATCTGATATCAATTGTTCACAAAGTCTGGTGCTGGCTATTAACCTCATTAGGAACCACTGGGTCAATTTTGCAGGTTATTTGATATTTTAATTTTACTGTGTTGGAAACACAGGGATAGGCAGGCTGACTTGATTTGGTTGTCTGTCTCCGTGTCGGAATATTTGTGTTGTCGACAATTAGAACACTAAACAAAGTTAGCGGAGATCTGTCTCTGGTGTTTCATACATCTCAAATTGCAATCTGATCCAAACTTCCCATCCTCAAAATGAATTTCAGTGGTGAAAGTCCACTTTGAACAATGAAGGAGCAAACGCTCATCCAATTTCAATCTGATGAGATTCTCATTTTGGCGATGACATTAGAAAGCCACATCAAGATGCTATCTTCCACGAGGAACGTTTATGGATTGTCGTTAGATCCAGTTGGGTCCTGAGTAAGGGAAAGGAAACTGAATCCTATAGACCTCACCCCAGTATGGCCTATCTGTTAATGCAGCTCATTTCAATTACAGAAATGACAGCGTTGGTTGCACAAGACAGTTTTTACTCAATACTCTCAACAGTGTAAGCATCCATTAAAATAAGTGGACCAACCTTCTCTGTTCTTGGAATATTTTCATATATCGCTGCTGAATTTTCATCCAATACAGTGCAGTATTCTGTGGGAATGCAAATCGTTAATTAGAAGATTAGAATCTTGACAGTGTGGAAACAGAATCTTTGGCCTAACAAGTCCGCACCGGCCCTCTGAAGGGTAGCTCACCCAGACTCACTCCCCTACCCTATATTTACCCCTGACTAATAACCGACACCATGGGCAATTTAGCACAGCCAATTCACCTTGCCCGCACCTCTTTGGATTGTGGGAGGAAACCCACGCAGACACAGGGAGAATGTGCAACCTCCACACAGACAGTCACCCAAGGCTGGAATTGACGTGGGGCCCTGGCACTGTGAGGCAGCAGTGCTAACCACTGAGCCACAGTGCCACCCTTACCATATTGAATCAGAGAATGAAGCAAAACAGAAACAAACCTTTTCACCTGCCACTTCATTATCAGCTCTACATACTATCCCGGGATCATTTGGTTGGATTGAGGATTTGTGTTACCGAGTTCAGGGTTACCATGAAGAATTGTCCTTCTCAATCTTTTCCCCTTGCCTGATGTGTGGTGACCCTCAGGTTAAACCACTGCTAATTGTCTATCTCTAGTAAGAGGGCAGCCCCATGGCCTGGTAAGACTATGGAGGCTTTACTCCCATTTCCCCACGGCTTTGTCAATAAGTTCCCTTCAATTTTCATTGGAAATTCCTTTGCAATTTGCTTGAAGTGGCATTTTGGACTGTATATTTTGGCTGGGAAAAACTCTGCATCTCACAGCTGTTAACTTTTAAATTTTTAATCCTGCAATTAATTTGCTCTTTTCTGTGTCTGAAAACAGCCTGGCCTAATATCCTCTGTGTCACAATTGTTTTATCACCTCTGTCAAATTTCTGTTTAACCTCAATTCTTTAAGAGGAATCACCCTGATATGTCCAGTCTCTCCACTGAACTAAAGTCCTTGTTTCCTGTCAGTAATCTGGTCACACACACACACTTCAAGACACCAACATTAGCCTCAAATCAATGAATCATCTCAGTGCCAAAAGACTTCAAACAATTAATTTCCTTTGGAGGAATTATAGTTTTATTTTTTGCTCTATATGCTGATTTCTAAACGGATTCTGTGTTTCCCTAAATAAATGATTAGATTAGATTACTTACAGTGTGGAAACAGGCCATTCGGCCCAACAAGTCCACACCGACCCTCCAAAGAGCAACCCACCCATACCCATTCCCCTACATTTACCCCTTCACCTAACACTACGGGACAATTTAGCATGGCCAATTCACCCTAACCTGCACATTTTTGGACTGTGGGAGGAAACCCACGCAGACACGGGGAGAATATGCAAACTCCACACAGTCAGTCGCCTGAGGTGGTAATTGAACCCAGGTCTCTGGCACTCTGAGGCAGCAGTGCTAACCACTGCACCCGTGGCTACTAGGGTGAGAAAATTACAATCAAAGGCATTCATTTGAAACAATCTTAATTTCGGAATGGGAAGCTTTAAGATTATAAGAGTGATTTAAACTTTACATGTTCATGTTAAATGAGTAACAGAGTCAGAGTCCCATTTCACATATCATTTTACACAACAGGTAAGGAAAAAAAATGATTTGCTCTCATCTGTCCCCAGACAGAAGTGACTCTTGCATAGGCACATGGATGATAGTAAAATGAAGGGTATGTAGGTTAGTTTGATCTTACAGTAGGATAAAAGGTTGGCACAACATCAGGGGCCAAAGGGCCTGTGCTGTGCTGTTCTATGTTCTATGAAACAGCCTGAATGCGTCATTATCTGGGTTGTCGTGATAGCTGACTGATAAGACAAATGGAGCTCATTGACTAAGTTGTCAAAGTCCTGTTCAGTCATTAGGCAGACACAACTGGTGGTGATCTGCCCACGCCTCGGCTGAGGAGAGAGGTTGTCAAGAAGAGAACAGGAATTACAACCGTTGTAGGAATTGAACCCATGCTGTTGGTGCCACTCTTCAAACCTGCCATTCGGCCAACTGAACTAACAACCCCTTTCACAAAAACTGGGGACCAAAGAATTCAAAACATCCATCTCCTTGTTAGTCCCCTAAGTAGCGTGCGTGCATGGAGTAGTTGGGACTGAGAACCCAGATGCTTTGACTCCTGAGTACTGGGTTCAATCCTGGTTGACCAGTTATCGGTAGGGTATTATTAAGCTGGAGAGGGTTCAGAAGATATTATTATGTTGTCAGGTACGAAAGGTTTGAATTATAAAGAAAGGCTCGATAGGCTGGGACATTTTTCACTAGAGTATAGGAGGTTGAGAGGTGACCTAATACAAGTTTATAAAATCATGAGGATAGGTTTAAGGGCAGGTACCTTTTACCCAAGGATGGGGGATTTCATGACTAAGGGACACAGTGTGAGGAGAGAGATTTTAAAAAGACATGAGGGGCAAATCTTTTACCCAGAGGCTGATTTGTGTGTGGAATGAGCTTCCTGATGAAGTGGTGGATGTGGGGACAGTTACAACATTTAACAGCCATTTGGATAAGGCCATGAATGGGAAATGTTTAGAGGGATATGGGCCAGGAGCAGGCAAATGGGACTGGTTTAGTTTGGGATTACGTTTGGCATGGACTGGTTGGATGGAAGAATCCCTTTCTGTGCTGTACGACTCTTTGACTGTACTCTGCACAGTCTTGAGCTTTCATGAAGAAAAGGTCAAAGGAGTCAAAACCGACAAGAAACAGAGCATGCGTGATGTATAAGTCAAGAGATTTGCAATAGCAGATAGTTCGCATTAGGAATAACCTCTGTTCACCATTCACAAAATAGTACAATGTTGAATATGTGCATGAAGTAGAATTTTCAGTCATGCATGTGTTGAGAATAGTGTCCTCAAAATGAACATCAAGCGAGCCATGCAATCACTGGGCGGCACAGTGGCACAGTGGTTAGCACTGCTGCCTCACAGCTCCAGAGACCCGGGTTCAATTCCCGCCTCAGGCGACTGACTGTGTGGAGTTTGCACGTTCTCCCAGCGTCTGCGTGGGTTTCCTCCGAGTGCTCCGGTTTCCTCCCACAGTCCAAAGATGTGCAGGTCAGGTGAATTGGCCATGCTAAATTGCCCATAGTGTTAGGTAAGGGGTAAATGTAGGGGCATGGGTGGGTTACGCTTCGGCGGGTCGGTGTGGACTTGTTGGGCCGAAGGGCCTGTTTCCACACTGTAATGTAATGTAATCTAATCTAAAGCATAGAACGAGGATTGATGCATTCGCTTGTCTTCATTTAGTTATGACGTTGGTCTGGGGTGGACAAATCACACGACGCTGGGTTCTAATTTTTAAAAATTTGTTTAGTTGAAAACACAAGCTTTTGGAGTCCTGCTACAACCCCCTGTCGTGTGATTTTTAAACTCATTTAGTTACAAACAAAAGAAATTAAATGAAAAGCAAAATGATGCACTAAATTAACTCGAAGTCAACAAGCAGAGTTAAAGCCTGCACTGCCACAGCAGTGTGGAAATACTGAAACATTTCACCTACCATTTGCTGTTTGACTAAAGTTCCTTTCGTGTTGTCCCTGTGTTTGAGCTTCATTCCTAAACAATTGTGGTGTGACAGAACAAAATGTCAACTGCTGAGGGGGAGTGTCATGTCAAGAAGTAGATCGAAACATAAAATTATGTTCATTAATGATTTCTTATTAAGGAACATATTTTGCGAATTGGAAGCAACAAATTCACTGAATACTGGCTGACACCCACGTTATGCATAAATACTGTAAGAACATAAGAACCAGGACAAGGAATTGGCCGTTCCATCCCTTGGGTCTGAGAGCACACGTTTAATACAATCATTGCAGATTGCAGCATGGACTCAACTCCACTTTACTGCCCTGTCGTTATAACCTTTCAACTGTTTAAAAATCTGACACCTGCTCCTCAAATTAATTCAGCACCCACCACAATCGGGGGGTAGCAAATTCCATAGATTCATAGCCCTTTGAGAGAACTAATCCCTCCTTATCGCTGTCTTAAGTCTGTCCATTTGCAGTTTAAAACTACAGCCTCTCATTGTGGAATACCCCAAAACAGGGAATATCTGCTCCACGTCTTCTTGAGCATATGAAACATAAATGAAAGGTTATATATTTAGTTGTTTCTGCAAGTAGCGAAATAAGGAAACTTGAAGCTACTGGAAAAGAGAACGATTCTGGCCAAATGTTTAGATTCTCTCTCTCTCTCTTACAGTTTGAATCGATAGGAGATGCAAAGTCAAATCACAGTATCAAAATGTGAAGAGAGACGTTCAAGTTCCTGTGATGTAGTGGTAGTGATCTTAATTCTGATTTAGCTATGTTTTGGGTCCAACCCCAACTACTCCAGAGCTGTGTAATAATGCTTCGAAAAATTTATACAATTTTCTATTAACCCCCTCTCCAGGGCACAAAACAAGCGGCCTGAGTTTTACTCCAGAGTCGAGAAAATGTGGAGCTGGAAAGGCACAGCAAGTCAGACAGAGGAGCAGACAAGTTGACGTTTTGGGTCAGGACCCTTCATCAAGACTTGGGGTGGTGGGGGAGAGGGGAAGGAAGCTCAGAAATAAATAGAGAGAAGGGGTTGGGACTGGGGGATGGTTGGGATGGTGATAGGTGGATGCAGGTAGTGGGTGATCATGAGTGGTCAGTGGGATAGGTGGAGCAGACAGGTGAGAAGGAAGATGGAAAGGTTAAGTTGGGTCAAGGAGGTGGGGAGGAGAGGGAGGGATGGGCATGGGATGAGGTTTGGGGGTAGGGAGAATTTGAAGCTGGTGAACTCTATGGTGAGGCCATTAATCTCCTGAGGCGCCTTTTCCCTCCAGTGTGCGTTGTGGCCTCATTTTGACAGTGGATGAGGCCTAGGATGGACGTGTCGCCAAGGGAGAGGGAGGGGGTGTTGAAAATGGCTGGCAACCAGGAAGTGGTGTTGATCGGAGCGTAGAGAGCACAGATGCTCCCCGAGTCGGAGCTTGGTCTCTCCTGATGTAGAGAAAACCACGTCAGGAGCATTAGAGCAGGTTGGAAGAAGTGCCGTGGAACAAGAAGTGGCAGAGTTAAATCAGAGTTGAGGAGAAATTGCTTCTCTCAGATGGTCAGAGTGCGGTGGATGGTGGGACAGTGAATAAAGTTAAGGAGGAGATCAACAGATTTTTAATTAGTCGTGGATTGTAGGGTGATGAAGAGTGGGCCGGAAAGAGGAATTGAGGCCAAGGGGAGATCAGCCATTATTACGTTAAATGGCAGAGCAGGGGGCTAAATGGCCTCACCCTGCCCCTTGTTCTTATGTTCTTACAGTCCCAGAGTAAGGATATACTATCTAGAAAGGCCTTAATCAATTTGAAATATGCAGCGAATACAAATATGCCTATAATTACTGAAGTAGACAGGCAAAAGGCTGGGAGAACACAGCAAGCCAGGCAGCATCAGGAGGTGGAGAAGTCAACATTTCAGGTGTAACCCTCCTTTAGGACTGGGGGTGGGTGTAGAGAGAGGGGGGGCGGGGGGCTGCACATAAAGGGGTTGGCGGGGTTTCAGGGTGGTGAAGTGGGGATAGGCGGAGACAGTTAGAGGGTACGTCCTGGTTGATCGATGGGAGCAACGAATCCGGCAGGTGGCTGGGAGGGGTGGAAGGGGAGGGGGATGGGGCTGGGAATGGGGGGGGGTGATGTGAAGGGTGGGTTGTTTGAAATTGGAGAACTCGGTGTTGAGTCGCCCGGGCTGTGGGCTGCCCAGGCGGAAAGATGAGGTGTCGTTCCTCCAATTTGCGGTGTGGTAATGTAGGAGGTCAACATTGACTCCTGGTACTGTCTGGCTTTCTGTGTTCGTCCAGCCTCCTGCCCCGTCTAATTTGGATTCTGACATCTGCAATTATTTTTTTCTTCTTCTAATTACTGAAGCAGAAATAATGGAATAATTTTTTTTTTAAGAAAAGCGTGCTTTGCTGGCCTTGGGCAATGCTATGAGGTGCGCAAGGAAATTTTAAACACTGCATTTACTCATCCTTCTTCCTTTTGATCATCCACGCACTGATCCCGCTGATCAAACCGAGACTGAGAAGAACTGCAGTTACTATGGCTACTATGACTCCATCACTTAGTTCGGTGCTGCCAGTGAGTTTGCCTGAAAATGCAAGAAAACACAATGCTGAGCTTGCCAGAGATGACTGCATACCAGGAGCAATGTGTAGATGTTTAAGATATCTTCATGTTGTAATATCTGACCAGCTTCAAATTGCAAACGTCCTTGGAATAAAAGTGATCATGATCGAAACTTGTAGAGCTCAGCGTCAAGAAATTGAAAATGAATTCCCATGCGACCAGCTAACTGAATTTCTGTTCTCTTCATCCTATGATGCGGTTGTTGTTTCTTCCTACAGCTCCTGCCCACAAGTGCAAATGGAAATTTGGCATTTATTTCTAAAGGAATGGAATATGAAAGTAAGGATGTATTGCTGCAACTGTAAAAGGCATTGGCGAGACCGCACCCCAAGTATTGCAAACGATTTTGCTTCCCTGACTTGGGAAGGGATGCAGTTCCATTGGAGGCAGTTCAGAGGAAGTTCACGAGATTGATTCCAGAGATGGGGTGTTTGCCTTATCAAGGGATATTGAACTGTTGAGGTCTACACTCTCTGGAATTTAGAAGGAAGAGAGGAGATCTAATTGAGGCATATAAGATACTCAAGGAGGTTGACAAAGTGGATGTGGAGCCGATATTTCTTCATGTGGTGCAACCTGGAATGAGAGGTCCTAGTTTTAGAATAAAAGATAGCAGATTAAGACAGAGATGAGGAGAAATTGTAACTCTCAAAGGGTCATGAAACTGTGGAATTCAATCCCACAGAGTGCAGTGGATGCTGAGACATTGAGTAAATTTAAGGAGGAGATAGATAGATTTTTCATTTTAATTCTTGCATGTCCTTGGCAGGGCAGGACAAGGAGTTGAAGTGATCGGTCACAGGGCAATGGGGTTGATTGGTGTGTATGTCCCAGAGGGGTTCTCTGAAACATTCCGCAAGTTAGCATCCTGTCTCTCCAATGTAACCACAAGTGATCAATGTCAACTTCACCACTTTCCTCATCTCCCCTCCCCCCCCCCACCTTATCCCATCTCCAACCCTCCAACTCGGCACTGCCATCTTGAACTGTCCCACCTGTCTCCACCTTCCTTCCCACCTATCTGCTCCACCCTCTGCTACGACCTATCGGCACCCCCTCACCTTTATCTACCTATCGCCTTCCCAGCTACCTTGCCCACCCCCCCCCCCCGCCTCACCCCCTCCCATTTATCTCTCAGCAAACCCCCCTCCCATCCCGCCACATTCCTGATTAAGGGCTGATAATTGAAAGATCGATTCTCCTGCTCCTGGGATGCTGCCTGACCGGCTGTACTTTTCCAGAACCACACTGATCTCCCTTTCCCCTATAGTAAAACCTTGTTCAGTCTCAAAAGTCGAACAGCCTTCAGATTATATTGCATTCGGAAAACCTGAGTGATGATTCTTTTGTTGTTAATTTGGGCAGTATAATCTAGATAACGGTTCGAAATGTAAAGGGTAGCTGGTGTTAGGTTTTTGTAGGTTGTATTGAAGTTTGCAGTAAATCATTTGTTTACCTTGTACAATCACTTGTACAGTAACGTTGCGGCTTTCCTTGTTAATGATGTTTTTAGCCTGACAAGTATAATTCCCACTATTATTCCTGCTCAGCGAGTCAATGTTAGAAACTTGTCCCGTGTTTAAAAGTCGACTCCCATTGTACCATCGATATCGAGCAGGTGGGATTGACACAGCAGAACAACGTAAGGTAAGCATTTTTCCCACTTCGACTTGAATTAGCCCTGAGGGTGTGATAGAGACATTCTCTGGTCCATCTATCAAATAAAGGAATCGAGACAGTCTATGATTTCTATTCAGCCAAAACAATTGCTAACATTGAAAGTAGAAAAATGCTTTAAGCTCCCTTTGTACTTACAATTAATCCGCAGGATGGTATGCCCGGACTCACTGCTAAAGTTATTGCTGGCTTGGCATTGATATATTCCTGAATCATTTCTGTTCACATTGACTATAGTCAGGGTGACATTGTCTGAAGAAAGTAGCGTTCTGGAATTAAACTGGATATCTCGGCTATTTTTGAGCCATTTTCGTGACTGCACAGAACCTGAGGCATGGCAAGTTAGTAAAACGGTGTCAGTGTTTTCAACTGGTTTTGAATTGTTGACCAACACAAAGACATTGTAAACTGCGTCTGTGAACGAAATGGGACATAAGGTTATGCTCTTTTCTCTGCATCATCTGCTGGTCCTTTGTAGGTTCATCAACTTCCTCTTTAATGGGAATCAACTTCAGTTAGATTCAGTGTCCAGAGGAACCTCGATTATCCGAACATCAATTATCCGAACTTCGGATTTTCCCAAGAAGTTCCGCTAAAAACGTTACAGCAAAGAGGTAAGTGAATTTGGATAACCTGTACCGGAGAACATGTGAAAATGCTGGCAAAAGCAAAGAAACAGGAATATCTCAAGCATCAGCGACTGTATATTTTTTACGCGAGTGTTAGTTAGAGTCCTTTGCAAAAGTAAGTGATTTATTCCTGTCAATGTTACTGGCCGTTCATGGAAATCAGAGAAAGTGAGCAGATGTACTTCTGTGTTTCTATCACGGAAACTAATGTATGCTCTTGTGATTGTAGAAGCTGTTGGGGACCTTGCTTAATGCTGGATTTGTTATACAATATTTATGTGATGGTAAGGGTTTGGTCCTTCTCAGTTTAACCTGCAATTGGCAGAATGCAAAGATTGGCTGGTTTAAATTAGGCATGATGGCTCAGTGGTTAGCACTGTTGCCTCACAGCTCCAGGGACCTAGGTTCGATTCCCACCTCGGGCGACTGTCTGTGTGGAGTTTGCACATTCTCCCCGTGTCTGCGTGGGTTTCCCTGTGTGCTCCGATTTCCTCCCACAATCCAAAGATGTGCAGGTTCGGTGAATTGGTCATAGTCGGGGGTAAATACGGGGAATGGGTCTGGGTGGGTTACTCTTCGGAGAGTCGGTTTGGGCTTGTTGGGCCGAAGGGCCTGTTTCCATACTGTAGGTAATCTAATCTAAAAATTGCAGACTCATCAAAATTATAGATTTAAATAAACTCTCCAGTAGAGCAGTTTGATCAGAACAGCTTCCCTTGTTTAAGATCAAATCAATTATCAGAATAATCAATTATCCGAATTAAATAGTGCCTGCCCATCTGGTTTGGATAGTCGAGGTTCCTCTGTATACGTCAATAGTCCTGAACCATCTTGTGACACAGTGGTAATGTCCTTGCCACTGAAACAGATACCTAGGCTCAAATTACAACATCCCTGTAACAGGTAGATTGAGAAATGTCTACGTTTCAACTCTGCCTCAACTAATCTGTGGCTGAAATTCTGCTTTATTCACCTGCGCCCTCTGGGCCTAAGCAAAGTGGTTCACTCCTGCCCAGCATCTCAACTTGCATTTGTCGAGATTTTGAGTGCATTCCTGGGATGACAAGGCTGGAATCAAAGGAGAGGTTGAATTGATTAAGATTATGCTCACTCGAATTCAGAAGGAAGGGTGGGGGGGGGGGGGGGGGGGCAGAGGGGGCGTTGGGTAGTCTTACATAAACCGATAAAATTCTAACAACACTGGACAAGATGAATTCAGGAATGATGTTCCCGATGGTAGGAGCAACGTACTGCAGATGCTGGAATCACTACTGAAAGCAAAGGAAATGCTGGAAATCACAGCGGGTCAGGCAGCATCTGGGGGGAGAGAGAGCACTCTAATGTTTCGAGTCTAGATGACTCTTCATCAGAGCTGATGTGAAGAGTGGAAGAGGCAGTACAGGGCAGCACGGTGGCTCAGTGGTTAGCACTGCTGCCTCACAACGCCAGGGACCCAGGTTCCATTCCTGCCTTGGGTAACTGTCTGTGTGGAGTTTGCACATTCTCCCCATGTCTGTGTGGTGCTCTGGTTTCCTCCCACAGTCCAAAGATGTGCAGGTCAGGGTGGATTGGCCAGGGGTGATTATGGGCAATGGATCTGGGTGGGTTACTCTTCGGAGGGTCAGGTATGGACTTGTTAGGCTGAAGGGCCTGTTTCCAAACTGTAGGGAATCTAATCTAATCTAATTTATGCAATGGTGGGGTAATGGGGGAGAAAGAGTATTGACCATTCAGATTAACTGATCAGAATGCAAAAATGGAAGAACAATGGCTATATCTAACTGCCAAACTGGAAAGAGCAGTCAGTCCCACTGAGGTGGGGGGAGGAGGGGGTTGGGAGAGGGGAGAGAGGACAGGGAGACAGAGAATGATTAGATTAGATTACATTACATTACAGTGTGGAAACAGGCCCTTCGGCCCAACAAGTCCACACCGGCCCGCCGAAGCGCAACCCACCATACCCCTACACTTACCCCTTACCTAACACTACGGGCAATTTAGCATGGCCAATTCACCTGACCTGCACATCTTTGGACTGTGGGAGGAAACCGGAGCACCCGGAGGAAACCCACGCAGACACGGGGAGAACGTGCAAACTCCACACAGTCAGTCGCCTGAGGCGGGAATTGAACCCGGGTCTCAGGCGCTGTGAGGCAGCAGTGCTAACCACTGTGCCACCGTGCCACCCACAAAACGTCCACACTAACCAACCCGCTGACATTGTCCCTTTCACCTAACACTACAGGCAATTTAGCATAGCCAATTTACCTAACCTGCACATTTTTGGACTGTGGGAGAAAATCCATGCAGACACAGGAGAATGTGTAAACTCCACACAGACAGTCACCTGAGGCAGGAATTGAACCAGGGTCTCTGGCGCTGTGAGGCAGCAGTGCTAACAATTGTGCCAATGTGCTGACCAATGGAACAAGCAAATCTGAAAGAAAGGGAAGAATTGGGAGTAGGTTCACACTCTTCAGTCCAGCAGGTTACAAAGTGCCCAGTCTGAAGATGAGATGTTGTTCCCCCATTGCAGCATT
The DNA here is from genome assembly GCF_037043375.1 of Chiloscyllium plagiosum. Classification (NCBI taxonomy): domain Eukaryota; kingdom Metazoa; phylum Chordata; class Chondrichthyes; order Orectolobiformes; family Hemiscylliidae; genus Chiloscyllium; species Chiloscyllium plagiosum. The sequence goes on from NW_028270176.1 coordinate 17,118,425, forward strand.
GCTGGGGACAGACCAGTGGGCACGCGAGCAGGGCGCTGTGTTAAAATGACCAGCTAGAGGAACGTCAGGGTCATGTTTGCACATGGACAAGAGGTGTGCTGCAAAGCGGTCACCCAATCTGCGTTTGGTTTCTCCAATCCAATTCTCCTGTCCGTACATAAGCATTACCCCGGCCTTCTCATTGTCGGTCATTTTAACACAGCCCCCCTGCTTGCGTGCCCACTGCTCTGTCCCCAGCAATGCTGCAACACTCCAGTGAATCACTGTGCAAACTGGAGGAACAACATCTCATCTTCACACTGGGCATTTTACAACTCCCATTTCTTCCCTTCTTTTTCGTTTTACTTGTTCCAATCTCTGTCGCCCTCTCTCCATTCCCCTCCACCACCCCCCCATTTGGACTGTCTGTTCTTTCTAGTTCGGCAGCTGGACACACCATTGGTCTGCATTACTCACATTCCGATCCCTGTTCACCACCTACAAGGCACAAGTCAGGAATAAGTGCGGCCTGGATGGGGGCAGCCCCGATAACACTCAAGAAACACGACACCATCCAGGGACCCCCACTTGATTGGCCCCACATTGACTCCCTCCCACACCGACGCTCAGTAGTGGCAGTGTGTACCACCTACAGAGGAACTTTGATCATCCAAATATCAATTATCCGAATATCGGGTTATCCGAAGGAGATCTCGAGGTCCCGATAGAAACATTACATCAAAGACGTGTTTCCAACACTGATAACGTCTTTTGTTTACAATGATTAAAGGTGAACGTGGCTTACTGAAATGCTGCCGAGAACAGTGCTGGACTGATGGGAGCCCAGGCACCGCCTCCAAATGACTGACCGCACTCCCTCTCTCTATCCCCCCAGACTTTCCCTGGAGTTCTACATAGTGGTGTTCCCTAAACCCCACGTCCCCAGATAATCTCTCCAACACTGTCCTGTACAGGGCAAACGTGGAACCTGTCAAAAAGTTGCAGTAAAACGTTTGTGTGCGTGTGCCTGTGTGTCTGTGTGAGAGAGTAAGTGTGTGTGTGTGTCTGTGGGTGTGTGGGGGTGTCTGTGTCTCTGTGTTTGTGTGTGTCTGTATCTGTGTGAGAGAGTATGTGTGGATATGTGTGTGTATGTATGTGTGTGTATGTGTTTGTGTGTGTATGTGTGTGTGTGATTGTGTGTGTGTGAGAGAAAAAGTGTGTGTGTGTGTCTGTGGGTATGTGGGGGTGTCTGTGTCCCTGTGTTTGTGTGTGTCTGTATCTGTGTGAGAGAGTGTGTGTGGATATGTGTGTGTATGTATGTGTGTGTATGTGTGTGAGTGTGTGTATGTGTGTGTATATGTCTGTGTGTGTGTCTGTGTGAGTGTGTGTGTGTCTGTGTATGTGTGTCTGAATGAGTGTGTGTGTGTCTGTGTCTGCGTGTCTGTGTGTGTGTCTATGTGTGTGTCGGTGTGTGTGTCTGTGTGTGTTTGTGTCTGTGTGTGTATCTGTGTCTGTGTGTGTGTCTGTGTGTGTGTCTGTGTCTGTGTGTGTGTCTGTGTGTGTGTCTGTGTCTGTGTGTGTTTATGTCTGTGTGTGTGTGTATGTGGGTGTGTCTGTGGGTGTGTGGGGATGTCTGTGTCTCTGTGTCTCTGTGTTTGTGTGTCTGTGTGAGTATGTATGTGTGTGTATGTGTGTGAGTGCGTGTATGTGTGTAAGAGAGTGTAAGTGTGTGTGTGTCTGTGTGTGTGTCTGCGTGTGAGTGTGTGTGTGTGTCTGTGGGTATGTCTGTGTGTGTGTCTGTGTGAGTGTGTGTGTGTCTGTGTACGTGTGTCTGAATGAGTGTGTGTGTCTGAATGAGTGTGTGTGTGTCAGTGTAAGTGTGTGTTTGTGTGAGTGTATGTCTGTGTGCGTCTGTGTGTGCGTCTGTGTGTGTCTGTGTGTGTGTCTGTGCATGTGTCTGTGTGTGTGGGTGTGTGGGTGTCTGTGTGTGGATGTGTGGGTGTGTGGGGGTGTGAGTGTGGGTGTGTGTGTGTGTGTGAGTATGTGTGTGTGCATTTGTCTGTGTGAGTGTGTGTGTGCCTGTGTGTGTGTGAGTATGTGTGTATGTGTCTGTGTGTATGTGTGTGTCTGTGTGTGTGTGTGTGTGTCTGTGTGTGTATGTGTGTGTGTCTGTTTGTGTGTGTCTGTGTATGTGTATGTGTGTATGTCTGTGTGTGTGTGAATGTGTATGTCTGTGTGTGAATGTGTCTGTGTGTGTGTCTGTGTGTGTGAGTGTGTGTGTAGGTGTGTATGTGAGTGTGTGTGTGCATCTGTGTGAGAGAGTGTGTGTGAGTGTATGTGTGTGTGAGTGTGTGTATGTGGTTGTGTGTGTGGGTGTGTGTGTGAGTCTGTGTGTGTGTGCATGTGTGTGAGAGAGTGTGTGTGTGTGTGTGTGTGTGAGTCTGTGTGTGTGAGTGTGTGTGTGGGTGTGTGAGTGGGTGTGAGTGTGTGTGCTTGGGTGGGTGTGTGGGTGTGTGAGAGTGTGTTGGTGTGTGTGGGTGTGTGTGTGAGTGTGTGCGTTAGTGTGTGTGTGTGTGGGTGTGTGTGTATGTGAGTGTTTGTGTGTGTGAGTGCATATGTGGGTGTCTGTGTGTATGTGTGTGTGTCTGTGTGAGTGTGTGTGAGTGTGTGTGTGGGTGTCTGTGTGTCGGTGTGTGTGTGTGTCTGTGTGAGTGTGAGTGTGTGTGGGTGTGTCTGTGTGAGTGTGAGTGCGTGTGGGTGTGTCTGTGTGAGTGTGAGTGCGTATGAGTGTCTGTGTGTATGTGTGTGTGAGTGTGTGTGTGAGTATGTGAGTGTGTATGTGAGTGTGTGTGAGTGTGTGTGTATGGGTGTGTATGAGTGTGTGTGAGTGTGGGTGTGTGTGGGAGTGTGTGGGAGTGTGTGTGTGAGTATGTGTGTGGGTGTGTGTGAATACATGTGTGTGAGTGTGAGTGTGTGTATGTGTGTGTATGTGTGTGTGTGTGGGTGTGTGTGTGCATGTGAGTGTGTGGGTGTGTATGTGCTTATGTGAGTGTGTGTGTGTGTCTGTGTGTGTCTGTCTGTGTGTGTCTGTGTGTGTGTCTGTGTGTGTGTCTGTGTGTGTGAGTGTGTATGTCTGTGTGTGTGAGTGTGTTTGGGTGTATGTCTGTTTGTGTATGTGTGTCTGTATGTGTGAGAGTGTGTGTGAGTGTGTGTGGGTGTGGGTGTGTCTGTGTGTCTGTGTGTGTGGGTGTGTGGGGGGAGCGTGGGTGTGGGTGTCTGTGTGCCTGTGGGTGTGTCTGTGTGAGTGTGCGTGTGTGAGTGAGTATGGGTGTGTCTGTGTGAGTGAGTGTGTATGAGTTTGTGTGTGTGAGTGTGTGTGTGTGTGAGTGTGTGGGTGTGTGTATATGTGTGTGTGTGAGTGTATGTGGATGTGTGTGTGTTGATGCCTATGTGTCTGTGTGTGTGTCTGTGTGTGTGAGTGTGTATATCTGTGTGTGTGTGTGTGTGTGTGTCTGTGAGTATGTCTCTGTGTGTGTCTGTGTATGTATGTGTGTCTGTGTGTGTGAGAGTGTGTGTGTGAGTGTGTGTGTGAGTGTGTGTGTGGGTGTGGGAGTGTGGGTGTGGGCGTCGGTGTGTCTGTGTGTGTCTGTATGAGTGTGTGTGTGTGGGTGTCTGTGTGTCTGTGTGTGTCTGTGTGAGTGAGTGTGTGTATGTGTGTGTGTGTGTGGGTGTGTGTGTGCATGTGAGTGTGTGGGTGTGTGTGTGTGTGTATGTGAGTGTGTGTGTGTGTCTGTGTGTCTGTCTGTGTGTGTCTGTGTGTGTGGGTGTCTGTGTGTGTTTATGTCTGTGTGTGTGAGTGTGTATGTCTGTGTGTGTGAGTGTGTCTGGGTGTATGTCTGTTTGTGTATGTGTGTCTGTATGTGTGAGAGTGTGTGTGAGTGTGTGTGGGTGTGGGTGTGTCTGTGTGTCTGAGTGTGTGGGTGTGTGGGGGGAGCGTGGGTGTCTGTGTGTCTGTGGGTGTGTCTGTGTGAGTGTGCGTGTGTGTGTGAGTGAGTGTGGGTGTGTCTGTGTGAGTGTGTGTGTGTATGAGTGTGTGTGTGTGAGTGTGTGGGTGTGTGTATATGTGTGTGTGTGAGTGTATGTGGATGTGTGTGTGTTGGTGCCTATGTGTCTGTGTGTGTGTGTGTGTGTGTGTGTGTGAGTGTGTATATCTGTGTGTGTGTCTGTGAGTATGTCTCTGTGTGTGTCTGTGTATGTATGTGTGTCTGTGTGTGTGAGAGTGTGTGTGTGAGTGTGTGTGTGAGTGTGTGGGTGTCGGTGTGGGAGTGTGGGTGTGGGCATCGGTGTGTCTGTGTGTGTCTGTATGAGTGTGTGTGTGTGGGTGTCTGTGTGTCTGTGTGTGTCTGTGTGAGTGTGTGTGTGGGGGTGTGTCTGTGTCTGTGTGTGTCTGTATGAGTGTGTGTGAGTGTGTGTGTGGGTGTCTGTGTGTCTGTGTGGGTGTCTGTGCGAGTGTGTGTGAATGAGTGTGTGTGGGTGGGTGTGTGTATATGTGTGTGTGGGTGAGTGTGTGTGTGGGTGTGTGTATACGTGTGTAGGGGTGAGTGTGTGGGTGTGTGTGTATGTGAGAGTGTGTGTGCATGTGTGAGTGTGTGTGTGTGGGTGTGAGTGTGGGTGTGTGTGCGTGAGTGAGTGTGTATATGCATGTGTCTGTGTGAGTGTGTGTGTCTGTGTGTGTGTGAGTATGTGTGTATGTGTCTGAGTGTATGTGTGTGTCTGTGTGTGTGTATGTGTCTGTGTGTATGTGTGTGTCTGTGTGTGTGAGTGTGTGTGAGTATGTGTGTATGTGTCTGTGTGAGTGTGTGTGGGTGTGTGTGTCTGTGTGTGTGGTTGTGTGTGAGTGTGTGTGTGTGAGTGTGTGTGTGGGTTTGTGTATGTGTGTGAGAGTGTGTGTGTGTTTGGGTGGGTGTGTGAGAGTGTATTGGTGTGTATGGGTGTGTGTGTGTGAGTGTGTGTGTGTTAGTGTGTGTGTGTGTGAGTGGTTGTGTGTATGAGTGCATGTGTGGGTGTCTGTGTGTATGTGTGTGTGTGTCTGTGTGAGTGTGTGTGTGTGAGTGTATGTGTGTGGGTGTGGGTGTCAGTGTGTTGGTGTGTGTGTCTGCGTGAGTGTGTGTGTGAGTGTGTGTGGGTGTGTCTGTGTGAGTGTGTGTATGTATGTATGTGTATGCATGTGTGTGTGTTTGGATGTGTGTGTGTGAGTGTGTGTGTGTGTGTGAGTATGTGTGTGTGTGGGGGGGGGTGAGTGTGTATGTATGTGTGTGTTTGAGTGAGTGTGTGAGTGTGTGAGTGTATGTATGTGTGTGTTGGAGTGCTTGAGTGAGTTTGTGGGTGTGTGTGTTTATGTGTGTGTGAATGTGCGTGGTTGTGTCTGTGTGAGTGTGTGTGAGTGTGTGTGTGTGTTTGAGTGAGTGTATGTGTGTGTGTTTATGTGTGCGTGGGTGTGTATGTCTGTGTGAGTGTGTGTGTCTGTGCATGTGCGTCTGGGTGCGTGTGTGTAAGTGTGCGTGAGTATGTGTGTGTGTGTGTAGGTGGGTGTGTCTGTATGTGAGTGTGTGTGTGAGTGTGTGTGGTTGTGTGTGTGTGGATGTGTCTGTGTGAGTGTGTGTGTTTGGGTGTGTGTGTGTGAGTGTGTGTGTGGGTGTGGGTGTGAGTATGTGTGTGTGTATGTATGAGTGTGTTTGAGTGAGTGTGTGTATGTGTGTGTGAGTGTGTGTGTGTTTGAGTGAGTGTGTGGGTGTATGTGTTTATGTGTGTGAGAGTGTGTGTGTGTCTGAGTGTGTGTGTGTGTGCCTGTGCATGTGTGTGTGTTTGGGTGCGTGTGTGTGTGTGAATGTGTGAGTGTGTGTGTGGGTGAGTGTGAGTATGTGTGGGTGTGTGTGTGAATGAGTGTGTGTATGTATGTGTGTGTTTGAGTGAGTGTGTGGGTTGTGTGTTTATGTGTGTGTGAGTGTGTGTGTATGTGTGTGTGCGCATGGGTATGTGTGTGTGGGGGTGTGTGGGTGTGTGAGTGTGTGTGAGCTTGTGTGTGTGTTTGTGTGTGCGAGAGTGTGTGTGTGTGTATGTGTGTGTGGGTGTGTGAGTATATGTATGGGAGGGTGTGTGCTTGTGTGAGTGTGTGTGTGGGTGTGTGTGGGTGTGTGAGTGTGTGTGCATGTGTGTGTGTGTTTGTTTGTGTGTGGGTGTATGTGTGTGGGTATGTGTTTGTAAGTGTGCATGTGTGTGTGTGAGTATGTGTGTGAGTGTGTGTGTTTGTGTGGGTATGTGGGTGTGTGTGTGAGTGTGTGTGTCTGTGTGTAGGGTGTGTATGTGAGTATGTGTGTGTGGGGGGGGTGAGTGTGTATGTATGTGTGTGTTTGAGTGAGTGTGTGGATGTGTGTGTTTATGTGTGTGTGAGTTTGAGTGACTGTGTGGGTGTGTGTGTTTATGTGTGTGTGAATGTGCGTGGTTGTGTGTGTGTGTATGTGTGTGTGTGTGAGTGTGTGTGTGTTTGAGTGAGTGTATGGGTGGGTGTGTTTATGCGTGTGTGGGTGTGTGTGACTGTGTGAGTGTGTGTGCCTGTGCATGTGTGTCTGTTTGGGTGTGTGTGTGTGAGTGTGCGTGTGTGTGTGAGTGTGCGTATGGGAGGATGTGTGTTTGTGTGTCTGTGGGTATGTCTGTGTGTGTGTCTGTGTGAGTGTGTGTGTGTCTGTGTACGTGTGTCTGAATGAGTGTGTGTGTCTGTGTGAGTGTATGTCTGTGTGTGCATCTGTGTGTGCCTGTGTGTGTGTTTGTGTGTGTGTGTGAGTGTGTGTGGGTGTATGAGTGTGTGTGTTTGTGTATGTGTGGGTGTGTGTGTGGGTATGTGTTTGTAAGTGTGTGTGTGTGAGTATGTGTGTGAGTGTGTGTGTTTGTGTGGCTGTGTGGGTGTGGGTGTGTGTATGAGTGTGTGTGTCTGTGTGTAGGGTGTGTGTGTGTGTTTGTGTGTGGGGGGGTGAGTGTGTATGTATGTGTGTGTTTGAGTGGGTGTGTGGATGGGTGTGTTTATGTGTGTGTGTGTGTGTGTTTGAGTGACTGTGTGGGTGTGTGTGTTTATGTGTGTGTGAATGTGCGTGGTTGTGTGTGTGTGTGTGAGTGTGTGTGTGTGTATGTGTGTGTGTGTGAGTGTGTGTGTGTTTGAGTGAGTGTATGGGTGTGTGTGTTTATGTGTGTGTGGGTGTGTGTGTCTGTGTGAGTGTGCGTGCCTGTGCATGTGTGTCTGTTTGGGTGTGTGTGTGTGAGTGTGCGTGTGTGTGTGAGTGTGCGTATGGGAGGGTGTGTGTTTGTGTGTCTGTGGGTTTGTCTGTGTGTGTGTCTGTGTGAGTGTGTCTGTATACGTGTGTCTGAATGAGTGTGTGTGTGTCTGTGTAAGTGTGTATGTGTGTGTGTGTCTGTGTGAGTGTATGTCTGTGTGTGCGTCTGTGTGTGTCTGTGTGTGTTTGTGTGTGTGTGTGAGTGTGTGTGTGTGGGTGTGTGTGGGTGTATGAGTGTGTGTGTGCATGTGTGTGTGTTTGTGTATGTGTTGGTGTGTGTGTGGGTATGTGTTTGTAAGTGTGCATGTGTGTGTTTGTGTGAGTATGTGTGTGAGTGTGTGTGTTTGTGTGGGTGTGTGTGTGTCTATGTGTAGGGTGTGTGTGTGTGTGTTTGTGTGTGTGTGAGTATGTGTGTGTGAGGGTGTGTGTGTATGTGTGTGTGTGTGTGGGTGTGTGTGTGTGGCTGGATGTGTGTATGTGTGTGGGCGTGTGTGGGTTTGTGTGTGTGTGAGTGTGTGTGTGGGTGTGTGTGTATGTGTGTGTATGTGTGTGTGTTTATGTGTGCGCGGGTATGTGTGTGTGTCTGTGTGTGGGGGGTGGGTATGTATGGGTGTGTGTGTGTGGGTAGGTGTGTGTGGGTGTGAGTGTCAGTGTGTGTGTATGTGTGTGGGTGTGGGTGTATGGGTGTGTGTGTGTGTGTGTGTGTGTGTGTGTGTGGGTGTGTGTGTGAGTATGTGTGTGGATGTGTGTGTGAGTGTGTGTGTGTGTAGATGTGTGTATGGGTGTGTGTGTGAGTGTTTGTGTGTATGTGTGTGGGTTTGTGTGTATGTGTGGTTGTGTGTGTGGATGCGTGTGGGGGTGGGTGTGTGTGGGTGTGTGTATGTGTGCATGTGTGGGTGTGTTTGTGTGAGTGGGTGTGTGTGTATGTGTGTGTGAGAGTGTGTGTGTGTGTGTGTATGAGTGTCTGTGTGTGAGTGTGTGAGTGTGTGTGTGTATGTGTGTGTGTACATGTGTGTGTGAGTGTATGTTTCGGTGTGTGTGAGTTTGTGTGTGAGAGTGTGTGTGTAGAGGCGTGTGTGGATGTGTCTGTGTGAGTGTGTGCGTGCGTGTGCATGTGTGTGTGTTTGGGTATGTGTGTGTGTGTGTATGTGTGGATGTGTGTGTGGGTGTGTGGGTGTATGTATGTGTGTGTTTGAGTGAGTGTGTGGGTGTGTGTGTGTGTGTGTGTGGGTGCGTGGGTGTGCGTGTGTGGGTGTATGTGAGTGCATGTGAGTGTATGTGTGAGTGTGTGTGTATGTGTGTGTGAGTGTGTGTGTGTTTGAGTGAGTGTGTGGGTGTGTGTGTTTATGTGTGTGTGAGTGTGTGTGTATGTGTGGGTGGGTGTGCCTGTGAGAGTGGGTGTGTGTGCCTGTGCATGTGTATGTGTTTGTGTGTGTGAGTGTGTCTGTGTGGGTGTGTGTGAGTATGTGTGTGTGGGTGTGTCTGTACGTGAGTGTGTGGTTGTGTGTGTGTGAGTGTGTGTGAGTGTGTGTGTGTATGTGTGTGTGAGTGTGAGTGTATGTATGAGTGTGTTTGAGTGAGTGTTTGGGTGGGTGCGTTTATGTGTGTGTGAGTGTGTGTGTGTATGTGTGTGTGCGTGGGTGTGTGTGTGTTGGTGCGTGGGTGTGCGTGTGTGGGTGTGTGTATGGGTATGTGTGTGTGTGGGGGGGAGTGTGTGGGTGTGTGAGTGTATGTGAGTGTGTGTGGGGGTAAGTGTGTGGGTGTGAGTGTGTGTGGAAGTGTGTGTGTTTGTGTGGTGTGTGTGTAAGTGTGTGTGTGGGTGTGTGTGTGAGAGTGTGTCTGTGGGCGTGTGAGTGTGTTTGAGTGTGTGTGTGAGGGTGTGTGTGTGTATGTGTGTGTGTGGGTGTGTGTGTGTGTGGGTATGTGTGTGGGTGTGTGTGTATGTGTGTGGGTGTGTGTGGGTTTGTGTGTGTGTATGTGGGTTTGTGTGTGTGTGTGTGTATGTGTGTGGGTGGGTGTGTGAGTGTGCTTGTGGGTGTGTGTGGATGTGTCTGTGTGAGTGTGTGTGTGGGTGGGGTGGGTGTGTGTGTGAGCGTGTTTGTGGGTGTGTGTGGGGGTGTGGGGGTGTGTGAGCGTGTTTGTGGGTGTGTGTGGATGTGTCTGTGTGTGTGTATATGTATGTGTGAGTTTGAGTGAGTGTGTGGGTGTGTGAGTGTGTGAATGTGTGTATGAGTGTGTGTGTATATGTGTGTGTGTGTGTCTGTGTGAGTGGATGTGTGTGCCTGTGCATGTGTGTGTTTTTGGTTGTGTGAGTGTGTGTGTGTGCATGTGTGTGGGTGTGTGTGTGTGTGGGTGTGTGGGTGTATGTTTGTGAATGTGTGGGTTTGTGTGTGGGTGTGTGTGGGGTGTGAGTGTGTGGGTCTGTGTGTGAGTGTGTGCGTGTGTGGGTGTGTATGAGTGTATGTGTGAGTGTGTTGGTGTTTGTGAATGTGTGTGTGGGTGTGTTTGTGAGTGTGTGTGTGTGTGGGGGTGTGTGTGTGAGTGTGTGAGTGTGTGAGTGTGTGAGTGTGTGTGTGTGGGGGGGGGCTGTGAGTGTGTGTGTGAGTGTGTGTGTGTGAATGTATGTGTGTTGGTGTATGTGGGGATGTGAGTGTGCGTGAGTGTGTGTGTGGGTGTGTGTGTGAGTGTGGGTGTGTGTGTGTGTGTGTGGGGATGTGAGTGTGAGTGTGTGTGTGGATGTGTGTGTGTGGGTGGGTGTGAATGTGTGTGAGTGTGTGTGTGGGTGAGTGTGTGTGGCTGTGAGTGTGTATGTGCGAGTGTGTGTGTGTGAGAGTGTTTGTGTGAGTGTGTGTGTGTGTGTGCGTGTGTGTGTGTATGGGAGTGTGTGTGTGAGAGAGTGTGTGTGAGTGTGTGTGTGTGAGTGTGTGTGGATGTGTGTGTGGGTGTGTGTGGCTGTGAGTGTGTGTGTGTGAGTGTGTCTGTGTGTGAGAGTGTTTGTGTGAGTCTGTGTGTGTGTGTGTATGGGCGTGTGTGAGTGTGAGTGTGTGTGAGTGTGTGTGTGTGAGTGTGTGTGGATATGTGTGTGGGTGTGTATGAGTGTGTGTGTGAGTGTGTGTATGTGTATGTGTGGGTGTGTGTGTGTGTGAGTGTGTGTGTGTGAGTGTTTGTGTGAGTGTGTGTGTGTGAGTGTGTGTGTGTGTGTGTGTGTGTGTGTGTGAGTGTGTGTGTGTGAGTGTTTGTGTGAGTGTGTGTGTGGGTGTGTGTGTGTATGTGTATGTGTGAGTGTGTGTGTGTGAGTGTGTGTGTGTGGGTGTGTGTTTGAGTGAGTGTGTGTGTGTGAGTGCTTGTGTGAGTGTGTGTGTGGGTGTGTGTGTGAATGTGTGTGTGTGAATGTGTGTGTGTGTGTGTGTGTGAGTGTGTGTGTGAGTGTGTGTGTGTGTGAGTGTGTGAGTGTGTGTGTGAGTGCGTGTGTGAGTGTGTGTGTGAGGGTGTGTGTGTGTATGTGTGTGTGTGGGTGTGTGTGTGTGTGGGTATGTGTGTGGGTGTGTGTGTATGTGTGTGGGTGTGTGTGGGTTTGTGTGTGTGTATGTGGGTTTGTGTGTGTGTGTGTGTGTGTGTGTGAGTGTGTGTGTGTGAGTGTTTGTGTGAGTGTGTGTGTGGGTGTGTGTGTATGTGTATGTGTGAGTGTGTGTGTGTGAGTGTGTGTGTGTGGGTGTGTGTTTGAGTGAGTGTGTGTGTGTGAGTGCTTGTGTGAGTGTGTGTGTGGGTGTGTGTGTGAATGTGTGTGTGTGAATGTGTGTGTGTGTGTGTGTGTGAGTGTGTGTGTGAGTGTGTGTGTGTGTGAGTGTGTGAGTGTGTGTGTGAGTGCGTGTGTGAGTGTGTGTGTGTGCGTGTGTGAGTGTGTGTGTGTGAGAGTGTAAGTGTGTGTGTGAGTGTGAGTGTGTGTGTGAGTGTGTGTGTGTAGTGTGTGTGTGAGTGCATGTGTGTGTGTGTGAGTGTGTGTGTGAGTGTGTGTGTGTGAGTGTGTGTGTGAGTGAGTGTGTGAGTGAGTGTGTGAGTGTGTGTGAGAGTGTGTGTGAGTGTGAGTGTGTGTGTGAGTGTGTGTGTGTGTGTGTGAGTGTGTGTGAGTGTGTGTGTGTGTGAGAGTGTAAGTGTGTGTGTGAGTGTGAGTGTGTGTGTGAGTGTGTGTGTGTAGTGCGTGTGTGAGTGCGTGTGTGTGTGTGTGTGAGTGTGCATGTGAGTGTGTGTATGTGAGTGTGTGAGTGAGTGTGTGTGAGAGTGTATGTGAGTGTGAGTGTGTGTGTGGATGTGTGTGTGTGGGTGGGTGTGAATGTGTGTGAGTGTGTGTGTGGGTGAGTGTGTGTGGCTGTGAGTGTGTATGTGCGAGTGTGTGTGTGTGAGAGTGTTTGTGTGAGTGTGTGTGTGTGTGTGCGTGTGTGTGTGTATGGGAGTGTGTGTGTGAGAGAGTGTGTGTGAGTGTGTGTGTGTGTGAGTGTGTGTGGATGTGTGTGTGGGTGTGTGTGGCTGTGAGTGTGTGTGTGTGAGTGTGTCTGTGTGTGAGAGTGTTTGTGTGAGTCTGTGTGTGTGTGTGTATGGGCGTGTGTGAGTGTGAGTGTGTGTGAGTGTGTGTGTGTGAGTGTGTGTGGATATGTGTGTGGGTGTGTATGAGTGTGTGTGTGAGTGTGTGTATGTGTATGTGTGGGTGTGTGTGTGTGTGAGTGTGTGTGTGTGAGTGTTTGTGTGAGTGTGTGTGTGTGAGTGTGTGTGTGTGTGTGTGTGTGTGTGAGTGTGTGTGTGTGAGTGTTTGTGTGAGTGTGTGTGTGGGTGTGTGTGTGTATGTGTATGTGTGAGTGTGTGTGTGTGAGTGTGTGTGTGTGGGTGTGTGTTTGAGTGAGTGTGTGTGTGTGAGTGCTTGTGTGAGTGTGTGTGTGGGTGTGTGTGTGAATGTGTGTGTGTGAATGTGTGTGTGTGTGTGTGTGTGAGTGTGTGTGTGAGTGTGTGTGTGTGTGAGTGTGTGAGTGTGTGTGTGAGTGCGTGTGTGAGTGTGTGTGTGAGGGTGTGTGTGTGTATGTGTGTGTGTGGGTGTGTGTGTGTGTGGGTATGTGTGTGGGTGTGTGTGTATGTGTGTGGGTGTGTGTGGGTTTGTGTGTGTGTATGTGGGTTTGTGTGTGTGTGTGTGTGTGTGTGTGAGTGTGTGTGTGTGAGTGTTTGTGTGAGTGTGTGTGTGGGTGTGTGTGTATGTGTATGTGTGAGTGTGTGTGTGTGAGTGTGTGTGTGTGGGTGTGTGTTTGAGTGAGTGTGTGTGTGTGAGTGCTTGTGTGAGTGTGTGTGTGGGTGTGTGTGTGAATGTGTGTGTGTGAATGTGTGTGTGTGTGTGTGTGAGTGTGTGTGTGAGTGTGTGTGTGTGTGAGTGTGTGAGTGTGTGTGTGAGTGCGTGTGTGAGTGTGTGTGTGCGTGTGTGAGTGTGTGTGTGTGAGAGTGTAAGTGTGTGTGTGAGTGTGAGTGTGTGTGTGAGTGTGTGTGTGTAGTGTGTGTGTGAGTGCATGTGTGTGTGTGTGAGTGTGTGTGTGAGTGTGTGTGTGTGAGTGTGTGTGTGAGTGAGTGTGTGAGTGAGTGTGTGAGTGTGTGTGAGAGTGTGTGTGAGTGTGAGTGTGTGTGTGAGTGTGTGTGTGTGTGTGTGAGTGTGTGTGAGTGTGTGTGTGTGTGAGAGTGTAAGTGTGTGTGTGAGTGTGAGTGTGTGTGTGAGTGTGTGTGTGTAGTGCGTGTGTGAGTGCGTGTGTGTGTGTGTGTGAGTGTGCATGTGAGTGTGTGTATGTGAGTGTGTGAGTGAGTGTGTGTGAGAGTGTATGTGAGTGTGAGTGTGTGTGTGAGTGTGTGTGTGTGTGAGAGAGAGTGTGTGAGTGTATGTGTGTGTGTGTGTGTGAGAGTGTGTCAGTGTATGTGTGTGTGTGTATGAGTGTGTGTGTGAGTGTGAGTGTGTGTGTGTATGTGTGTGTGTGTGAGTGTGTGTGTGTGTGAGTGTGTGAGTGTACGTGTGTGTGTGTGTGAGTGTGTGTGTGTGAGTGTGTGTGAGTGTGTGTGTGAGTGTGTGTGTGTGAATGTGTGTGTGTGTGTGAGTGTGTGTGTGTGTGAGTGTGTGTGTGTTTGTGAGTGTGTGTTTGTGTGTGTGAATGTGTGTGTGTGTGTGTGTGAATGTGTGTGTGTGAGTGTGAGTGTGTGTGTGTGTGAGTGTGTGTGAGTGTGAGTGTGTGTGTGAGTGAGTGTGTGTGAGTGTGTGTGAGTGAGTGTGTGTGTGAGTGTGTGTGTGTGAGTGTGTGTGTGAGTGTGAGTGAGTGTGTGTGTGTGAGAGTGTGTGTGAGTGTGAGTGTGTGTGTGTGAGTGTGTGTGTGTGTGAGTGTGTGTGTGTGAGTGTGTGTGTGTGTGTGTGTGTGTGAGTGTGTGTGGGTTTGTGTATGTGTGTGAGTGTGTGTGTGTTTGGGTGGGTGTGTGAGAGTGTATTGGTGTGTATGGGTGTGTGTGTGTGAGTGTGTGTGTGTTAGTGTGTGTGTGTGTGAGTGGTTGTGTGTATGAGTGCATGTGTGGGTGTCTGTGTGTATGTGTGTGTGTGTCTGTGTGAGTGTGTGTGTGTGTGTGAGTGTATGTGTGTGGGTGTGGGTGTCTGTGCGTTGGTGTGTGTGTCTGCGTGAGTGTGTGTGTGAGTGTGTGTGGGTGTGTCTGTGTATGTATGTATGTGTGTGTATGTGTGTGTGTTTGGGTGTGTGTGAGAGCGTGGATGTGTCTGTGTGAGTGTGTGTGTGCATGTGCATGTGTGTGTGTTTGGATGTGTGTGTGTGAGTGTGTGTGTGAGTATGTGTGTGTGTGGGGGGGGTGAGTGTGTATGTATGTGTGTGTTTGAGTGAGTGTGTGTGTGTGTGTGGGTGTATGTATGTGTGTGTTGGAGTGCTTGAGTGAGTGTGTGGGTGTGTGTGTTTATGTGTGTGTGAATGTGCGTGGTTATGTCTGTGTGAGTGTGTGTGAGTGTGTGTGTGTTTGAGTGAGTGTACGTGTGTGTGTTTATGTGTGCGTGGGTGTGTATGTCTGTGTGAGTGTGTGTGTCTGTGCATGTGCGTCTGGGTGCGTGTGTGTGAGTGTGCGTGAGTATGTGTGTGTGTGTAGGTGGGTGTGTCTGTAGTTGAGTGTGTGTGTGTGTGTGTGTATGAGTGTGTGTGTGAGTGTGAGTGTGTGTATGTGTGTGTGTGAGTGTGTGAGTGTATGTGTGTGTGTGTGAGTGTGTGTGTGTGTGCGTGTGTGAGTGAGTGTGTGTGAATGTGTGTGAGTGTGTGTGAGTGTGTGTGTGAGTGTGTGTGTGTGTGTGTGTGAGTGTGTATGTGTGTGAGTGTGTGTGTGTGTGAGTGTGTGTGTGTGTGAGTGTGAGTGTGTGTGTGAGTGTGTGTGTGAGTGTGTGTGTGTGTGGGTGTGTGTGTAAATGTGTGTGTGTGTGAGTGTGAGTGTGTGTGTGTGAGTGTGTGTGAGTGTGTGTGTGTGTGAGAGAGTGTGTGTGAGTGTCTGTGTGTGTGTGTGTGAGTGTGTGTGAGTGAGTGTGTGTGTGAGTGTGTGTGTGTGAGTGTGTGTGTGAGTGTGAGTGAGTGTGTGTGTGTGAGTGTGTGTGAGTGTGAGTGTGTGTGTGTGAGTGTGTGTGTGTGTGAGTGTGTGTGTGTGAGTGTGTGTGTGTGAGTGTGTGTGTGTGTGTGTGTGTGAGTGTGTGTGGGTTTGTGTATGTGTGTGAGTGTGTGTGTGTTTGGGTGGGTGTGTGAGAGTGTATTGGTGTGTATGGGTGTGTGAGTGTGTGTGTGAGTGTGTGTGTGAATGTGTGTGTGTGTGGGTGTGTGTGTAAATGTGTGTGTGTGTGTGAGTGTGAGTGTGTGTGTGTGAGTGTGTGTGAGTGTGTGTGTGTGTGAGAGTGTGTGTGTGAGTGTGTGTGGGTGTGTCTGTGTATGTATGTATGTGTGTGTATGTGTGTGTGTTTGGGTGTGTGTGAGCGTGGATGTGTCTGTGTGAGTGTGTGTGTGCATGTGCATGTGTGTGTGTTTGGATGTGTGTGTGTGTGTGAGTATGTATGTGTGTGGGGGGGGTGAGTGTGTATGTATGTGTGTGTTTGAGTGAGTGTGTGTGTGTGTGTGTGGGTGTATGTATGTGTGTGTTGGAGTGCTTGAGTGAGTGTGTGGGTGTGTGTGTTTATGTGTGTGTGAATGTGCGTGGTTATGTCTGTGTGAGTGTGTGTGAGTGTGTGTGTGTTTGAGTGAGTGTACGTGTGTGTGTTTATGTGTGCGTGGGTGTGTATGTCTGTGTGAGTGTGTGTGTCTGTGCATGTGCGTCTGGGTGCGTGTGTGTGAGTGTGCGTGAGTATGTGTGTGTGTGTGTGTAGGTGGGTGTGTCTGTAGTTGAGTGTGTGTGTGTGTGTATGAGTGTGTGTGTGAGTGTGAGTGTGTGTATGTGTGTGTGTGAGTGTGTGAGTGTATGTGTGTGTGTGTGTGAGTGTGTGTGTGTGTGCGTGTGTGAGTGAGTGTGTGTGAGTGTGTGTGTGTGTGTGAGTGTGTGTGTGAGTGTATGTGTGTGAATGTGTGTGTGTGTGTGTGAGTGTGTATGTGTGTGAGTGTGTGTGTGTGTGAGTGTGTGTGTGTGTGAGTGTGAGTGTGTGTGTGAGTGTGTGTGTGAATGTGTGTGTGTGTGGGTGTGTGTGTAAATGTGTGTGTGTGTGTGAGTGTGAGTGTGTGTGAGTGTGTGTGTGTGAGTGTGTGTGTGAGTGTGTGTGTGTGAGTGTGTGTGAGTGAGTGTGTGTGTGAGTGTGTGTGTGTGAGTGTGTGTGTGAGTGTGTGTGAGTGTGTGTGTGTGTGAGAGTGTGTGTGAGTGTGAGTGTGAGTGTGAGTGTGTGTGTGTGAGTGTGTGTGTGTGTGTCTGTGAGTGTGTGTGTGAGTGTGTGTGTGTGAGTGTGTGTGTGTGTGTGAGTGTGTGTGTGGGTTTGTGTATGTGTGTGAGTGTGTGTGTGAGTGTGTGTGTGTTTGGGTGGGTGTGTGAGAGTGTATTGGTGTGTATGGGTGTGTGTGTGTGAGTGTGTGTGTGTTAGTGTGTGTGTGTGTGAGTGGTTGTGTATGAGTGCATGTGTGGGTGTCTGTGTGTATGTGTGTGTGTGTCTGTGTGAGTGTGTGTGTGTGTGTGAGTGTATGTGTGTGGGTGTGGGTGTCTGTGTGTTGGTGTGTGTGTCTGCGTGAGTGTGTGTGTGAGTGTGTGTGGGTGTGTCTGTGTATGTATGTATGTGTGTGTATGTGTGTGTGTTTGGGTGTGTGTGAGAGCGTGGATGTGTCTGTGTGAGTGTGTGTGTGCATGTGCATGTGTGTGTGTTTGGATGTGTGTGTGTGTGTGTGTGTGTGAGTATGTGTGTGTGTGGGGGGGGTGAGTGTGTATGTATGTGTGTGTTTGAGTGAGTGTGTGTGTGTGTGGGTGTATGTATGTGTGTGTTGGAGTGCTTGAGTGAGTGTGTGGGTGTGTGTGTTTATGTGTGTGTGAATGTGCGTGGTTGTGTCTGTGTGAGTGTGTGTGAGTGTGTGTGTGTTTGAGTGAGTGTATGTGTGTGTGTTTATGTGTGCGTGGGTGTGTATGTCTGTGTGAGTGTGTGTGTCTGTGCATGTGCGTCTGGGTGCGTGTGTGTGAGTGTGCGTGAGTATGTGTGTAGGTGGGTGTGTCTGTATGTGAGTGTGTGTGTGAGTG